>NW_028081090.1:0-525324 GCF_014824575.4 Sturnira hondurensis
TTGCAGCTGCTATTGTGGGTCATTTATGGTTCCATATACATTTTTGAAGTGTGGACTTTCTGGCCAAGATGGAGGCGTAGGTGGAAACACTGTGTCTCCTCCCATAACTAAGTTTAAAGACAATGCAGTTTTACTAACAAAAATTCAGCCAAAACACAGAAAATTGAACTGTACAGAAGTCCAACAACAAGGAACCATTCAGCCAGGCCAGTAAGAGGGGCAGAGTCAGCAGTGGAGCTGGGTTGGGCTGGAAAGATCGTTTGGTCCGACGGAACAAAGAGTGTAGGCAGCAGTGGCTGGCGAATCCCAGGTGTGGGATGGCAACCGGCAGAACCAGTGAGGGTGCAGGGTGGCTGGCTGACTTCGGTCACACATTTGGGCACAGATAAACCAACTGAAGGAGCAAACAGTGAGACAGACCACTCAGGCTAGGGCCCCAACCATGGGAATTAGAGCCTGAAAGCACCTATTGGAAAGACTTTCAGGCTCGAGGTGCTGGTAGAGGCTCTCAGGCTCACAGAGAGTTCGTTGAAGAGACCCACAGGGTCCTGGAGAGTACACAGGCCCATGCACCCAGGAACCAGCACCAGAGGGGCCCAATTTGCTTGTGGGAAGCTGCAGAGGGGACAGAAATCTGAGAGAGAGTGGAGCAAAGCGCCATTTTTTCCCTCTCTGACCCCGCCCCCACATACAGCCTCACAATCCAGAAACTGGGTCACACTACCCTGGTGAACACCTAAGGTTCCACCACTCATACATAACAGGTCCAAGGAGACCAAAACATTATGACTCAAGAACAGCTCGAAGCCCCAAAGCCTATAATTCTAAGCGACCAAGAAATAGCCGACCTTTCAGAAGCAGAGTTCAAAACACTGGTGATCAGGATGCTCACAGAATTGGTTGATTTTAGTCACAAATTGGCGGAACAAATAAAAGCTAACCTAAATGAAATGAAGGAAAATGCACAGGAAACTAATAGTAAGGACATGGAAACTGAAACTCGAATCAATGGAGTGGACCAGAAGGAAGAACAAAACATCAAACCAAAAAGAATGAAGAAATGAGAATTCAAAAAAATAAGGAGAGGCTTAGGAACCTTCAAGACATCTTTAAATGTTCCAACATCCAGATTATAGGGGTACCAGAAGGGGAAGAGGAAGAGCAACAAGTGGAAAACTCATTTGAACAAATGATAAAGGAGAAATTCCCAAGTCTGGCAAAGAAAATAGACTTCCAAGAAATCCAGGAAGCTCAGAGAGTCCCAAAGAAGGTGGACCCAAGAAGGAACACACCAAGGCACATCATAATTATATTAGCCAAGATTAAAATGAAGGAGAGAATTCTAGAAGCAGCAAGAGATAAGGAGTCAGTCACCTACAAAGGAGTTCCCATCGGACTAACAGTTGATTCCTCAAAAGAGACCTTACAGGCAAGAAGGGGCTGCAAAGAAGTATTCCAAGTCATGAAATCCAAAGACCTGCATCCAAGATTGCTCTATCTAGCAAAGCTTTCATTTATAATGGAAGGACAGATTAAGTGCTTCTCAGATAAGGTCAAGTTCAAGGAGTTCATCATCACCAAGCCCTTATTATATGAAATGTTAAAGGGACTTATCTATGAAAAAGAAGATAAAATCTATGAACAGTGAAAGGACAGCAAACACAGAATTGTTAACAACCACACCTAAAACAAAAGCAAACCTAGAGGACAGCTAGATCAGGAGTGGAACCATAGAAATGGAGATCACATGGAGGGTTAGCAACAGGGGAGTGAGAGGAGGAGAAGGGAGGAGAACGTACAGAAAATAAGTAGCATAGATAGTAGGTAGAAAATAGACAGGGGGGAGGGCAGAAACTATGGGAAATACAGAATCTAAAGAACTTGTGAGACATGGACATGAACAAAAGCAGGGAATCATGGGGGAGTGGTGCGCAGGGTGAAGGGGAATGAAGGGGGGAATTAGAACAACTGTAATGGCATAATCAATAAAATATATTTAAAATTTTTTTGAAGTGTTTGTTCTATGTCTGTGAAATATGCCATTGTTACTTTAATAGGTATTGCATTGAATTTATAAATTGTTTTTGCTACTATGGACATTTTAATGATGTTAATTCTTCCAATCCATGAACACGGTATATGTTTCCATTTGTTTGTATCTTCCTTGATTTCTCTCTTCAGTGTTTTGCAGTTTTCTGCGTATAGGTCTTCTACCTCCTTGGTTAGGTATATTCTTAGGTATTTTATTTTTATTTTTGCTATATCAAATGGAATTTTTTTCTTGATTTCTGCTTCTGCTGTTTCATTGTTGGTATACAAAAAATGCCTTTGATTTCTGGATATTGGCTTTATATCCAGCTGTTTTGCCAAATTCATTTATTAGTTCAAGAAGTTTTTTCAAAGAGTCTATAGGATTTTCCATGTACACTATCATGTCATCTGCAAATAATGACAGTTTTGTTTCCTCCTTTCCAATTTGAATGCCTTTTATTTCCTTTTCTTGCCTGATTGCTGAGGTTAAAACTTCCAATACTATATTAAATAGAAGTGATGAAAGTGGATAACCTTGTGTTGTTCCTGATCTTAGTGGAAAAGCTTTTAGTTTTTGCCTATTGAGTATGATGTTGGCTGTAGGTCTTTCATATATGGCCTTTACTATATTGAGGAATGCTCCCTCTATTTCCACTTTGCTGAGTACCTTTATCATAAATGGTTGTACCTTATCAAAAGCTTTTTTCCGTGTCTATTGATATGACCATGTGGTTTTTGTCTTTGCTTTTGTTTATATGGTGTATTACATTTACTGATTTGTAGATATTGAACCATCCTTGCATGCCTGAGATGAATCCCACTTGGTCGTGGTGTATGGTCTTTTTGATGTACTGTTGGATGCTATTTGCCAATATTTTATTGAGGATTTTAGCATCTATGTTCATTAGCGATATTGGCCTGAAGTTTTCTTTCTTTGTTGTGTCTCTGTCTGGCTTTGGAATTAGGATGATGTTGGCTTCATAAAAAGAGTTGGGGAGTTTTCCCTCCTTTTGGATTTTTTGGAATAGTCTGTGAAGAATAGCGGTTAGCTCTTCCTTAAAAGCTTGTAGAATTCTCCTGTGAAACCATCTGGTCCAGGGCTTTTGTGTGATGGGAGTTTTCTGATTACTTCTTCAATTTCATCTACTGTTATTGGCCTGTTCAGGTTTTCTGCTTCTTTTTCATTGCGTTTTGGAAGATTATATTTTTCGAGAAATTTGCCCATTTCACCTAGGTTTTCAAATTTATTGGCATACATTTCTGCATAGTAATTTCTTACAATCCTTTCTATTTCTGTGGTATCAGTTGTAATCTCTCCTCTTTCATTTCTGATTGTGTTTATTTGTGTCCTCTATTCTTTTCTTAATGTGCCTACTTAGAGTCTTGTCTATTTTATTTATCTTTTCAAAAAACCAACTCCTGGATTCGTTGATCCTTAGAATTGTGCTTTTACTCTCTATGCCATTTAATTCTGCTCTGATCTTGCTTATTTCCTTCCTTCTACTTCCTCTGGGCTGTCTTTGTTGTTGTTCCTCAAGTTCTTGCAGGCGTCAGATTAGGTTGTTTGTTTGAAATGTTTCCATCTTGTTTAGGTAAGCCTGTATTGCTATGAACTTCCCTCTGAGAACTGCCTTCACTGTGTCCCATAAGTTTTGGGTTGTTGTGAGTTCATTTCCATTTGGTTCCAGAAGCTTTTTGATTTCTTCCCTAATTTCAATCTTGAACCATTTGTTGTTTAATAGCATACCATTCAGTCTCCATGCTTTTAGCTATTCTGTTTTTTTTTCCTGTGGGGTTGGTTTCCGATTTCAGTCCGTTGTGATCAGAGAAAATGCTTGATATGATTTCTATTTTCCTGAATTTGTTGAGACTCATTTCGTGTCCTATCATGTGGTCTATCTTTGAAACTGTTCCACGTGCATTTGAAAAGAAAGTGTATTTAGCTTCTTTGGGATGGAGGGCTTTATATATATCAATCAGGTCCATTTCATCTAGGGTATCATTTAATGCTGCAATATCCTTGTTGATATTTTGTTAGGAAGATTTGTCCTTTTTTTCCCCAATTTTTTCATTTAATTATTTTTCAAGTACAGTTTTCTGTCTATTACTCCCATCCCGTCCCACCCCCCATCCTCCTCCCTCCCTCCCANTCGGTGTTGTGTAGTTTTCTGCATACAAATCTTTTACCTCCTTGGTTAGGTTTATTCCCAGATATTTTATTTTTGTTTTTGCTATATTGAATGGGATTTTTTTCTTGATTTCTGCTTCTGCTGTTTCATTGTTGCTATACAAAAATGCCTTTGATTTCTGCATATTGACTTTGTATCCCACTGTTTTGCCAAATTCATTTATTAGTTTGAGCATTTTTTGGTAGAGGCTATAGGATTTTCCATGTACACTATCATGTCATCTGCAAACACTGCCAGTTTTGTTTCCTCCTTTCCAATTTGGATGCTTTTTATTTCCTTTTCTGGTCTGATCATTGTGGCTAGAATTTCTAATACTATATTGAATAGAAGTGGTGAAAGTGGGCAACCTTGTCTTGTTCCTGATCTTAGTGGAAAACCTTTTAGTTCTTGCCCATTGAGTATGATGTTGGCTGTAGGTCTTTCATATATGGCCTTTATTATATTGAGGAATGCTCCCTCTATTCCCACTTTTCTGAGTACCTTTACCATAAATGGGTGTTGTACCTTATCAAAAGCATTTTTCCGCGTCTATTGATACGATCATGTGGTTTTTGTCTTTGCTTTTGTTTTTGTGGTGTATTACATTTACTGATTTACTAATATTGAACCATCCTTGCATCCTTGGGATGAATCCCACTTGGTCATGGTGTATGATCTTTTTGATGTATTGTTGGATGCGATTTTTGCCAATATTTTATTGAGGATTTTAGCGTCTATGTTCATCAGCGATATTGGCCTGTAGTCTTCTTTCTTTCTTGTGTCTCTGTCTGGCTTTGGAATTAGGATGATGCTGGCTTCATAAAAAGAGTTTGGGAGTTTTCCCTCCTTTTGGATTTTTTGGAATAGTCTGTGAAGAATAGGGGTTAGCTCTTCCTTAAAAGCTTTGTAGAATTCTCCTGTGAAATCATCTGGTCCAGGGCTTTTGTGCAATGGGAGTTTTTTCATTACTTCTTCAATTTCATCTGCTGTTATTGGACTGTTCAGGTTTTCTACTTCTTTTTCATTGAGTTTTGGAAGATTATATTTTTCTAGAAATTTGTCCATTTCACCTAGGTTTTCAAATTTATTGGCATACATTTCTGCATAGTAATTTCTTACAATCTCTTCTATTTCTGTGGTATCAGTTGTAATCTCTCCTCTTTCATTTCTGATTGTGTTTATTTGGGTCTTCTCTCTTTTTTTCTTGATGAGCCTACTTAAAGGTTTATCTACTTTGTTCATCTTTTCAAAGAACCAACTCCTGGATTCATTGATTTTTAGAATTGTGCTTTTAGTCTCTATGCCATTTAATTCTGCTCTGATCTTGCTTATTTCCTTCCTTTTACTTGCTCTGGGCTGTCTTTGTTGTTGTTCCTCGAGCTCTTGCACGCGTCGGGTTAAGTTGTTTGTTTGAAATGTTTCTGTCTTCTTTAGGTGAGCCCGTATTGCTATGAACTTCCCTCTCAGAACTGCCTTCACTGTGTCCCATAAGTTTTGGGTTGTTGTGAGTTCATTTCCATTTGTTTCCAGAAGCTTTTTGATTTCTTCCCTAATTTCAATCTTGACCCATTTGTTGTTTAATAGCATACCATTCAGTCTCCATGCTTTTAGCTATTCTGGGTTTTTTTCTTGTGTGGTTGGTTTCCAATTTCAGTCCATTGTGATCAGAGAAAATGCTTGGTATGATCTCTATTCACCTGAATTTTTGAGACTCGTTTTGTGTCCTATCATGTGGTCTATATTTGAAAATGTCCCATGTGCATTTGAAAAGAATGTGTACTTAGCTTCTTTGGGATGAAGGGCTTTATGTATATCAATTAGCTCCATTTCATCTAGGGTATCATTTAATGCTGCAATATCCTTGTTGATATTTTGTTAGGAAGATTTGTCCATTTTTGACAGTGGGGTGTTAAAATCCCCTACTATAATTGTGTTGCTGTCAATATCTTTCTTGAGGTCCTCTAGGATTTTCTTTATATATTTGGGTGCCCCTATGTTGGGTGCATATACATTTATTATGTTAATGTGTTCTTGATGGATTCTTTACTTGAGTATTATGAAGTGACCTTCTGGGTCTCTCTTTATGGCCCTGTTTTGGAAGTCTATTTTGTCTGATATGAGTATTGCTACCCCAGGTTTTTTCTTGTCGATTTCCTTGGAAAATTTGTTTCCGTCCTTTCACTTTTAGTCTGTGTTAGTCTTTTGACCTGAGGTGGGTCTCTTGTAGGCAGCATATGTGTGGGTCATGCTTTCTTATCCATTGAGCTATTCTGTGTCTTTTAATTGGTGCATTTGATCCATTTACATTTAAGGATATTATTGAAAGGTACTTATTCATTGCTATTTATGTGGCTGTGTTCCTCTCTGTCTCTCTCTTTTCCTTCCTTTCCTTAAAGCAGCCCTTTTAGGAATTCTTGTAGAGCTGGTTTAGTGGAGATGTATTCTTTTATACTTCTTTTGTCTTGGAGGCTCTTTATTTGGCCTTCTATCTTGATTGAGAGCCTAGCTGGGTAAAGTAGCCTTGGTTGTAGGCCTCTTTTTCTCATTACTTGGAATATTTCTTGCCATTCTCTTCTTGCTTGGAATGTTTCCATTGAGAAGTCCGTAGCCAAACTTACTGGGACCCCCTTGTATGTTACTTCCTTTTTCTCCCTTGCTGTCTTTAGGGTTCTCTCTTTGTCTTTCAGTTTTGCCATTTTAATGATGATGTGTCTTGCAGTAGGCCTCTTCGGGTTCCACCTGATTGGGACTCTCTGCGATTCGTGGATTCATGGGACTTTATCTCTCCTCAACTTAGGAATTTTCAGGTAGGTTTTCTATCCCTTGTTCTTCTTCTTCTCTTTCCGGTATTCCTATTATTCGGATATTGTTATGTTTCATATTGTCTTGCATTTCTCTTAAACTATCCTCATTTTTTTTCTGATTCTCTTTGCCATTACTTGCTCCGTCTGGGAGATTCTTTGCACCCTGTCATCAATCTCGCTTATGCGCTCTTCTGCCTCATTGATCCTACTATTCATACCTTCTACTGTGTTCTTCAGTTCAGAAATTGTATTCTTCATTTCCTCTTGGCCTTTGCTGATGGTTTCTATTTCCTTTTTCACGTTGGTATACTTTGCCGAGAGCTCATAGTAGCTCCCCTGTAGTTTCTGGTAGCTGGTTGTAAGCTCTTTGAATTTCCTGATAACCAGTGCTTTGAATTCAATATCTGATAGTTGACTTGCATCTAGTTCATCTAACATTCTTTCTGAGACTTCCTCCTTTTCTTTCATTTGGGGATTATTTCTTTGACTTCCCATTGTTTGTGTTGCTCTTCTTGTTGGCCTCAGCTTCTTATATTGATCTGTTCTGGGTTCCTGGGTTTATGGTGTGAACTTCTGTGGTAAGATGCCTGTGAAATTCAATGGTGCCATCTCCTTCAGGTATCTTGGTGTTCTCCACTTCCACCTACTCCTCTTGTTGGTTTCCAGCTGGTCAAACCTATTCTTCTGGTCTCACTAGCTTCAGCAGCCTGAGAGGCTATTAGTGTGGCCTTTCTCTCCTCTTGGNATATTGTCTTGCATTTCTCTTAAACTATCCTCATTTTTTTCTGATTCTCTTTGCCATTACTTGCTCCGTCTGGGAGATTCTTTCTACCTTGTCTTCAATCTCGCTTATGCGCTCTTCTGCCTCATTGATCCTACTCTTCATACCTTCTACTGTGTTCTTCAGTTCAGAAATTGTATTCTTCATTTCCTCTTGGCCTTTGCTGATGGTTTCTATTTCCTTTTTCATGTTGGTATATTTTGCCAAGAGCTCATAGTAGCTCCCCTGTAGTTTCTGGTAGCTGGTTGTAAGCTCTTTGAATTTCCTGATAACCAGTGCTTTGAATTCAATATCTAATAGTTGACTTGCATCTAGTTCATCTAACATTCTTTCTGAGACTTCCTCCTTTTCTTTCATTTGGGGATTGTTTCTTTGACTTCCCATTGTTTGTGTTGCTCTTCTTGTTGGCCTCAGCTTCTTATATTGATCTGTTCTGGGTTCCTGGGTTTATGGTGTGAACTTCTGTGGTAAGATGCCTGTGAAATTCAATGGTGCAGTCTCCTTCAGGTATCTTGGTGTTCTCTACTTCTACCTACTCCTCTTGTTGGTTTCCAGCTGGTCAAACCTTTTCTTCTGGTCTCACTAGCTTCAGCAGCCTGAGAGGCTATTAGTGTGGCCTTTCTCTCCTCTTGGTGAACTCGACTGGTCTCACTAGTGCCTTCCCAAGATCCAGACTGGTGCCATTCTCCCACACCCCACTGCGAGCAAATTTTTCCCCAGGCTTCCCAGCCCTGGCCTGGCATGAGGGTGTGCTTCCAGCCAGGCTTTCCTGGTCTCGCTGGCTTGGGTGCAGACCTTTCCCAGTGCTGTGGCTGAACACACAGGGCAACTCACAATTCTTCTAAATGGGCAACCGTGGCCTGACTCCCAGGTTTTTCAGTCTATTCCCAGCTGGGTAGGGAGGGAGCTGGTGACTGCCTCTCTTCCAGGGGCCTTGCTAGTAGCCCGAGACTCCCAGGGTCTGTGGCGGACCTGGCTCTGACCCCGCACTACAGGGAATGCACAGTTGACTCTCAGTTCCCCAAGCCGACAGCCACAGCCTGACTCCAGGTGCTTCTCAGTCTGCCCCTGGCTGGGTAGGGAGTGAGCTGGTGACTGGCTCTCTTCCAGGGGCCTTACTAGTAGCCCAAGACTCCCAGGGTCTGTGGCAGACCTGGCTCTGACCTCGTGCTACAGGGAACGCATGGGTAACTCCCAATTCCCCAAGCCGGCAACCACAGCCTGACTCCACAGGTTATCAGAGCTCTCTGGTTTGCTTCCTAATGCCCACTCCTCTCTCTGCCACTACAGGCAAACTGATCTATCCTGGTGTTTTCCAATCTGAGCCCTGCCAGATAGGGAGGGTGCCAGTGACTAGCTCTTTCCCAAGGTTGTTGTTGCCCGCCCTTGGCTCTCAGAGACCAGGGCAGCCCGTCCATGGCCCTGGCACAGCCCGGCAGAGGGCCTGAAGCCTCTGCGCTGTTCCCTTGTACCTTGTTGATCTGCAGTCGTCTCTTCTCCTCAACTTCTGGTCATTCAGTGTCAGCTACACTTTCTGGATTCCTGCCTTCCTATGTGCCTGGTCTCTGTTGGCTATCCGCTGTGCTCCTCTGCAGATTAGCCCAGTTTTTCTCTGGCGCATGGAGGGAAGCGAAATCCTTTGTCCTACTCCACCACCGCCATCTTCCTGATCTCCGAGGGTTCCTCTTGATTGAGACTCTCTGTGTTTCATGGATTTGTGTGACTTTTTCTCCCATCCAGTTGGGGAAGTTTTCCATCATTACTTTTTCAAATAGGTTTTTTGTTTAAGATTTTATTTACTTATTTATCTTTAGAAGGAAAGGAGAGAGGGAGAGAAACATCAATGTATGGTTGCCTTTCATGAGTCCCCTGCTGGGAGTTGGCCTGCAGGGAACTGGCCTGCAACCCAGGCATGTGCCCTGACTGGGAATCGAACCGCGATCCTCTGGTTCACAGGCCTGTGTTCAGTCCACTGAGCTACACCAGCCAGGGCCTCAAATAGGTTTTTTATCCCTTGCTCTTCTTCTTCTCCTTCTGGTGTCCCTATTACTCAAATATTATTAAATTTCATATTGTCTTGCATTTCTCTTAATTCCTCTTCATTCTTTCTGAGCCTCTTTTCCTTTCCTTGCTCTTTCTGGGTGTTTTTTTCTACTTTGTCCTCCAACTCACTGATATGATCTTCTGCTTCATCAGTCCTGCTTTTGATTCCTTCCACTGTGTTCTTCAGTTCAGAAATTGTATACTTCACTTCCTCTTGGCCCGTGTGTAGTTTCTATTTCCTTTTTCTTGTTGAAATAGTTTGCAGTGAGTTCATTGTAATTCTGCTGTAGTTTCTGGTAGCTCATTGTGAGCTCTTTCAACTTCCTGATAACCGGTGCTTTGAATTCAATATGTGATAGCTGAGTTGCCTCTGTTTCATCTAGCATTTTTTCTGAGGCTTCCTCCTTTCCTTTCATTTGGGGATTATTTCTTTGTCTTCCCATTGTTTGTGAGACTCTTCTTGTTAGCTTCAGCTTCTTAAATTAGTTTGTTCTGGCTTCCTGGGCTTATGGTGTGAACTTCTGTGGTAGAATACTTGTGAGATTTAGTGGTGTAGTCTCTTTGGTCTCCCAAGCTCACTCGTCTTGGGCTGTTGTTTAAGTTGGCTCTGTGTTTATCTTTGGGTTTTGATTTTGGGGGGTCTTTCTTTTGTGGATTCTTCCCACCAGCTGGTTAACTGATGGTCCCTCTGTCCTCCACCTATTGTAATTTGTTGTGCTGGTGAGGGCAGGTTGCGTTGAAGCTGGTTTTTCTGTGTGTACAAAGTTTTGAGGATTCCCTTTTCCTCTTGTTCATTTGTTTGCCCTGGGTAGTTTTTATGCTGTTTAGTTGTATTTCCAGATAGGTCTTAGGTTGAGGTTTGTGTGGTTTCTACTCCCCCCTTCACCTTCTTTTGTTGTTATCTATTGGTGGTTCCTTTGTTGTTGAGTTTCCTCTTCTTTTGGTTATCCTGGTGTCCACCACTTCCACCTACTCTTGTGTGTGTGTGTGTGTGTGTGTGTGTGTGTGTGTGTGATCAGTTGGAGGGGAAGGCAAACTGGTTTATGACAGCAGGAGAGTATTCTATGATATTTACAGTAGCAGCCGGTAGAGAAGAGATAGGTGATCCCCTGACTATGTACAGTGATAACCATAATCTTCAACCCAACTAGCCACTTTTCAGAAAGAATGGAAAGAAGATAAGGCTCTTGTTGGGGAGGGAAGGTTTGTGAGTTGAATCTAGAAAGTGGTGAGGTTGTGGGAGGTCAGATTCTGAGGTAAGGTGAGAGTAAAGGATAGTAAATAGTTCTAGTGTGTGAGAGAATAGAGTTAATCACTACAGTAATAGAGTTCAAGAACTGTGAAGTGGGCTAAGATCTGGGAGGGGTGTTGTGAAGTATTTACAATGGTATGGAACAGCTGTTATTTATAATAATATTAGAGCAACAGTCATATGACAGAATCTATGTGATCTGGATAACATGAATAGGGGGTATAGAACTTTGGGTAGTGTGCTAAAGGAACATAAGTGATATGAAGGATAGTAAATTAGCAATACACTGTGGAAAAGAGAACAGGAGAAACCTGTCAAATGATACAATATAACCAGCCAAGGCAAAGAAGACTATACAGAAAGAAGAGGAATAGAAAAATACTTTTAAAGTAAAAGATGTAAGAATAATGAAAAACTAATAATACAAATATGCAATAACTTGTGGTTTCTCTGGTATAGCAAAGTGAAATTTGTCTCTCTCTGTCCACTGTTGGGATCCCCCCTCTTTGGGCCCAATTCTGATCTTTCCACAGTTTCAAGTTTTTTTTCTCACTTGTGGGTAAATAAAAAGGCAGGAGAAGGGAGAAAGAAGAGATAAATTTGGAAAGAAAGGAAGAAGGAATAAAACAAGAAAGAAGGAAAGAGAGGATAAAGGTATTGAAAGATAAAACAATAATAAAATTTTAAAAATAAAGGATTACTTTAAAAAAAACACCTCTTCTTGGTTTCAAACGGACCAAACCAGTTTTTCTGGTTTCACTTGCTGCGGCAGGCTGAATGTCTATTGGTGTGGCCTTTCTTGCTTTCTGATGTGTACTCAGCCAGTCTTGCAAGCACTCTCCCAAGAACTGGTCTGGCACTTCTCCCCAGCGCCCCACACAGGGGATCCAGGTCTTCTTCAGAGCACTCTTTTCCCATGGGTCATCGCCTTGGGCTGGAGGCGCACACCTTCTAGGCTGCCTGGGTCCCGCAGGCTTGGGCGGGAACCCTTTCCAGTGCTATGGGGGAATGCAGGGCCTTTCGCCTGGCTGGGTGGGGAGTAGTCCAAGTGGCTGTTGCAGGAGAATCCCCCAAACAGTTTTACTTTTTGAGAAATTCCTCCTACTCAAGCCTGCCACTCAGTACAGCCCCATTCTCCAGCCACACCAGTGACTATTGGGGTCAGAGCCCAACACTGTGACTCTCAACTCTCCCAAGCCAGTGACTACAGACTCCAGGTAATCACAGCCCTTGTGTGTTTGCCTCTTTGTCCTTATTCCCCTCTCTGCAACTTCAAGCAACCAGGTCTCTCTCGGTGCTGCTCAAACTCTGCTTGGCTGGGGAGGGAGGGAGCAGTTGACCCAGCTTTCTCTCAGGGTTTCTCTGGCAGGCCCGCTGCTCCAAAGGAGTCTGTGGTAGACCCAGTGCTGGGTGCTGGGCGCTGGGCACCGGGTGCAGGCTGAGGCTGCTGCAGCCCCTGGCTTTGTGCTGGTCCCTGGGACCTTATTGTCCTGAAGCAGTCTCCTTACCTTCTGGTTTTTCAGTGTCCACTACAATTTCTGGTCTCTTATCTTCATATATGCTGGGGTACTGTTGGCTGTTTGCTCTGTTCCTCTGAAGATCAGCAAGGTTTTTCTTCCACATATAGGGGAAAGTGGTATCTGCTCCGTCCTACTCCGTCGCCATCTTCCAATTTTAAAGACTGTTTCTTAGCAAAATCTCCCTGGCTTCAGCCCCAAATAGGAAGTGTTCTTACCTTAAGCAGACCATCAGTCTGTGCACCTGCTTCTTCCTGCTGCTGTCTCCTTGAGGTTCCTTTGAATAAATGGCTTCCAGGTAGAAAAGGACCCAGAGTGATGGAACACTTATTCTCTACAGAAACCTACCCTTGGGAGCATGTGCATTGGTACAGAGCCCCAAGATAAGTTGCAAATTATATTTGTCTATGTGGCCTGAAGCCCTGGATTCTTAGTCTTATTTATATTAGAAAAACTCATGTCTGGTTAGCCCATAGAGGTGCTCAGCCTACATTCTATAGCAGGCACTCCCATTTTCAGACCTTCTGTATATGCTGTTGCCTCCTTCCTTTTAAGTCAACTTGGGCCTAAGCCTTTCATACACTTCAATGCCGCCCCCCATCCTGTACCAATGACTTCTTTCTCAAAGGCACATTGATAAACAAACAGCCTGTGAACAGCAATGATCTATTCAGGGAGCAGACCCAGTTGCTAAACACCAATATCTACTACTTTCCCCACTTTCTACAAAGGACACACTTCCTTCTGAGACCTTTTATTTCCCCTCACTTAGCTAAAAATGTTGAATTCCAATGTCAGAACCCAAACAGACAGTCTTTTATTATGTAAGAGCTACAAAACCTGTGGACAGTTTTGAAAGTGGCCGCTACATAAAGGAACAACTTTATTAGGAATGTCATGACACCCACCAGAAGTACCAGGGAGTTCTTGGCATCCAGAGTAAAGGTAGAAAGTGGGTGTGTCCATTAAGTGGTCTCCCCACTGATAGCCAGTTGTAATGATGGTTGGATTTCCATCATTTTGGCCAGGTAGAAGGGTTACATATAAAATGGACAGCTATTTTTTTATAGTCCCCAAAGCAACAAGGAGACAGCATTTATTGTTACTGAAAACATGTTGCATGCACACCCCTGAGTGGCGTATTGCTACTGCTTTTTCTGGACTAGTATTGTGTAAGGCCTGGGGCCTGGGTGCTAAGGCCTATGAAGTTTGGAAAGAGACACACAGAGCATTGCCTTTCTTTCTTAAGAGTACTTACAGAAAGATGACTGTCAGGAAAAGGAATAAGGAGCAGCTCCAAAGACTTCAGATGCCTCCTCCTTCCCCAGTGAGTACTGCCTTTTCCCCATGCCCTACCATCCAGTAGACCCTGCCTAGAGTGCAAAGAATGAAGCAGAACACCTATGTACAGCTTGTGTGTTACTAACCCCACGCACCACAGCAATCACAGTCCTATCAGATAGCAAAAGAGTTCAAGTAAGCAAGCAAACAAGCACATTCAATTGACAGATTAGATTGTACTTGATGCTGTCCCTGGGTTTTATAAATGTAGGTCATGATATTTCCATTTTTGGAAAACAGGAAATAATCAACCATGTTGTGAAAGAGAAGATTTTGCTGTCATAACATATTCCACATGGGAACTTTCTGGAGAAGTTAAATCTTCAGGAAGGAGGCAGGCAGAGGGCAGCTGGAAGGGAGGAACTCTGATACGAATCTTGTGCTATTTGACAATAATGAACAGAAGAAGGAGATGGGTAACCATTCAACTTATAGAACACTTAAAAATCCAGTAAGGTCTCAAGTGCTTCAGACCCTAGAATCACTTAAGTTAGAGAACTTGGTTATACTCTCTTTGAGAAAATGAGCCATTGTGAGTTCATGAGGCCAAATTTTCTTGACTCCTTGAAATATGAAAAATAACCAATGGATTTTTTGCAAAACTATGAAGACCCTCAGTTCCTTTGGAATATGGACCCCATGTTCCATTTCTGAGCCCTTTGAGGGACATGATAAGGTGGTTTTAAAAATACACACACAAAATACACAAAACAAAGAAAATTTATTGGTGTTTTTATTTGTCACTCTTCTGTAAAACCTGGTGGCTGGAGTTTACTGCTATCATTATCTCCATTTGAAGGTGGGGGTGTGCTGTCTTATTACTCTCAGAAAACCTTTATTGATTTGTTTTTTTCCTCTGTTTTTACAATGCATCTTTATCATCCAGATGGCTTTTCTGAAGATGATTCTGAATCTGCCTTGTTCAAACTTGGAATTCCACCTGTGTTGCAAAGAGAAAGATTTGTGTTACACAAATCTTTCTCTTTCTCACTTGTTTGTCAGTGTCTGTTAACTCACACTGAATATTCATAGTGTTGGTTACAACTTTATTCATGGTTTCAGAAATCTCTGTACTGGGCACAGGTACAAGACTTAAAAGCCTGGCATGTCAGACAAAAATCCATTTCTAGCTTTGATAGTTCATAAAGCATGAGGCTTTAATACTGTCACTGGTGCAAGGCTTAGCACAAAGGTGATTGTAATATAGCCAGGTTTTCCTGTTGAGACAAAAGAAGAGAGAATACCACATTTTCTCATGGTCAGTAATAATCGGGAGTATTGGGTGAGAGTGAGGCTAGTCAGGGAAGGATCTGAACATCTGAGGTAAAAGATAATGGTACTAGGCCATGGAGGTAAAAATCACTAAAATCTGGTTGATGGAAACTGAGTGAAAGTGTTTGCGTGTGCGCATACACAGGCAGTTAGGGGGATGGTTTGTGGGTTAGAAATAGTCATGAGGAGAATCACCTAGCTAGTAGAGTGGGTGGGATGAGCAGGGAGGTGAAAGGGGAAAACATATTGGATGCTATCTAAAATATCACGAAATCTAAGGAAAGTTCTATCTATACACAACTTTGATAGTTCCTCCAGAGGTGGAGGCTCAGAGAGGCTTTAGTTTTGTGACCTTGGATATGAAATCTTCCTCTTTGGAACCTCAGTTTTTCCTATCTGTGAAATAAAGAAATTAAACTAGGTGTTTTTAAAATGTTCTTCCAGCTTAAAATTTTGATGATAATTCTACAATTTACAAACTCATTATTATTTCAACAAACACATGCACATTTGTACTTTTGGTTTTGCTTTCCTAATAGATGGCAAATCCTAGCTCCCATTCTCTTAAAAATCAATCTTCATATAGGGATAGAGTCAGCTGGGAGAGTGCAGTGTAGATGGACTGGGTTAAAACTCATGAATCTGAGATTCCTCTCTTTACCCTGCATTATGACCAAGGCTGGGTAACTTCCATTATTTTCCATTTGCTCATCTGGAAAATCAGGGTATGAATCCCCATCTCTACCTCATCATGTTTCAAAGAGAGTTAATTAATTCATCGTGTGCACTATGTGCGCAAGGATTTACTATTTTTCAGACATTTTCTAGTAAAACATTGGAGATTGTACATCCATTTGTTTTGTACACATGGAGCACTGTTTGGTACACATCATAAATTGAAACTGTAGTTTACATTCTGAACTCAAAGAATTACACCATCGTCACTGATGTTTACAATATGTCCCAATTTAGTATCCTTGGCAAATTTTATGTAAGTATGGCTTTGATTCTCTCTCTGTTGTCCCACGTTTTTGTGAGGGAAGAAATGTAAGTGAACCCTTATTGAACTCTTTCTGTCCTTTAAATCCACTCTTTCCCACCTCAACTCATGTGGAATTGAATGTTACTTCTTGTTTGGAATCTTACACAGAATTTTTATGCATATCAATGTCCTCTTCACTCCCTGACTTTTTGGGTAACATTTCCCAGAGGCAAATTAACTATGCTAGGAGAATCTACTTGCATCTTCAACAGGACCTTCATCAGGTATCTTTGGCCAAGGAGTTGACTGATCTTGAATGCACAAGTCCAAGAGATCTTTGCACAAAGCTCCTCTTATCTTTTATCTGTTTCTAGTTTTCTTAAATGGGTTAGCCAGATTTTAGATCAGCGGTTTGCAAACTTTTTCTGTAAAAGGCCTGGTAACAAATACAGGAGGTGAGCAAAAGTAAGTTTACAGTTGTAATACAAATAAATAATACAATAATTAATAAATAATAATACAAAATAAACTGTGTTTTGCATACTCATAATTGTAAACTTATTTTTGCTCTCCTCCGTATATTAATAGCTTTGTAGACCATATGTTCTCTGACTCCACTACTCAACTCTGCCCTTGTAAAAGTGTGAAAACAGCCCTACACAACATGTAAACTAATAGGTATGATTATATTCCAAAAAACTTTATGGGCCCTGAAATTTGAATTTCATTTAATTTTCACATGCTATTAAATACTTTTTTTTAGTTTTTTAGTGATTTAAAATCTAGACATTATTCACAGCTACTGAGCCACACAGAAACAAATGGCACATGAAATTTAGCTTGTGTTTTAGGTGGTTGCTCCTGTGCTTACAAACCTGCATGGTAAAATTCACTCTTTCTTATCTCCTGGTATTTAGTAACATTATAAATCATCTCATTTTAAACATTCTTCTGAGCCAGCCAGGCAAACTGTGCATGTCTTGCTTTCCCAGAATGCCTGGTCTGGTGGTCTCTATGCCCTATGCTTTTTTTTAATAAGTGGAAATTGAACATATGTAGGAATGCTGAAAAAGAATCCTTTTTTATGATGACCTAGTAGATCACTCCTCCTTGCAATACCCAGAGAAAGCTGAAATTCACACATTTTCTGAACTTGAATACTGTAAGCATGTGGGAAACAATGAAATACATACAAATGATCTTTGATGGATGCCACATATACTTCACATGGTAAAGAGGCTTTGGAAACTGTGATAGAACACTGTGTGTAGTCCAAAAGTGGTTAAGGGGAACCTCATCAGATATAACAGTTCCCTTGACCTGCCATCAATCAGTTTTTTGTGCCTGCCTGCCCTCCATGCTGAATTGTACATTAGTGTTCTAACTCTATTCTCTGGGATTTTTGAAAGCAGCCTGCCCTCTAGTTAGTAGAAATAGATGCAGTGTAAAAACACCAAATCAGGCTGATTCTACCATTGATTTACCATGTGGCCTTAAGTAGTCTTGTTCCCTATTTGCACCTCAAAATTTCCATCTGAATAATAAAATAGGTGGACTAAATGATCTCAAAGATTTTAGCAATAAATCTATAATAATATAAATCTTTAACAATAAATCTTTAAAATTTTACATGCTCCAGATGGCCAGTGGTTCATTTTATATGTATCAGCCTTCAGGAATAGGCAGACTTGAGATCAATCCTTAACTCCAAGACGTAATAGATATGTGGCCTTGAGCAAGTCACTTAACTTATCTGTGCCCCTGTTAGGATAGTAATAGTTCACAGGGCTATTGTAAAAACTAAATGATGTGTAACACAGCTCCTGGTGCACCATAACTTCTGGTTCCCTCCCAGTGACTGAAACCTTGGTCATTGACACACATAACACTTATCGTGTCCCCTAAGGAAGCAGAAAGAAAAGGTGGAAGATATTTGTAGTATTCCTCTGGTCAAAGAAGGCCTTGGTTTGGTGTAAGGCTCCCAAACAACCAGTTCTATTCAGTGTTACTTAGTGATCAGAAGCACCAATATCATTTGTATAAGAATATAGCAAGGCAGATGTGTTTCTCTTTCCTGTTCACCTCCAAGAGCACTATGAGTAACATTCCCCACACAGCCCAGCAAGCATGGATTCATTGTCTTGCCTGAATTCCAGGCTTTGCAATTTAAGGTGTCAGAGCTCTCTGTGTGTCTTCATCCCCAACAAGATTTTTCTGACCTCCTTGGTAAATACAGGTCCACAGCCACAGGCCAAGAGAAAAGCTAACAAAGGTTATAAATTATACTCCATGTTCTTCAGCCTTTGGTTTCTCTTGTCCAGCCAGAGGCGTGTCCTAAAGTACAAGGCCACATTCAATAAGAAACCTGAGCCAGCACCTGTGTAAATAAACTTTAGGGCTTCTTTTCCTGAAGCCAAATGGCTATTTCTTAAAACCAAGCCAGATTATCTTTTATGTATGAGTGCTGTCTCTTACATTCTTAGTACTTTGGACCCCTTGGAAAAATGTGGTTTTGTTGTAGTGATTTTGTTTTGTTTGATTTTTGGGGAGGGGGAGGGTCATTTCTTTCAAAAACAGTCCTTGGTATGGCATATGGTGCTACTGTATTTGAAATGAAACTCTGGTGATATACTAAAATTCATTTCACTTGCCATAGATTGGCTTTATATCCAGTCATCTCCACTTTGTCCTCAAATTTGAACCTCTTAAAAACAGCCAGACAAAATCAGCATGTGGCATACTGTTTATCTTGGACTCCCATTCAAATCATCTTCAGGTCTTATAGAAAACCCCATGTGGAAAGGAGGATTAGCACACTACCAAGGGCTCCAAGGGCCCATCATTTGGTGGATATCCACTCCTTGAGGTTCCTTAGTTCTACTCAGCTTCAGAATATGGACAGCATTGGTCTTACATTTGTGTTGCTTATGACTAAAGGCTTCCTACTTTAGTCATAAAGACACAGACACAGCTGACCTTCCCCATGCCCAAGAACAATGCTGACCAAGGCACAGTTTGAGGGGCTTACCACTATCAACAGCTCTGGGAGCTTTATCAAGAGCAACAACAAACAATAATGATGATGATAATCACAGAAGCTAATATTTACTGAATATTTTCTATATGTTAGTTACTAAATGCATACTTAATCTTTGCAACAACCCTATGAGGTAGTAAATATTTTTTACTTCCCTTAGTTTACAGTGCGGAAACCAAGGCATAGAAGACTAAGAGAATAGGAAGGTAACTAATTCATCTAAGTTGAGCAAACATTCAGTAGCTATTATATGAAAACACTTTGTTCAGAGTGCTAGGGAGAAAGAGATGAAGAAAACAGTCACAGTCCAGAGGAAGCATCAGATAAGTACACAGTGAGGCAAGCAAGCATATTCCACACCTTGTGATTGATGCTGGAAACTTAGTGGTGAATGAGACATGGTCCTTTCACAGATCTCAAAGTTTAGTGGTGGGTACCTATTTGGAAGCAAAAAATTAAAAAGTGCTGTGGTGAGTGTCATAAGAGAGATAACTGCAAATTGTGACAGCAGTTATGCAGACATTGATTATTAGTTTAAATCAAAACCCAAAAGAAATAATTCTGTTAAGAATTATGGAGAAACTAATTGATTTAAATCAAAGTCGTCAAAAAAGGTGTTATCTAATTTCATTTCAGCTTGGTTAATTGTTTTCTATGTATCATTCTATTCCTAAAATGTATCATCAGTATTTTTTTCCACCCAAAGATTACAAAATGCAGCAGGAGGCGGCACCACAATATACCATAGTTAAACCATTCCATTATTCCATTGCATGCCCACACTTTCACCTCCCTCATCTTTGTTCAGGTTTCTCACTCTGCCTCAAGTGCTTTTTCTCCACATATCTATATCTTTTAATCATACTTTTCTCCAAGGCCTCACTCAATAGCCTTTTCCTCCATGAGGCCTTCACCATGCTGAAAGGCACCATACCTTGTCCTATACTACTGCACTTCATGGATCCCTGTTTTGTGGTTCTCCCTGCCTTATCTTTCAGTAATGTACTTACCATTTTTTTGTCTCTGATAGACTCAGCTACTTATTAGAAGGTTCACTTTGCTGAAACCATGATTTTACTTTAAATGCATTGGAAACCTCTTCTGGGTTGTATTGTGCCTGATGGACTTCAACCTTAAATCTTAAACATGTGAAATTACATCACCTATCTGGAGATTTATTCTTTCTACTAATGGATTTTTTAAAGCCTACCACCTTAACACAATAACTGACTGAAATTATGTTTTCATCTTCTTTAGGTCTTGCCCTAATGCATGCATGATTTATAGAGTTACAGTTTTTTTTTTTTTTGCTTTTTCATGTCTCTATTTTTGGATATTTTGGTTGTTGACGTGTGCTGAGGTTACATTTATCTACATTACTTTAATTTTTCTTTAAGAAATTTTTCTTAGGACCCCTTTCTACCATTGGAAATACTGGGCCAAAAGCAGGGCTTGGTGGTAGGAGCATGTGATGGGCAGATCTTTATGAATGCTAGTTGCACTCAAGGAATTTGAGGGAGGTAGGTGGCTATATAGATATTCAAAATCATATGCTATGACTTAATAATTTATGAAAGGCTCCTCTGCTTGAAAGAATCTTGCCATGCATGATCTGTCACAGTGTCTGAAACTCCCATTGTATGTGGAAATGTTTTGGAAGACATTTCTTCTTGGAACCTATTCAGTCAACACTGCTGGTAGAAATGTAAACTGGTACAGCCACTGTGGAAAACAGTCTGATGGTTCCTCAGAAATGTAAGAACTGAGTTAACATGTGAGCTAGTAATCCCTCTCCTGGATATTTACCCCCAAAATTCAAAAACAGTTATTCACAAAGATACATGAACCCCTATGTTGATTGCAGCATTATTCATGGTAGCTAAGACATGAAGACAACCAAAATGTCCATTGATAGACAATTGGATAAAAAAGATGTGTTACATATATACCATGAATATTACTCAGCCATAAGAAAAGATGTCATTCACAACAACATGGAAAGAGCTTGAGAATGTTATGGTAAGTTAAATAAGTCAGAAAAAGCTAAGAACCATATGATTTCACTCATATGTGGGATATAAAACTGAGACTTGTGGACTCAGACAGCAAAGTAGTGGTTGCCAGAAGGATGGAGGTAGAGATGGGGGTAGAGGGGACCTAGTATATAGTGACAGAAGATGGTTTGACTTTAGGTGGTGGGCACAGACTGCAATATACAGATCTAGTATCATAGGAATGTACACATGAAACCTGTATGATTCTATTAACCAATATCATCCCAATAAATTTAATAATAAAACAAAGAAATACTATTGGAAATTACATTGTTAGTATGTCTTTTGGCAGAATTCTGGAGGAATAGAACTTGAATCTCTTAAATTTTGAAAGGGTAGGGTATTCAAGACAGGTTCTAAACATAAGGTACTTATCTGAAATAAGAAGGATTAGGTAGAGCATCAAAGTAGCAAGCTATGAGGAGCCAAGGATCAAATTAAGAGGGAAGTAGGGGAAATGTTGTGGAAGGAGATGAACAGGTTTCACCTACTCAACAGGAGTTGGAATTGCATTGGGTTTATGGGTATAACAGAAGCAGTGAGATCATTTTATAGTCAGACTTCTGAATGAGTTCTGGGCAATCAAAAGTTGACTTTAGATAGATTGTTCCCTGAGGAGACATCTAGGTACAAATCAGGATCTATGGACATCAGAAAACCATGAGGGGTTGGGATGTCAGAAAACCAGCAGGGACAGATCTCAGGATGGTGTGGTAGACTCAGCACATAAAAGTAAGTTCATACACATCATCACACAAGATTACCACTGCTGATTCAGGATAGAGGACAGCTGCCGCTGCCCTGTTTGATAGGTACATTTTTTTCATTTAAAAATCACTTAGGCCCTGGCTGGTGTAGCTCAGTGGATTGGGCATGGGCCTGCAAACCACACGATCGCAGTTCAATTCCCAGTCAGGGCACATGCCTGGGTTGCAGGCTAGTTCTCAGCAGGGGACTCATGAGAGTCACCATACATTGATGGTTCTCTCCTTCTCTTCCCTTCTAAAGATAAATAAATAAAATCTTTAAAAAAATAAAATCATTTAGTTATATCTTAATTACAATGGACATTCAATATTACAGTAGTTTCAGGTATATCGCATAGTGACTAGACATTTATATAACTTACAAAGTGATCACCACAATACTTCAGTTACCGACCCGGCACTGTACATAGTTATTACAATACTATTGACTATATTCTCTATGCTGTATTTTACATCCCCATGACTGTTTTGTAACTACTCATTTGTATTTCTTAATCCCTTCATCTTTTTTTCTCTTAGCCTCGCAAACCCCCTCCCATCTGGAAGATTTTTGTATAATTGCAGGCTCATTTGAGGAAGGTGGCTATATTAACCCATTGGTTGACTTTACTGATATGGTTTGGATGTTGGGCCTCCCAGGTACTCAGGTATTCTTGTTTAGGTGAAGGCTGCATAATCTATTGCAAAACTATAAATGCTATATGGAAAAACAAATAGGCCTCTCAAGTCAGAAGTTGAGGATAAGTTAGGCATCGTTTTCCAGTTTTGTTTCATGGTTTCTTGTCTCCTTGGGACTCAATTTTTCTTACCTTGGTTCTTACTACTACTACCCACTCACTGTTTTTCCCCTCTACACCCTGAGTATAAGCACAGATACAGTCTTTGGATTCCTAGAACACAATAGAGATGAGTTCCCATTCAACAGAATGCATATTAGTAAATACTGAGGGACAACAAACTGGAAATCCAGTATAGGAAATAAAAGTATGATTCTATTCCTTGGAATGCCAGATAAAATAATAGTTTCTCTGAGAATTAGATATCTTCCCATAAGGTGGCTCCATTTTAGCCATACCAACTTGGCCCAATCTTCACTTGGTAACCCTTATTTCTTGTTTGTTAACCCATCCATTATGCTCCTATAGGTTCTTAGAAAAATGCCAAAAATGTATGCACACATTCCATTAGAGAAAAGTTATTCTCTAAAGCAAACCCTTCTGTGATGCTTTTAACATTTGGTATTCATGTTGCTAGAACCATCAATGAGTGACCTGAATACTCTTTGGAGCAGAATGTGATTGGTGTTTTGCCTCAAGGACATATTCACATTCACTTTTCTAGGAAGTATAACTCCAGAGATAGCTGACTCTCTCACCAGAGAATGTGCACAGAGAATGAATGCTATTCATAGGCCTTCATCTGATTAGCTTCAGACATGTATAAAGCAGTTAGTATGTGATAGATTAGGCCTTAGGAAATTTATTTGACCTCTCCAAGCTTCAGTTTCTTCATCTTTAAAATGGAGGTAATATAGTGGTTAAAAAGGCCAAATAAATTGATGCTTTTGAAAACTGTATATAAATTGCAAAGTGACATAGTATTGTTTGTTTCTAGTTTCTATGGGATCTCCTTACAATCATTCAAGAGACTCATGGCTATTATAAAATAAATAGTTGCCTCTAAACACCCTGGAAGACTTTACACAGGATTGTTTATGGGAGAAACAGCATCACTTGCAAATTACTCAATGATGTACATGTTTTTTATGTACACAGCTTGTTAATATGTAAGGCACACCAGAATGCCTACTTCTTTGAAGTACCTCTCAGGGCTCCTCAAAGTGAATTTTACCTCTGTTCCAAATAGTCTACAGCAAAGCAAACCACCAAATTATCAACATGTCCAACCACTTTTCATGACATAATAGCAGGTAGATATATAATTTTATTTATAGAGATAATTATTATCTCTGAGCAATTGAGCAGTATAGTAGCAAAAAAATCACCAAGAGAGGCCATGAGGAGTACCTCCTCATCACAGCTCAGCTTTGGGTCTTACTTGCAAAGTTAATAAAAGTCTATGCAGATAAGTTGCAGTGTTTATGGCAAAGAGAAAACTTGCTCCAAGAGCAAGCTCTTGTTTCATTGCCTAGTGTTTTTTTAAATTTCTTTATTTAATTGTTCAAGTACAGTTTTCTGTGTTTTACTCCCATCCCAGCCCACCCCCCAGTGCACCCCACCTCCCTCCCATTTCCATCCCCCTTAGTTGTTGTCCATGTGTCCTTTATACTAGTTCCTGTATCATTGCCTAGTGTTTTTAATCTCCAGCAGACATAACTTTGGTCTGGCATTTGGCAACAGGACTGTTTCCTAAGTTGCTGTATACAAATTGAGGAAGAGAGGGAATATTATTGGAATGAATTTATATGTTGTAAATTATAAATATATGTTTTTTAAATAATGTCACTCTCAAGTTTTATCTGTTTTCCCCCATTGGAGCTGTCTCCTAGCCTTTAATATACTTCCTTTGAGCTCCTGGACATTCCTTCTTTACTAAAATAGGAACCTTGCAAAATTGCTTCCAAGGTCATTTTTGTTGTTGTTGTTGTTGTTTTCTCTTGATTCCCAACCTGCCAGTGTCAGAAGTGGTTGTGTCGGGCTGACAGTGAGGTGACAGCAAGCTGAGCTTTGTCATTTGACCTCACTTGACCTTTTTCATTCATCATCCAAGAGGCTCCAAGCCAGTGTTCCACAGATTAGCCTCACCAAACTCACTAAAGACTGAACGAGAACTAGGATTTCAAACAGCCATTATGGTGGGAAAGAATGAGACTGAGGATCTGTTAAACTATAATGATTCTTTTCACTCTAGAAAGATAGTGCTCTTCTTTATGAAACTATCAAAAACCTCATGATCTTCAGGATCTGAGCTGCTTCTTTAAGCAGCAATTTTCAAAGAGGTTTATTGGCCAACAAAATATTCAAAGATCATCCATTCATTCACCCATATATTCAACTCATGTATATTGAGAATGTTCTGTGTACCAGACACTGGAATGACAAAAAAGAGCAAACTTATCTCTGTCTCCTTCACAAATTAATGAGGGAAATAATCATTCTTTCATTTTATAGTGATCTATAACATTTCCTATACTGCTCTATATCTTCACATGGTAATGACACAAAGGAATGATTGAAAAATGGAGAGGAGACAAGAGTAGAAGGGCTGAGTGTGGATCTAGCCACTCTTAAGGCTCCATTTTGAAATACTGGCATTGCAATTTCAAAGGACTATTTTGAAATCTCACCATATGGCACTGCAGATAAGAGAATCTTGCTGCCATTGGATGCAAGAAAATGGGTGACAGGATGAAATGAATGCAGTGAGAAATGCCTAAGGGTTAGTTTACTTTCTCTTAGAAAATAGTCTACTTTATATATGCGTCATCAGAGTAAAACCAGTATAGAAAAAAAAAGCTAGCATGCAACCCCAGGCAAGTCACTGAAATTCTCTAGACTTTTGCTTCTGCATCTACAAATCTGTGAAATGGTGTTTGCCCTTTTTTAGGAAAATGGAAGACAAATTGCTTAATTTTCACACAGTGAAATATCATACAGCAATTAAGGCAGGTGAGCTAAAACTACACATATTAACATGGATGAATATCACAATCAGAAGTCAGCAAAAAGAGGAAGTTGTGATGCTGGGTATATAACCAAAAGAATTAAAAGCATGCACTCATGTTCACAGCAGCATCATTCACAACAGCCAAAAGGTAGAAGCAACCCAAGTGTCCATTGCCAAAGTAATGGACAAACAGAATGTGGTATATACATATAGAGAATGTTATTTAGCCTTAAAAGGAAGGAAATTGTAATACATGCCACAGTGTGGATGAATCTTAAATATTATGCTATTTTGCCCTTTCTACTTCATGAGCATGTTGTGAGTTTGTGTATGGGAAGGGATTTGCTAATATTAATATATTTTACAAATGTATGACATTGCTATTTGGGCCTTATAAAGGTAGACCTGCCTTTGTTAATGACCTGAAATGTCTTTAAAAACCTCTGTGTGCTTTTAAATTAGATCACTTGTGCTACAACTTATAGGGAACTCTTAATTTCTCTTTCTGACTCCTCTCCCAGACACTAACAATTATTGGCACCAGAGGCACACTGGATTTTTTAGATATTATCCACTATCACAATATTTGCCCTTTTTTAAGTATGCCATTTTGAGGGGTTTTAGTATGTTAAAGAAGTTGCACAAACATTATGACCATCTAATTTGAGAATGTTTTCATCATCTTGAAAAAATAACTTGTACCCATTAGCACTTATTCCTAATATCCCCTCCTTCTGGACTCTGGCAACCACTAACATACAATGTCCCACAGAAGTAATGCCTGCTTGATTGTGGTTGGTAGGGTAATAATATGGGTGCCATAATTGACAGTTTTAAGGTTAACATTTCATGTAAAATGCCACATGGTATGCTTGAGTGTGATATTGTTAGGTTACAGGATTACATTCTTATGATTTTGTAATAAAAGATTTTGTAATAAAAACAAGGGGTGATATTTGTGTCAAACCCTATACTTTGCGTGTCTATGGATTTTTCGATTCTGGACATTTTATATAAATGGAATAATACAGTATGTGATTTTTAGATCTATTACTTAGCATAATATTTCAAAGGTTAATCCATGTTTAACTATTTATCAGTACCTCATTCACTTTTCTGCTTGAATAGTAATTGCTGAATTATATGGTAACAATATGTTTTAATTTTTGAGGTATAAATTGTTTTTTATAGAGACTTCACCATTTTACATTCCTATCAGCAGCATATGGGGGCTCAAATGAATCCACATCCTTGCTAAAACTTTACTATCTGTTGTTGTCATTGTTGTTGTTGTTATACTTGTACTAGTGGATGTGAAAATGGCATTTCATTGTGGTTTTGATTACATTTCACTAATGACTAATGATGTACATCTTTTTATGTGTTTGTACATCTTTTTATGTGTACATTTTTGCATATTTTCTATAGGTAAATGACTATTTGTATCCATTGCTTATGTTTTAATTGGATTATTTCTTTTTATTATTGACTTACCATGTATTTTTATGACTTCTGGATACAAGTCTCTTTTTTTCCTTACTCTTACTTACTTACTCCATGTCCCCCCATTCACAATACAGACCAGGCATAGGGCCTGGGCTGAGGTGTATACGGGGTGGGTTTACTCTGCCTCCTCTTTCTGTATAGGCAGGGTAAGAACACAGCCTGTGGTAAGCACCGGGAGGCTGGATACAAGTCTCATAAGATATATGATTTGCAAGCATTTTCTCTCATTCTAGAAATTGTCTTTTTATTTTTGATGGTGTCCATTAAAGAACAAAATTTTTCATTTTGATGAAGTCCAATTCATCCATGTTTTTCTCTTATTGCTTGTGTTTTGTTGTCAAATGCATTTTAAAATGCATCGTTCAATCCAAGGCCACAAAAATTTACACTTGTATTTTCTACTAAGAAATTTGTAGTTTTACATTTGCATCTGTGATCTATTCTGAGTTGATTTTTGTGTGTGGTATGAGGTTGGAGCCCAGCTTCATTATTTTACATGCAGACATCTGCTGTCCCAAAATCATTTACTGAAAAAGTATTCTTTATCCATAGAGTTGTCTTAGTACCCTTATTGAAAAATAATTATAGATATGTGAGCTTGCATCTGGACTCTCAGTTCTATTCTACTGAATTATATGTCTATCTTTATGCAACTACCATAGTATCTTTTTTAAAAAAATTCTTGTTCAAGTACAGTTTTCTGTCTTATATTCCAAGCCCTGCCCCCCAAGTGCTCCCCACCTCCCTCCCATTTCTGCCCCCCACCTTAGTTATTGTCCATGTGTCTTTTATACTTGTTCATATGACCATGGTGTCTTGATTACTGTAGCTTTATAGTAAGTTTTGAAATTGGGCAGTGTGAGTCCTCCAAATTTGTTGTTCACTTTCAAGATGGTTTGGGCTATTCTAGACTACTTGAATTTCCACACGAAATGTTGGACTACCTTGTCAATTTCAGGAAAATTGACAGCTGAGTTTTTAAAAAGAGATTACATTAAATCAATAGGTCAATATGGCAAGTATTGCCATGTTTACAATATTCAGTCTTTAAATTCATGAACATAGGGTGTCATTTCATTTATTTGTTATTAATTTTTCCTATTAAATTATGTACTTTTAAATGTACAAGTCCTGCAGTACTTTTCTTAAATTTATTCTTTTTTCCCATGCTTTTATAAATGGAATAATTTCCTTAATTAATTTTGGATGACTTTTCCACTTTTATTGAGTTTATTGGGGTGACATTGGTTAATAACATTATATAGGTTTCAGGTGTACAACTCTATAAAACATCATCTGTATATTGTAATGTGTGTTCACCACCCTAAGTCAAGTCTCCTTCCATTACCATTTGTCCCCTCTTTACCTTCTTCCACCTTCCCTCACCCGCCTTTTTCTCAGGTAATCACCATACTTTTGCATGTATCTATAAGGTTTTTTTTTTTTTTGCTTAATCTTTTCACTTTTTTCACCCAGTCCACAACCCCCCTCCCCTCTGCAGTTGTCTGTCTGTTCTCTGCTATCTATGAATCTTTCTCTCCTTTGCTTGTTAGTTTATTTTGTTTGCTAGATTCCACATATAAGTGAGATAATATGGTATTTGTCTTTCACCTCCTGCCTTATTTCACTTAGCATAATGCTCTCCAGGTCCACCCATGCTGTCTCAAAAAATAACATTTCTTTTGGTTTTATGGCTGAGTAGTATTCCATTGTGTAAATGTACCACACTTGTTTTATCAACTCATCTACTGATGGGCACTTGGGCTGCTTCCAAATCTTGGATATTGTAAATAACACTGCAATGTACATGGGAGTGCATGTATTCTTTAGAATTAGTGTTTTGGGTTTCCTTGTGTATATTCCCTGAATATTTGCTGGGTCTTAAGGCAATTCCATTTTAATTTTTTTGATGACCCTCCATACTGCTTTCTACAGTGGCTGGACCAATCTGCATTGTCATCAACAGTGCAAAAGGGTTCCCCTTTCTCCACATCCTCTCCAGTATTTGTTGTTTGCTGATGTATTGATGGTAGCCATTCGGACAGGTATGACGTGATATATCATTGTGGTTTTAATTTGCATTTCTCTGATGATTAGTGACATGAACATCTTTCCATATGTCTATTGGCAATCTGTATGTCATCTTTGGAGAAGTGTCTATTCAGGTCCTTTGCCCATTTCTTATTTGGATTGTTTGTTTTTTTTCATGTTGAGTTTTATAAGCTTCTTATAAATTTTGGATTACTACTCTATAAATAAAATTAATATTTTTATATTGGTCTATTATACTATGTCTTTGCTGAATTCACTTATTTGCTCTTATTCATTTATTTTGTGCATTTATTTAGAATTTTCATAATTTTCTTCATATAAGATAATGTCTCCCGTGAATAACAATAGTTTTGCATCTTACTTTCCTATCTGCATGTCTTTTTAAATTTTTTTGTCTAATTGCCCTGGCTGGAACATCCAACTCAATGTTCATTATTTATAATTGCATGTTTTCTAATGGATTCAACTAGTTACCATTATAACATATTCTTCTTTGTTCTACTTATAATTTTTGTCTTAACATCTATTTTGTCTGATGTTAAGTATAGCCACCTCAGTTCTTTTTTAAAAATTTACTTAATTATTTTTCAAGTACAGTTTTTTATCTATTACTCCCATCCCATCCCACCCCCTGTACGCCCCCCTCCCTCCCATTTCCACCCTTCTCAGTTGTTGTCCATGTATCCTTTATATATGTTGCTCTAAATCCCTCCCCTATTTCCCCTGAAATTCCCTCCCCTCTTCCCTCTGGTCACTGTCAGCCTGTTCTCCAAAATATACAAAGAACTCACACGACTTCACTCTAAGAAGACAATTAACCCAATTAAAAAATGGGGAAAGGACTTGAACAGACACTTCTGCAAGGAGGACATACAGAGGATCCAGAGACACAAGAAGAGATGCTCAATATCGCTTGCTGTCAGAGAGATGCAAATTAAAACCACAATGAGATACCACTTTACACTGGTGAGAATGGCTATCATAAACAAAGCAATAAACAACAAATGTTGGAGAGGGTGTGGGGAAAAGGGGACTCTAGTCCACTGTTGGTGGAGTTGCAGACTGGTACAACCATTATGGAAAACAGTATGGAATTTTCTCAGAAAACTAAAATTGGACCTGCCTTTTGACCCAGCAATTCCACTGCTAGGATTGTATACTAAGAACCTAAAACACCAATCCCAAAGAACATATGCACACCAATGTTCATAGCAGCACAATTTACAATAGCCAAGATTTGGAAGCAACATAGGTGCCCTTCAAGTAAATGAATGGATCAAAAAACTATGGTACATATACACAATGGAATTTTATGCTGCAGAAAGAAAGAAGGAGCTCCTACCTTTTGCAACAACATGGATGGAACTGGAAAGCATTATGCTGAGTGAAATAAGCCAGGTGTTGAAGGACAAATACCATATGATCTCATCTTTAACAGGAAGCTAAACAACAAAACAAACAAGCAAGGCACTGAAATAGAGAACAGGCTGATACTTCAGTTCTCTTTGGGTTACTGTTCTCATTGAATATCTTTTTTTCCATTCACTTACTTTCAATGAATGTTCCTGAATCTAGTGTTCTTGTAGAACAGCTTGTAGTTGTTTCTTGTTTTTTTAATCCATTTTGCAAATTTTTGTGTTTTTTGAACTTCTGTTATTTTTTAAAAGATTTTATTTATGTATTTTAAAGAGGGGAAGGGAGGGAGAAAGAGAAGGAAAGAAACATCAGTGTGTGGCTGCTTCTCATATGCCCCTTGTTGGGGACCTGGCCTGCAACCCAGGCATGTGCCCTGACTGGGAATTGAACCAGTGCCCCTTTGGTTCCCAGGCCAGTACTCAATCCATACCAGCCAGGGCCAAATTTCTGTGTCTTTTTAATAGCAGTGTTTAATCAAATTGCATTTAACATAATTTCTTATAAGGTTGGATTTACTCCTGCCAAACCCCATGGTTTGTTGGTGTTGGTGTTTTTTGTTGTTTGATTGTTTAATGAACTTTTTGAAATAATTCCAAATTCTCCAAAACATGCTCCAAGCTTTTCAGAGTGTCCTGTGGACATCTAATTTCACCACTTTTAAAAGAAAGCTTCTTGGTTAGCTTACTGTTTGCCACCAATTGTTATCCACCAACTTAGTCGGCCTTGGTGTTCAATATTTGCCTCTTATTATTTTCTACAAACTCCCCCAAGAAGGAAATTGTTCACAATAGACAAACTCTGACTCAAGTTATATAAACACAGCCTTCAGAGTGGAGTCTTTCAGAAAACCCCCAGCAGGTCAAGTCATGACAATTCTCTGAGAAAGAAGCTTGGAAGGAGTTCCAACCTCGTTCTGCCTCTTCCAGTATGCTGATTTTTGCCATCATTGCAGGCTGTTGGTTTTCATATTTACTGTGGAGCTGGAGAGAGGTTGAAGAGAAATAAGGGAAGTTTAAATATCACAAAGCTTTGAATATATTCTCCCTAGGTTGCTACACGCATTTAGCTAATTTTTAGAGTTCTGAAAATGTTTGACCATTTCTTCAAATTTTCTTATTTCTTTTATGGAAGAGAGAATTTTAGAAGTTCCTCACTCCAGTATTTTCTGTGATATTAGTCCACTGTAGATATTTTCATTGAGCACTCCCCAACCTTAAAAACTAAATATATAAAGTGTTCAAGAAAAATCACCTTGAAAGTTCATTGACATTCAGGATCTTTCTGCCATTCCTAAAATCACTCAAACCAATGTTCTCTTGTTTTGTTTTGTCTGACAATCAAGAGGAATAATGTGGTTCTTTACATGTTATTCATATAAAAATATAAGCCAGACCATGTTCTCCCTCTACTCAAAATCCTCCAGTGTCTCCCCATCTCACTCAGAGTAAAGTCATTGTTCCACCTCCAGCAACCTGTACAACATATGACACATAGTAGTGGTACATCACAGTGGAGTGAATGGATTAAAGAAGGATGGGGGGTGGGATGGGATGGGAATAAGAGACAGAAAACTGTACTTGAAAAATAATTAAATAAAAAAATTGAAAGGAAAAAAAATAAAAAATAAAAAAAAGAAGGCGTAGCAAAATAGCAAGACCTAAAACTAGCGAGTTAAATCTAGTAACTTTGTATTTTATAAATCTCCTTTTTTTCTCTCTGAACCTGAATGAAAAGCACTCTCATTTTTAAAAATTTATTTATTTATTTAATTAGTTTTCAAGTACAGTTTTATGTCTATTACTCCCATCCCATCTCACCCCCCCATGCTCCCCCCTCCCTCCCATTTCCACCCTTCTCAGTTGTTGTCCATGTATCCTTTATATATGTTCCTCTAAATCCCTCCCCTATTTCCCCTGAAATTCCCTCCACACTTCCCTCTGGTCACTGTCAGCCTGTTCTCTATTTCAGTGTCTTTGGTTATATTTTGCTTGCTTGTTTGTTTTGTTGTTTAGCTTCCTGTTAAAGGTGAGATTATATGGTATTTTTCCTTCAACACCTGGCTTATTTCACTCAGCATAATGCTTTCCAGTTCCATCCACGTTGTTGCAAAAGGTAGGAGCTCCTTAAAAGCACTCTCATTTTTTAAAAAAATGTCTGTAGCAGCACTTGTTTTGTTACCAGTCTTCAACATGATACACATTCTCCCACATCATTTACATCAATTGTTCCTCTGCCTCAAGTGTTCTTGCCTGAGATATCTATGTGGCTCATTCACTCACTTCCTTCAAATTTTTGCCAAAATGTTACCTCAGTGAAGCTTGCTGTCATCACTCAATCTTAAATTACTTTCCTAGTACTTTCATTCCCTTTAGTATGTTTTTTTGTTCATACCACTTGTTTTTTAATATACTGTGTAATTATCTAATTTGTTAGGGTTAGTGTTTATTGTCTGCTTCCTTCGTTCTTGCACCTTCTCTTCACACACATTAAAATGCATATTAGTCAAGCCAAGGATTTTTTGATTATTTGTTCATTGATATCCCAAGCACCTAAAACACTGTCTGGCACAGAGTAGGTATTTAATGGATAATTAATTAATTAATTCTATTCAGATTTCTCTTAATATGTTAACTATATTTTATTGGCTATGCTATTACACTTGTCCCACTTTCCCCATTTCCCCACCTCCACCTAGCACCCCTCACTCCCTCAGGCAATCCTCCCCCCGGCTCAGTTCATGTCCATGGGTCATTCATATAAGTTCTTTGCCTTCTCCATTTCCTATACTGGTCTTAATATCCCCATCTATTCTGTACCTACCAATTTGTACTTCTTAATCCCTTTACCTTTCCCCCCATTCCCCCATTCCCCCATTCCCATCCTATTTGGATGCCATCAAACTGTTCTCCATATCTATGATTCTGTCTCTGTTCTGCTTGTTTGCTTAGTTTGGTTTTTATCTTCAATTGTTGATAGATAAGCAGTTATTGCCATTTTATTGTTCATAGTTTTGATGATCTTCTTCTTCTTCTTCTTCTTCTTCTTCTTCTTCTTCTTCTTCTTCTTCTTCTTCTTCTTCTTCAATAAGGACCTTTAACATTTCTTATAATAATGATTTGGTGATGATGAACTCCTTTAGCTTTGTCTTGTCTGGGAAGCTCTTTATCTACCTTTGCTGGACAGAGAAATAATAGCTTTGCTGGACAGAGAAATCTTGGCTGTAGGTCCCTGGTTTTTATCACTTTGAATATTCTTTGCCAGTCCCTTCTAGTCTGCAAAGTTTCCTTTGAGAAATCACCTGACAGTCTTACAGGAACTATCTTGTATGTAACCACCCGCTTTTCCCTTGCTGCTTGTAAGATTCTCTTTTTATCTTTAACCTTTGGCATTTTTATTTTGATGTGTCTTGGTGTGGTCCTCTTTGCATCCATCTTGTTTGGGACTCTCTGTGCTTCCTGTACTATTGCATGTCTATTTCCTTCATCAAAGTAGGAAATTTTTCTTTCATTATTTTTTTAAAAGATTTCCAATTTCTTGCTTTTTCTCTTCTGCTTCTGGTACCCCTACGATGCAAATATTGGACCGCTTGAAGTTGTCTCAGAGGCTCCTTATACTATCCTCAGTTTTTTGGATCCTTTTTTCTTCTTGCTGCTCTGATTGGTTGTTTTTTTTTTCTTCCTTATGTTCCAAATCCTTGATTTGATTCTTGGCTTCATCAACTTTACTGTTGTTTCCTTGTAAATTATTCTTTATTTCAGTGTATCCTTCATTTCTGACTAGATCCTTTTTATGCTGTTGAGGTACTCACTAAGTTCCTTGAGTATTCTTATACTAGTGTTTTGAACTCTGCATATGAAAGGTTAGTTATCTCGATTTTGTTTAGTTCTTTTTCTAGAGTTTTGATCTGTTCTTTTGTTTGGGCCATGTTTCTTTGTTTCTTCATTTTGGCAGTGTCCCTGTGTTTGTTTCTGTGTATTTGGTAGTGCTACTTTGACTCAGTGTCTTGATAGTGTGGCCTAATGTAGTAGGTGTTCTGTAGGGTCCAGTGCCACAGCCCCCCTCTATCACCCAAAGTGGATATTTGAGGTACACCCTCTGTGTAGACTGAGTACACCATTCTCTTGTAGTTGAGCTTTGATTGCTGTTGGCAGATCAATGGGAGGGACTTACTCAGGCCAGTCAGCTGAAGGATTGTCTGTGACCATTGACTACCGATCTCTGCCCTCTGTGGAGGACCAGCTGTACAGGGGCCCACCCCATGGAGCAGTGTTTACTTCAGTAGGGCTCTGGTGCCCACCTGTGTTCTATCTGGAGCCACTTGGCCTAAACTATAAAGTGGTTGGCTGCTTCTTGTGCTGGGCTTGGAGATGCCCTAGTGAGGCCAGTCTTTGAATGAATTTCATCTTTTACTGCCAGGCCTGGGGCTGCTTAGCAAAGTATGGGTGATTGCTGAGGCCACCTGCTACTTGTTTGAAAGGATGTAGGATGATCATAGGCATGTGACAAGACAAGTCATTTGTACAGAAAAGCCACTGTTAACCACTTGGGTGAGCCTGTAATTTGGGTAGAGCAGAGTCTCAGGGAATCACCAGGGTGGAGCAAACAATGTGAGCTAGGTTGATGGAGTCTCAGGTATGGTACCTACTGTGCTCTGTGGCTGTCGGGGGAGGGCTCAAAGAGGAACAGTGGCCTCTGTCTATCTTTCTGTCTGGGAAAAAGCTGTCCCCCAGCTCTCACCTTGATGCCAGGTAGTTCAGTTCCTCCCGGTATGCTACTGGTGCCTTTCAAGTTGCTACCCTGGTATTGGAGCTCAGAGGGATTAAGTCTGAGTAAGTCTGTGTATAGGCCTTTTTAGAGGAACTTCCTGGGAATCCAACAGTGTCTTCCACCAGCTCAATCTCCACTGGTTTTCTCAGCCACAAGTTGTGGGGACTTACCTTCCTGGCAGTGGAACTCTGGGCTGGGGGCACCTGGTGTAGGGCTGGGACTCCTCACTCCTGAGATATTTCTCCTGAATTTTTATCCATCATGCATGTATGTAGGATCAACCTGTTCTGCATCTCTGCCCCACCGACCAGTCTGGATGGATGTGGTTTAATCTTTAATTCCATTGTTGTCTGATTTCTATTCAACTCAATTTCTGATGGTTCTGAGTAATGGTCGTTCTTTAGTTTAGTGGTAATTTTGATGTGATTGTGGAATGATGTGAGCTGTGTTTACCTAGGTCACCATCTTTGAGATCTAGATCTTACATCATTTTTATTAATTTTTTATTTAAGATTTTATTTATTTATTTTTAGAGAGAGGGGAAGGGAGGGAGAACGAGAGGGAGAGAAACATCAATATGTGGTTGCCTCTCACACGCCTCCCATATGGGGACCTGGCCCACCACCCAGGCATGTGCCCTGACTGGGAATCAAAATGGTGACTCTTTGGTTCACAGGCCAGTACTCAATCCACTGAGTCACACTAGCCAGGTCCATTTTTTATTAATTTCATGTTAGAGAAATTTCACACTATAGCAGTAGTATCCAAGCTTCCACAGCTAGTAGATTTTGGTGCTAAGATTCAAACCTCTGTCTGCAGTCCACTTCCAGGGTCCAGGAAGTTAGAAATGAGCAGAGCAAGGACAATAGACCATGTACAGAAGATCACCAGGGTGGAAAGCCCCAGGTGCCTTGCAAAGGACAAAACTCTGCAAACAAGGACCTTGCCTCCAGGGTAACTTTACCTCCCCTAGCAAATCCACTGGTATATCTTAATATTTTATCTGTTTTATGGATATATAAAACAGTGTCTAATGTACAGTCTGGTACTGAGTAGGTATTTAATAATATTTCATTGAGTGATATAATGAATATGATGCCCAATTTCTAACCCTTTATTTATTCAATATTGTCAGGTAATGAGATGTCTTACTTATGAAGTTCCTAGATAACTGATCTTCAGAAAGTTTAGATTTTAATATTTTTATATATGTTCATAGAATAGGTAAAATGTTTTGCATGCATTTTAGAACACAGCAGAGTAATTATAATTTCACTTTTTGTTGATATTTAAAAATCTTTGGAGAAAAGAGTGAGCATAAGAGTCAGAATACTTAGTTGTTGCAGTAATTTAATCTCTTAACTGTGTCTAATAAGCCTTTTAAACTTCAGTTTCATCATTTATAATACGATAATAATAGCTTCCCTTCGGCTCATATGTTGTTGTGAGATTCAGAGAATATAATGCATGGACTCACTATCTGTTAGTTGTAAAGCTACCTACAAATGCAAGATAAAGGTGATACAAAGCTTACGATTTGGGAAGATGATGAATACAATACATATGAACTAATTCCTACCAGTGGGTATTTAGAGAACAGAGAAGGAACACACTAATGTGAGAGTGGCTAAGCTTTAATAACATTAGCTTTGCCTGTCATTAGTTGAAGTTAATTTTACATTTCTGATGTTAGAGAGTGGGTCTTTCTCAAAACTAAAATTTTGCAAGTCTCCTTACTCTGGATTGCTGAGAATTACTGGCATTTTAGATGTTTAGGATAACAAGTGTTTTCCAAAAAACTCTGTTACCCTTGGTACTGAAAGTGTACTTCAAAATGCATAGACCCTCAGTTACCCAGGGACCCTTGAGACAATGGAGAAAGAACAGATAAAATTAGTTCTGTGTCAGCTGATGTTCCTCAAGTTTGCCAGGGTGTTTGTTGTTGTTGTTGTTATTGTTGTTCTTCATTAAGGCCAAGCAACATGTAACTTTTAGTTCTCTTGACTTTCCAAATCACAAACAAAATGAGGTAATTTATTTACTTTTCTTAGGTCTTACTTTATAGAGGAATTTTAAGATTAATGAGAGAATTTTCATTTTGTCAGTGTCCATATTTTTGTTCATAAATCAGTTGATATCAACATTTTTGGTGAGAATTCTTTGGGGAAACTCAAATGTATGGCAGGAAAATACATGATCTATATACCAAATAGATGGTCTGGATGGATCTCTCTTGATAGATGTAGTCTCCCTAACTTCTTATTCTCTGAGGGTTGAAAGGTAAAGCCCCAGAGTGCTTTAGTTAAGCAGTCAAATGTCAATAGTTCTTTCTGCCCCACTAGCCTCCAGATGTCCTTTTCCTGGTTACAACTATTGGTCAGTTCCAGCAACTGATTCTTTAGGTAGTAGTCAACAAAATGCAGACGAAAGCAGAGGCTGTGTAAAGGAACAGTCAAACCTGTTTTGCTGTAGTAAGGTTGTTGTAAAAAGTTGTAAAATGTGTTATTAGTAGAAAGGAGAAAGGAACATGGATGGAATCAATGTGTGTAGTCAAAACTGATGAAATATTTTAAAGTTTTTCATAACCAACCAATCATTAATTTCACAGCCTGTTTTATGTGCCAATTTTGGCTCTTTCCAACCTCCATCCCTTTTCAAATACATCGTCCCCTCTGCATGGAATGCACTACTTGTGCTTTGTTCACTAAGTAAAATACTGATTCTGTGAATGCAGCTTCTCCTAACTCTTCTTTCTTTTTGCTTTATTTTTCCTAGTTTTTTATTAAATGTATTGGAGTGACAATTGTCAATAAAATTATGTAATTTTCAAATGTACAATTCTATAATACACCATCTATATATTTTGTTGTTCATAACCCAGTCAAATTTCCTTTTGTCACCATATATTTGACTTCCCCTTTATCCCCTAACACCTCCTTTCCCTCAGGTAACCACATACTGTTTTCTGGGTCTATGAATTTTTCTTTGTTTATCTATTTGTATTATTTGTTTATTTATTGTTTCCAATGTTATATCCCACATATGAGTAAAATCATATGGTTCTTGACTTTTTCCTAACTCTTCTTGCATCTTAGGAGTTTACTTTAACATTTGTAGGCTGTTCACATTTCTCTTACTGTAAAGATTATTGTCATCTTATTATTTTGTCTTCTGATGATACTATATAACAACAGTTAACTCTCTTTTGCCTAATTGTTTATACATCTTCTCCTAGGTTCTACATTTAAAAACTCATTTACTCCTCTCTGTTTCTCTTTTTCTTTTAACATTTACTGAATGCCTACCGGAACCAGACATTGTATGAGTAGTTTTGCACACATTATTTAATTTAAATGGCCAAGCAGACCCATGAGTTATTATTTATATTTTACAGAGAACTAAGTTGAGGTCCAGGGAAGTCAAGTATCTTCCTCCAAATCTAGCTAGTAAGAGGCAGAGCAAGGATTTGAATACAAAATGTGGAACTACAAAGCTTCATTCTTTCTCTATAGTTTCCACTGATTCTTCTATGCATGCCCCATCTCAAATCTTTTGGCTGTTTTGTGGGGCTTTCTTAGAGTCAGAAAAGAACTTTGGCTTCTTAGTGCTCTGGGTCCCTAACAGTGTGACTCCCTAAGGGTAAATCTCTCAAAAGAGCCCTTGGAAAAGACTTAGAGAAGGTAGCTATGAAATCATTGAAATGAAGGCTTATGCTTCTTCTCCTCCAATCACAAATATTTCCACCCTCTGTAGGGAAGACAGTGACACCACAGGCAATACTGAACTTTTCTTGAAGCAGTCACTATCTTGTTAGATCCTTAGTGAGACCTACGCTTGAGTTTCTATTTCTATATACCTTTTTCTTTTTTCCTCTTTCTTTGTATTTTCTTCTCATCTTCTTTTCCCTCTTCCTCACCACCTCCCTTTACCTCTTCTTCTCTCCCCTTCTCCCTCTTCTTTCCCTCCTTCTCCTCTTTCTCCTCCTCCTTTCTTCTCCTTCCCGTCTGTTCTTCCTCTTTCTCCTCTCCCTCCCTCCCTTCCTCCCTCTCCCTCACTCTTTCTCACTCTCTGTCTGTCTTTAATCTTGTCAAAAGTATATAAGTGCTTTGGTAAGGTCTACACTGTAATTCTCTTGATAAGTAGCTTCTGAGTTTTCAGGATATCAAATCAGAATAGCACTTAGAATGAGAGCACAGTGCATTTGTGTGTCTGAGCAGCAGATTAAATTTCAGTTTTCAAATGTTATCACAGGTGTCCTTTTCTAGAACTATTTAGGGAAAAAATCTGAATAATTTGATTAAAGTGCCTTACTTAAATGGAGCATTTGATAAAAAATAACATTAAAGATAATTCTTAAATGCTACACAATAAAGATTTCAGCAGTAACTTCAGCCTTCATCAGCTCTTCCCACATTCCACATGATTTCAGGAGAATGAACACCATTCAAACAGCTCTTATTTACCAAGTAACTAAAATTGGCCAGATGCTTCACATACATAATTTTGGATTCCCATGGCCTTGCAAAAGTGGATGGTATGATCGCCATTTTACAAAGGAAGAAGCAGATTCAGAGGCATAACACTATTTGTCACACTTAGTAAGTCACATTGCTGGGATTCGTAGCCCAGACCTTCTGACTCATAAATCTGTGTTCCTGCCACCACACCATACTTCTTTGCCAATTAACAAATAGGTAATACCAGGTAATAGAAGTTTCACAGTCCATGACTGATAGTCTCTTAATCTCTGTGCTGAATATTAATTTATTGAAAGATTACTTCATCATCCCTACCCATCATTTTATATATGAAGAAAATGAAGCTCAAAGGAAAGCAATGACTTGTCCAAAGCCTCATGACAAGCCATTGGAGTCAAATCATGGCCTACACCTCCTTGCCCCAGTCCAGAACTCTCCTACATTCTCTTATATTATTGCTGCTTCATGTGTATTTATCTCCCACTAGATTGCAAGCTCCTAAAAAGCAAGTGCTATGATTAATCTTTCTCTACTACAGAGTTCAACACACGGGTGGGCCTCACTGCGGTTTCATTAAGTTTTTGTGTTTTTACTAAGAGAGACACTTTTCCTGACACTATTAGAAGAGCAGATCACCTAATTACACCATATAGTGAACAGGCAACAGCTTATTGTGAATGCTGACTGTATAAATTGGGAACTATTCAATCGAATGTGCTGGTAAGACCCCTTTTGGTTTTCTCTCTGAAGTATTGGAGTCTAACCCCCTTGTTGTGTAAATGGGGATACTGACACCCATAAAGAGGAAAGGGTTTGTCCCAAGATCACAGGGAAGTTTATAACAGATCTGTGACTATTTTAATGTAATATATACATTAGAGTAGGTAATACATGCATGAAGTACAAAGTTTTAAAATCACAAAAGCTTAAAGAGTGGAAAATAATTGCATCCCTCCCATTCATCAGACATGCAGCTTTGTTTCTCTGAGGCAACCAGTAAGAATTTCTTGTGTACTTTTGCCCTGGCTGGTGTAGCTCAGTGGATTGAGCATGGGCCTGCAAAGCAGACGATCGCAGTTCGATTCCCAGTCAGGGCACATGCCTGGGTTGCAGGCCAGTTCCCAGCAGGGGACTCATGAGAGGCAACTATACATTGATATTTCTCTCCGTCTCCTTTCCTTCCCCTCTAAAGATAATTAAATTTAAAAATCTGAGAAGAAAAAAATTTTTAAAGAATTTCTTGTGTACTCTTGTAGGCATAGTATATGTATGAATTTATAAACATATACAGGAAATATAGCAATTGTATTCACAGAAATGGTGCATTGTTTTACATCTTGGTTTTTTTCCACTTTACAATGTATTGTGGATATTGTTCCACTTCAGTGTGTATAGAACTGCTTCATTTTTAATGGATACATTGTATGACTATATCTATTAATGGACATTTATGCTGCAGTCTTTTGCTATTGTAAACAATGTTGCAATGAATTTTCTTGTATATATGTCATGTTACACATGTGCAAATGTGTTAGGTCAAAACAATGTAAATTTTAATTTTGCAATTTTGCCAAATTGTTCTCCACAAAGGTTGTAAGATTATTATTAAGCAAAATTTAGGTTTGATAATATTCATACTATTACTGTTTATTTTACAAAGAATTATTGTTTTGACCTTACAGAAGTGCCCAGCAGTTTCTTTAAGTGATCAATCCCTAATATATATAATTTATTTTAAATAAATATGATTTATATACTACTGTTCAGGAACACATCTGAGTAAAGCACGAGAACATGGCAATATGTTTCTAAAATGCAATTGAGTCTATACAAGCTGTGCTTCCAATCATATTACCAAACCCCAGAGATATGCTCAGATGAAAGTGCAGGGAAAGAAGAATAAGGGGGGTCAGACCTATCTAGAAGGAAATAAACTTACCACAATGGCAGAGCCAGTGCTGTGGAGGTACATTGTATTTCTATTTGCCAGGAGGTGGGGAGCAGCTGGGAGCCCTAATATTTGTTTGTTAATTTCCATGATGTAGATATTGCTATCAGGACCAATTTCAAGTTACTAATATGATAACATTGAATGTGAAATTGGGAAGAGATGTTCAAAATCAGTTTTTATGACTCACTACAAGCCAAGTACAGTAGAACACTGGACAGAACCTAACAGAAGGCAGGTTGTAAACATAAAACTGGGATCTGACCAATGTCAGATAACCTTAGCATAAGTGAGGTGGTTATTCCTCATAGAGTTTTACTTGATTTGGTTGGAGCCTGTAGTTTTCTTGGATAGTCTTTCCAAATCCCATCTGAAGAACATTACCTGGTGAACATTCCCCACACTGCTCATTTGAATGGCCTCAACCCCACTAGTCTCCAGCAGATAAAAAAATTTAAAAAAAGAAAACAAAAAAGCAAGGGGTTTTTGAACTGTCAAATGCTGTTGTAATGTCAAACATTTATCCTGTTAATCCAGTGTCAGCTGCAAAACTCCATAAGCAGTCAACTCAATTGCAAGGTGCAACATCAGCAGTTCTCACATTAGAAGCAATAGGGGAACATTGAAAACATCACAATGCCTACACTTTACCCCAGTCCACTGAATCAGAACTACTTGGAGTGACACCAGGTATCAGTAGTGTGTAATAGCTCCCCAGATGATTCTGACTTGCAGCCAATGTGAAGAATTACTGCCTGGCACTACCTGATTCTACAATCCAGTCAACTTTTCCTACCACTTTCCCTCCTTTATCTTATGCCAACAACATTGGTCACTTTGCTATTCCAAGACCATGCCAAATTCATTCATGACTTTATTTAATTTTTTATGTATTTTATTGGTTGTCCAATTCTCCACCCCTTTATTCTCCTCCACCCTGAACCATACCTCCCACCAGCATTCCTCCCCTTTAGTTCATGTCCATGGATCATACATATAAGTCTTTTGCCTTCTCCATTTTCTATATTATTCTTAACCTCCCCTCGTCTATTTTGTGCCTACCAATTTGTACCTCTTATTCCCTGTACCTTTTCCCCCATGTTCCCCTTTCCCCTCCCCACTGATAACCCTCCATGTAATCTCCATTTCTGTGATTCTGTTCCTGTTCTACTTGTTTGCTTACTTTCTTTTTCTTTGGGGGGGTTTGGTTATTGATAGTTGTAAGTATGTTATCATTTTACTGTTCATATTTTTTATCTTCTTTTCCTTAGATGTTAAAGTCCCTTTAACATTATATGAAATGTTAAAGTCCCTTTAACATTTCATATGATAAGGGCTTGGTGATGATGAACTCATTCAAAATACTTGACCTTATCTGAAAAGCACTTTATCTGCTCTTCCATTCTAAATGATAGCTTTACTAGATACAGTCATCTTGAATGTAGGTCCTTGCCTTTCATGACTTGGAATACTTCTTTCCAGCCTCTTTTTCCCTGCAAGGTTTCTTTTGAGAAATCAGCTGATAGTCTTATGGAAACTCCATTGTAGGTAAGTCTTTCTATTTCTCATGCTGCTGTTAAGGTTCTCTCCTTATCTTTCATCTTGGGTAGTGTAATTATGATGTGCCTTGTTTTGTGCTTCCTTGGATCCAACTTCTTTGAGACTCTCTGAGGTTGCTGGACTTCCTGGAAGTCTATTTCTTTTGCCAGATTGGGGAAGTTCTCCCTATTATGTTTTCAAATAAGTTTTCAATATGTTGCTCTTTCTTTTCTCCTTCTGGCACCCCAGTGGTTCACATGTTGGAATATTTAAAGTTGTCCCGGGGGATCCTAAACCTTTCCTCACTTTTTTTTTGAATTCTTGTTTCTTCATTCTTCTGGTTGAATGTTTACTTCTTCCTTCTGGTCCAAATCATTGATTTGAGTCCCAGTTTCCTTCCCGACACTTTTGGTTCCTTGTGCATTTTTCTTTATTTCACTTTTCATAGCCCTCACTTTTTCCTCTATGTTGCAACCATACTCATCTTTTTCTGTGAGTATCCTGATTACCAGTGTTTTGAACCCTGCACCTGATAGATTGGCTATCTTGTCATCATTTAATTATATTTTTTCTGGAGCTTTGATCTGTTCTTTAATTTGGGCCATATTCTTTTGTCTTGGTTTGCCTGTTATATAGTAAGGGGCAGAGCCTTAGGTATTTGCTGTGGTGGGGCAATCCAGGTCTCTGCATTGTGGTGCTGTATGTGGGGGAGGGGTCTGAGAGGGAGCAATGCAGCTTGCTCAGCTCTCAGCCAACTCTCAGTCACTTCCCCCCACTACCCTCTAGCAAATTGGTCCCTTCTGGTGCTGATTCCTGGGTGGTGGTTTTGTGTATGTTCTAGGACCCTGTGGGTCTCTCCCACAAACTCTTCTGTCAGGCTGGGAGTTTCTCTCACTGTATGAACAAGGTTAAGGGAAAGTGTTGTAAATGGTGCCCGCCAGGATCATTTGAGCTAGGTTAAACAAAGGCAGGAAATGGTATCCACCAGAACCTCTGACTCAGGAGAAAGTCTCAAAAGATCCCTGTCCCTCCAGCACACACCCTAAAATTAGTGAATGTATCACCTTCACATATGACTTAGGTGCTTTTCAAACTACTGCCTCTGTGCCAGGTCTCAAAAAGAGTACAACCTGGGTTTCCTACAGCTCTTTGAGGTCTCCCAGACATAAGCCCTACTGATTTTTAAAGACAGATGTTATGGGGGCTCCTCTTCCTGGCTCAGGTCCCCCAGGCTAAGGCTCAGACCCTTTGTACTTTGGAGCCAACCTCCACAGTAGTGGTGTCTCAAGTGACTCCCACTTGAGAGTCACTGTATGAGAAGTGGGATGTGTGATAGGTCCTGACTAGAGGTAGTCCCTACCTCTCCTGTTTCAATGTGGCTTTTTCTTTACATCTGTGGTTGTAGAAAATCTGTTCTGCTAGTCTTAAGATCATTCTCAGAGATAGTTGTTCTATATGTTGTTGTAGTTTTGGTGTCAATAAGAGGCTGTGAGCTCAGGATCTTCCTACTCTGCCATCTTGAACTCAAAGCCAGACATCTTGTTCTTGAATGCCAATTTAGCTTGCCCGTGAAAAGTCATTGCTTGTGGTTGGAGCACTGCCCCTGCAAGAAATGTGTTTTTGAATGGGTTTGCTGAGTCTCTCATAACTGTTCTAATGTATCTAATATTTTCTCTTGTATAGATCACTTTCACATGTATTCTGTATCATTTGTTTTGTATAACTCTATGAAGTAGAAAATCCCGTTATTTTTATCCTCATTTTTTAGATAAGGAATGAAGGCTCAGACTTGCCTGAGACCAATTGGAGCTGGGATTTGACACCTGCTTTTGTCATTGCCAGTCCAGTTCACTTTATGTTTTTATATTATGGAGCTTGGGGCAGATTATGGAAAGCCAAGAAAAGGAGTCTGGGCTTGATTCCTGCTTTTTCTCACTAGAGCTCATCATAAAGTCAAAAGAAACATGAATGATCATGGCTTTATAACCACTCCCAAGAAGCTACTTTGTAGAGCATTACCAGAGAGTCCTTGCTGAGGACCCAACCATGATACTGAGTTAACTGCCACTATCCTTCTGGGTGGGTTGAACAAGTGGAAGAATGATCACATTTTTGGAATCATAGGAACTCTGCTGCTTTATACATCCTTCTCACAGAAGATTTGCCTTTTGGCAGGGTACAGACTGTGTACCTAGAGTTGTTTAGCCTGTTCCACAGGTCTAAGAGCAGTATCTTGGGAGAAAAAAATTAATAAGAATAAAAAATGCTTGGGATTGCTTTTCAAAGAAGAGACTCTTGGGTGATTACACCAGAGGTTTCAGGCTGCTTGAACCACAGAGAAAATTATGTCCATAGAATATATGACCTTTAAATAAGCCTTGAGCTTGTTCCTCTCTATGTCACTCAGGAGATAGGCACTCAGTTACTTCTTTCTGCAGGGTAGTGTTTTTTTTTCCAGAGGAAGCCTTTAGAATCAAAAGAGTTGAGATTGGAAAAACAGATGCAGACTGGCTTCTGTCTTCCTTGAGTTATACTCAGTAGGCCCTGAGACTTCTAGCAGCAATTATAATATTAATAGACTTCTATACCTTCATTAGGTTACTGCTATTCTCTTCATGCCTATCCCATTCTGTCCTAGTTATAGATCAGGAGAACCAAAATGAAAAGAGAAGTAGAAATATGTACCAGGTCACATAGTGATTCAGTGAGACAGCAGGGCTGGTCCTAGGATATTCCTTCTTTCTGCTCCATGCTCTTTTACTATTCTGCACTGACTCTGTCTTCGCAGCATAGTGTTTTAAGGCCCATTTAAGAAGAGATATGACACAGAAAGATCTTGCTGCTGCCACTTATTAGCTGGTGACTAAATAAGGGAAGATATTTGCCACTGATGCAATCCATATGATAAGGGGTTAATATCCAAAATATATTTTTACAAAACGTATACAACTCAACACCAAAAAACAAGCAATTCAATTTATTTTTAAATATATAGTCTTTATTGTATTTTTCAATTACCATTTAGTCCCCTTATAACCCCTCCCCCAGCAATCACCACACTGTTATCCATGTTCATGAGTCCTTTTCCTTTTTTGTTCAATCCTTCCACCCCCTAACCCCCACCCCACTATTGTCATCTGTTCTCTATCTATGAATCTATCTCTGTTTTGCTTGTTAGTTCAAACAGTTCATTTAAAAAATTCATAGAGAGCCCTGGCTGGTGTAGCTCAGTGGATTGAGCACATGCTGTGAACCAAAGGGTCGCTGGTTCGATTCCCAGTCAGGGTACATGCCTGGGTTGTGGGCTTGGTCCCCACTATGGGCCACATGAGAGGCAACCACACACTGATGTTTCTCTCCCTCTTTCTCTTTCCCTTCCCCTCTCTCTAAAATTAAATAAATAAAAACTTTTAAAAATTCATAGAGGACTACATACAGATTGATCAATAGACATGTGGAAACATGCTCAACCTCACTAGCCATCAGAGAAATGCAAATTAAAACCAGAATGGATATTACCTTACACCCATCATAATGGCCATCATCAATAAATCAATAAACAACAAGTGCTGACAAGGCTGTGGAGAAAAGAGAACTTTTGTGCACTGTTTGGTGGGAATGCAAACTGGTGCAGCCACTGTGGAAAATAGTATGAAGCTATGTTGACAAATTAAATATGGAACTGCCTTATGACCCAACTAATTCTACCTCTGGGGATTTATTCTAAGAATCCCACTACACTAGTTCAAAAGAATATATGCAACCCTATGTTCATTACAGCATTATTTACAATAACCAAACTATGGAAGCAAACCCAGTGCCTATCAATAGACAAGTGGATAAAAAAGCATTGATACAAATATACACAATGGAATATTACTTGGCAATAAAGAGAAGGAACTCTTAAAATTTGTGACAATATGGGTAGACATAGAGACATTATGCCAAGTTAGATCAGAGGAAGACAAATACCATATGATTTCAGCTATATGTGGAATCTAATGAACAGACTAAATAAAAAATAGCAACAAACTCATAGATACAAAGAACAGATTGTCAGTTGCCAGAAGGGAAGGAGTTTAGGGGACTGGGTGAAAAAGGTGAAGAGATTAGGAAGTACATATTGGTAGTCACAAAATATTCATAGGGATGTAAAGTATGCCATAGGAAATATAGTTACTAATATTGTAATAACTATGCATGGTGCCAGGTAGGCACTAGAAATATACAGAGGAATGCATACCTACTTAGTACCTACTATGTACTACAGAAGTATTTCCTTTGGAAATACTGCAGAGGCATTTCATTATTATAGCATATTTAAACCCCTTAACATAAGCCTATTTCATAACAAGTGCCTATTAAATAGTAGGTTTTTTTCCCCTTCAGAGACCCTAAATTTATTGTTCTTCAGGCAAGTCACGACCTCTTCAAAAGTCATCCCTGAAATGCAAAGGTTGTAGTGGGATGATTTTTAACAGTTCCTTCAAGCCCAGCAATTTTGGAGCCATTTGACAAAGCAAATTAAAGGAGAGAGGAAGGAAGGAAGAGAGGGAAAGAAAAGAAATTTTTTGCTGGCTTGGTTACAACTGACTCTCCTACATGAAATAACCTACTATAATAGATGTTTTCTGTGCCTGAATTATGCATGTTAGGTTAAGTGAAGGGAGGGGAAAGCCAAGCAGTAGCTGAATTTGTTGGGGTGGGGGTGAGGGGTTCCTACTATCAAATAGCCATTGCTCTTCAATTTTTTCCTTTCCTTACTACAGACAATCCTCCTCCGCCAGAAGAATCATCTCTAAAATCCCAGTCTATCCTATAAACTAAAGAAAGCACAGCAGCAAATGAGAGAAAAACAAGCAGGAGCTCAAAGAAAGAAAGGGGTGGAGCAAGTGGATGTTCAGGCTCATGCTGGGGCAGGGTGGCAAGCATGAGAGGTTCTCTGTGTTGTAGAGCAACAGGGAATGTATCTCTATTTCTGCTGGTTACTCTATATGTTTGTGGATCTCTCTGTTCCACTTATGTATTCATTCATTCAGTCAATTTTTATTGAGGGCCTACTATGTTCCAGGCCTGTGTTAGGAACAAAGAGGCAAAGTATTGAATAAAATGTTTTTGAGTGAACCTCTATGTCCTTCTTTCAGGTGCTGTGATTCTGAGGATGTCTGTGTGTTTGTGTATGTATATTTCTTTGTATCTGTGATAGTTCCAGGTGTGTATGACAGTGATCATTTTTCTTGTTCTGGCTTCAGAAAACTTCCTTTCAGCCCTGGCTGGTGTAACTCAGTGGATTGAACGCGGGCCTGCGAACCAGATGATCACGGTTCAATTCCCAGTCAGGGCACATACCTGGGTTGCAGGCCAGTCTCCGGCAGGGGACAAACCAGAGGCAACCAGACATTGACATTTCTCCCTCTCTCTCCTTCCTTTCCCCCTCTAAAGATAAATAAATAAAAATTTTTAAAAAAGAAAACTTCCTTTCACTTGCTGTGATTCACTTCACAAACAATGGACTTTGTCTCTGTTTGATTTTTACAACTTGCAAGATACAATTTAAAAACAACTAGAAATCCCATGAAGTTATCTTTTATAGAAGTTTGACCTATATTTGTATCATGAAAAATAACACATTATTAGTTTGAGTATGATCCCATGCACGACTACAAGAATCAGGAGAAGGAAACATTACCTGAGTCCAACTCTCTGCTGTGTCATGCTAAAGGAATGACAATTTCTGCCATTAATCATTTTCTCATGGACATTCTTAGCTTTAATAAAGGTAGATAGAACATCTTATTTAAAACAACCAGTCAGTAGTCCTGATAAAGGAGATGTCATCAGGCCCTGAATTGTTCATACTTATGAAAACCAAACATTATAGTATTGAATTAAATTAGCTTGGTTTAATAGTTAGATTCTGTGTGATCAAATTGTTTAATGCCATTCTCTATGTTCCTTCTCTCATCTAGCAGGATATATCTTCATGTCTTTCTGCCTACAAATATTTAAGAAGAGAGACTCTAGAAAAATGTTAATGGGACTGTCTATTCTTATATTTTTTTCTCCCAGGAAAACAGAAATACCTGTGTGCCAGCAGAAATGATTGCACCATTGATAAATTCCGAAGGAAAAATTGTCCATCTTGTCGCCTCCGGAAATGCTATGAAGCGGGGATGACTCTGGGAGGTATGATACTTTTATTTCTTTTTCTCATATTCACTCTCCCTCATTATCTTGTTCTGTCTTTAAACCAGATTTTCCTCTTTGATCTTTCCAAGGAGGCCAGCCATGTTCTAGATAGCGGCTGACCCCTTCATTTCAACATGGCTGTCAGCCAGCTGGTGCCTTTCTTTATTCTTAACCATGCCACATCCCACTCTGGGGCCAGGCATAGGAGCAGGAGATGTGAAGGAGGGAACAGGACCCATCAGAGGGTGAGTGAGTGTGGATTTGACTATAAAAGGTTCCCCAGGGGACATACTGGTACTACCTTTATGTTGATAAATGGAGGCTAGAATGAGAAAACGAAGGAATCCAGAACAATCGCAGGTGCAGCATGACCCAGGCACAGGCTGGCCTTGAACACCCAAGAATATCCTTCAGTTAACTGCTGCCAATATTGTAGGGTTTGCCACTTAGAGAGAGAAGCCGCTTCTCTTTGGAACCTATGACTAGGCTGCCAAGCAGAGCCAATTTCCTATCCCACAACTCCTAGGGATGAACAGGCCTTTTAATCATTTCCTTTTCTTTGCAAATCTATTGATCATTTCCAAAAGCTTTTTTTACTAGCACAGTAGCTTGACAGAGGTAACATGCAGCTCTTTCAAGGGTGACCCTATCCCATCATAAGGCTCTCTGTTCCCTAGTCTGTGTCTATCATGAGCACTGTCACCATTCCGGAAGGGCTTGGCTAACACTTATATCTCACGCCCCAAAATTCCTCATTTCTTCATGTTTACATCAACTTAATGCCAGAGTCCTTTCTGCTGCCTGTCACCTCCAGAAAGACGCACCATTCATGAGAAAAGCAAGCTCATTAGTCTACTTTGATATCAAAATGGAACTTGAGGAAAGACAAGCCTATTCCTGAATGCCTAAAACTGTAGCTTCATACCTGGTTACTTATTATCAGGGTGGAAAACCTAATCACCTAGAATCCTGCTCTCTCCCTTCCTCATCTGTAGGCTAATTTAAAGCACTTGTCCATCTCTGGATTTTTGCAACATGCTCAATACCTTGTCTGCCTATGAGCATATTTATAAAAAACAACTTGTTTTCTAACTATGTCTGAGTGTTTATGTGGATAGCTATATCCTCCTCTCCTTACAGACCAAAGTACTACAAATAAATTGACCCCAGCTCAATTTGAGATGGTTTTAACAGAAGCATCTCAAGTAGTATCTAGTATTCCCAGATATGGCACACAGATGCTCTGTGAGTGGTTTTCCAGGCAGCCACATCAAATGAAACTCAAATATCTGAAGAAAATCAACCTTGTTCTTGTTTACTTGCCTTACTCCAGATAAATCACAATTGCAGCAGGGAGGAAATAATGAGACTGGGATGGGGTAGTGCAGAAGGAAAGCAAAGGGATTGACAAAGGGAGGTTTTACATACAAATGTTATGACCCCATGTGAGGTTTCTTATATGCTGAATTCTCAATTATTTAGCTATGAATTGTGTGTAAGAGATGGAGGCTCCAGGTAGAGAATCCCTTAGTTTTCCATCTGCTGATATAAATTGTATACCCACTTTGATGCCTGTAAATCCTAATGGCAAGCAAAATCCTTATAACATTTGGGTCCAAATCTTAAAATTATTCATGTCTCAGCCAACATTTTTGTTATAAAGCAGACTATAATGTAATTACAGTGAACCCCTTTGAAAAGGAGTCAATGTATCACAGATGATTTTACTACTGCTTGTAACAGACAGGAATAAATCTATAAATTTTTCAGAGAGTGGTATGGTAAATTTACAAATTGACCCATTGGATAGAGTGCTGAACATTGAGTGGGCTTCATCAACACAGTGAAAAGAAGCTGAAAAGTTCTGTAGTTGGTTTTATTTCAGCTCCATTTTTCTAATATTTACTGTGTTTCTGCTATGTACAAGGCACCATGCTAAGCAACAGAGTTTCAGGCTGGCAAACATCAAAAAATGTCCACAAGATATAAGGATACTTTATGTAATGTAAATGGCCTTGTCTTTGGAGTCAGGCAGACCTAAGTTAAAGGCCCAGCATAAGTTATTTACTCTGCCCTTTCTAAGTCTCAGTTTCTTTATCTGTGATGTTAGAAATATCACTCTCTCAGAGCTATAATGGGGATCAAATTAAATGATAAATGTGAACATCCTTGGTAAATGACAAAGTGCTAGACAAATGTGAGGGTTTATTATGAGAGTGTTGTTACTAGTGATTTATCTGGTAAAGATGTTCACAGAACTTCCCAGTTGGCTTTTACTCTGAGTTACTTGGCATGTCCTATGACATGTAATAGCTCCAACAGGCAGAGTATCACAACTCTTTGATCACCTCAAACCAAAAGTACCATCAAGATTATTTTGGAGAGGATTCTAGTAATCAAGAGAATCATATATGAGGTCTGTCCAGAAGGAATCCAGCCACATACTTTGAAAAATAGTTATATTTATTGAAGAAGATACAAGATGCAAGAAACACTATATATAGGACAATGATGCCTCAGTCACTTTCAAAGTATGCACCTTGGGACCTCACATAGTTCTCCCAATCTCCATCAGCTGCCCCATCATATTTTCCTGAATCTCACTGATGGTCTGAAACCTCTTCCCCTTCAAAGGTGATTTTAGGTTTGGGAAAAGCCAGAAGCAACAGGGCGCCAAATCTGGGTTGTTGGGGGGCTGAGTCACCTGGGTGATTTGATGCTTCACCAGAAAACTCTGCATGAGACATGATGCATGAGTGTGTATATTGTCATGATGAAGCTGCCAATCACCAGTTACCCATAACTATGGCCTTCTGAATCATCTGAATAGTTTCCGCAGAGGTATGTTCAAGATTAATGCAAAATTTGATGCAGATTTGTTGTTCTACTCTCTCAGTCATTTTAAATGCAGCAGACACACAGTGCACATGCTCACTCAGTGGCATCTACCACCCCCACTGACTAGTACAGTGAGATCATTATTGTTCATGCATGTGCATTCCAGTGCACTCTCCTTGGTTGCCAGGTCATATTGATATCTCACAAACCATTCTCATTATATTAACAATGGCTGGACATTTTGGACAGACCTCATATTATGTTCATGTACCATGCAGTAAGAACCCAAGTATTTACCTCTTAAACACCATTGTTTGAAAAACAAACATTTCCACTTTTTTAAACTTTCGTCTACATTCCTTGCTTCCCTGTTGCAAACACTTCAGTTTATTGTTAACTTTCAAATTCAGTATATCACACCTTTACTCAAACAATGGAAAAAGTAAAGAAACCATCAATTCAGAGTGGCCTTTCTGAATTCTTTAGCAATAGACTTCACTTTTTATAATACTTTAATTTTGCATACACATTTTGATCACCTTGAAGGATAATTCCTGTAATTCAGTTTTATTTTTACCATCACTCAGCTACAAATTGTGTAATATATTCCAAAGCAGAAACTAGGGATGTAGCCTTGGACAAGTCTCTCCTCTCCGCTGAGACTCAGTTTTCCCATCATAAAATTGGCATGGTGGGCTTTACCAGGAACCTTTCTGGCACTGCCATTTGTGATTTTATCTCTTAGGTCACCGAGAAAGGATTTTAAGTTTATCAGTTCTTTGTTTGGATTGTCTGTCCACTGCTTCCAGAAGTATAGAGTGCTTTGACCTGCAGAGTAATTTTAGCTATCTCAAGTCATGCCAAAATAAGATATATTATGTGTCTAAAAGTAGACTGGATAGATTATTGAGGGAGTGAAGGCCAGAACTGTCATTCTATCTTAAAGAAGCTGGTACTCAGCAGCTGATGGCTACTTGGTCTTCAGGACTCAAAGTCTCTAATTTGGTTTTCTCTATAAATGTCCCATCTACTATTTGGTGGTGAGATCTCTGAAACTCAGAGATACCTAAAACACATACCCCTTTCCTTCCTGCTTCTAGTCCTATCTACATATTCATTGCTTTTTTTTTTCATAGTACCACTTGATGTTTATGAAGGGATCCTGGAGGTGACTGGATTCTCAGGGTAGTTTCCTTGAAGACTACCTCCAGGTTTTCAGCTTCCCATCCATGACAAGGATAGGCCTTTCTTTGTACTTGGTTCATTGCTGGCTGCTTTTGAAAAATCATATATTGCTAACTGCTTCAATAATCAAATCCCTTGCCTACTTTTCACATAAGAAAATATAAAAATTTTCTTAAAATATTTAAGTAGGCATTTTGGAGGCATTTATAAAAATATAAATATAACTCTAGAAAAGGGCCTTCTCTCCAGTGAACTAGTTGTGGTTTTTTTTCATAGCCTATAATTAGAATAATGCACAGGCATCTCTCATTTTTCTCTGCACTTCTTAAGGATGTGCTCTCAGTTTCCAAGATGGAATGAGAAAGAGATAATTCATCTTATCTTCCATCTTCTCCTCTGACCCTTCCCTCCTTTTCACTTTCCCTCCCATTCCCTCATATACGTTATTTATTTTTGTGTTTTGTAACTCTTGGGTTCTCAGCCTTCAATAAATGGTATTTGGTCCCTGCTACTTTCTCCTTTCTTGGACCAAGGAAGATGGTAGATACTTTAAAATTTCAGGTAGCAACCAAACTCCAAAGTAGGAGAAGAAACACGAATACTTAAAGCATGTGAGAATCTGAGGTGTACACCATTTTCTTCAGGGGTTATTCTATAATATTTGAGAATCATCTTTTCTACTAGGAGATTGAACTCCACATCTGAGACCTAAACCTGTTAACAGATCTACAGGTTTTAACAACTTCTACAATTCTCTAGTTGAAAGTATGGCTTAGAGAGCCCTTGGCCATGATCTGATGCTGTTATGGATACTTTTGTTTCCAGTATTGAAGACAGTCTGGGTGTCAGACCTTTCATCATTTTCCATGCTCAAGAGCAGCCCAGTATTGATACTTCTGTATCACATGTCCTGTATGCAAGAGAATGATTTCAATGCCAAAGTACTATTCATGGAATGGTTCTTCAGCAGACAAGTTTTACTGTATTTATTTATCCATTTATTTATCTATCCATTCTTCTAACAAGCCAACTAAATAGCCCTTCTATCTTTTTATCTATTCACTCATCTATGTATTTGTTTAAACAAATATTTATTGAGTTCCAACTATGTGCTAGCCATGATAGTAGGCATTTTAGAGGATTGGAGATGAATAAGATATGGTCCCTGCCCTTAAAAAGTTAAACAAGGGGAAAAATAGTGATTATGAGTATACCTTAATCTTAAAGGATAAATAAGAATGACTATAAAGATGTTGAGTGAGACAGACAGGAAATGGTATTCAAGGCACAGGGCAGAGAGACATAAAAATGCATTGAAGGTTTGATGAATAGCAAGTAGTTTAATATGGTTAGATCTTGGGCAATTGGGAAGACAGGCTGAAACCACATTAAAAATGGATGTGGTTATTGCTTCTAGGCCTTTGGCTAAGATCAAGTGTAAAAACAGATGTGGTTATTATGCTAAAAGGTTTGGACTTCAGGCAGTTGAAGCTCTATGGCATGGGATAGACATATTCACATATCATTTTGTTTATTTGCTTATTTGTTTTTAAAGATAATTAGTGGCAACATGAATGCTGTATAGGTGAGGGGTTAAATTGTAGAAAAAGAGATAGTAGGCCAGGGAAAGAGAGAGAGGGAGAAAGGGACGGGGAGAGAGAGAGAGAGAGAGAAATCTGTAACATTAAGTTCGCCAAACACCTGGGATTGTAGCCTTTGGTCCTGGGGTTAGGTTCACATAAACCAGTGTTTTCCCATGTGGGTTCTAAGAAAACTAGTTCCATGAAGTGGTCCACAAAAAAATGATTTCTATAGTCAAATAAGTTAATAAAACTTGACTATTAGGCTCCTTCTCAAGATGATTTACTGTTCATGTTTACATTTTACAAACCTCAAATACTGCAATAAAGTGAGGAGCTTAGTAACTCAGGATTCCCAAATTTAATTCAACCACAGAACCATTTTTCACATAACACCTGTTAATATCCTACAAAAGTACTGTATTCTGGAATATATTTTGAACAACTTGGGTATGTATAAATATTCTATCCTCTAGGCAGACAATACACCTAACCTAGGTCATTCCATTTTTCAGAAGTGCATGTGAAAAAGGAAATCTTACCTTTTGATACAGCATGGATGAACCTGGAGAGTATTACGCTAAGTGAAATAATCCAGTTGGTGGAAGACAAATACCATATGTATGATCTCACTTATATGTGGAATCCAATGAACAAAACGAACAAAATAGAATCAGAGGCATGGATACATAGTACAGACTGACAGCTGTAGGAGGGGAGTGGGTATGGGGGACTGGATGAAAGAAAGCAGGGATTAAGCAAAGAATGTGTATATAATCACCATGAAAAATGGCATGGTGATTATATATTCTACCTTTTGCAACAGCATGGATGGACCTGGAAGTTTTTATGCTAAGTGAAATAGCTCAGTCAGTCATGGAAAGATAAGCACCATATAATTTCATTCACATGTGGAATCTAATAAACAGAGTAAGCTAACAAACAAAATAGAAACAGTCTTATAGATACAGAGAATAGACTGACAACTGTAAGAGGGGAGGGAGATTGAGGGGCTGGGTGAAAATAGTAAAGGGATTAAGCAAAAAAAAAAAACCCTCATAGACAAATACAATACTGTGGTGATTACCAGAGTGAAAGGGGGATGGAAGGAAGTAGAAGAGGATAAGGGGGTATAAATTGTGACAGAAGGAGACTTGACTTGGGGGAATGAACACATAATACAGTGTACAGATGATGTATTATAGAATTATCCATGTAAAACCTATATAATTTTATTGACCAATGTCACCCTCAATTAATTTAATTTTAATAAAAAGAATGCCTCATGATCAAGAGCAGATCATTCTCACCATGTCTCAACCAGCATGCACCAATGGCTACTAAAACCATTAAAGTAAACCATGTTGGGTCTGTAGTATTATTATACACAAAGAATAGGATGCAATCTGGGCCAAAACGGGGTTATTGTCCAAGTCATGTCACAGGCACAGGTACATATTCCTGACCCAAGGAACATGCTAGACAAATTATTTCTCAGAAATATAATGACTTTTAGCATCATACAGAGTGATGACTAAATATTTTGGATATCTAGACATTCTTTGCTAAAGTCTAACAGTTCTTTTGTTTATTCTGTGAGCATAATTCCAATATCTACCCAGAACCTCATCATGGAGCTACCACATGACCTCATTGCTAAAGTAGGAGGCCTAGAAATCACCTGTTTGTAGAATTTGGGTACCACTGCCTACCCAATGATTGAATCCCCTCTATCTCCAGTGCAGCAAGCAGCAGAGTATCATAAAAATCAATAATGTGGAACTCAGTTATTGGGAGTTTCTCCCTCCTCCTTTATTTCCAAGATTAGAGTGCTAAAAGTTTTCAGATTGGAGATGCAAACGGTAAGTTTCAATTCTGAGAAGTGCTACTCCCCCACCACACACACGTACACAATTCTCAGATAACTGAGTACTCCTACAGATCTATACAACTGAGACATGCACATAAGAGCAGAATCGCCCTATAAACTTTGAAATCTATTGTCACAATATATGACTCAGCACTTACAACCTGTTTTCCCCAGTTTTATCAACATAATGATATATAACATTGCATTAAAAGTGTGCAACAGACTTCCTGCCAAGATGGAGGTGTAGGTGGAAACACTGTACCTCCTCGCACAACCAAGTTTATGAACAACAATATTTAAAAACCAGAACGCAACCAAAACAGAGAGAAAATTAAACTGTACCAAAGTTCAACAACCAACCATTCATCCAGACTGGTAAAAGGGGTGAAGTCAGTGGCTGGTGGAGCAGGGTCACGCAGGAAAAAGCATCGGACTGACCCAGGCACACAGGCACCGGTTGGCAGATCCCAGGCGTGGGGTGGCAACGGGCAGACCCAGTGAGGGTGCAAGGGGGCTGGCTGACCATGGTCACATATTCATGCACAGGTAAACCAGGCAAAGGACTGAGCAGTGAGATGTACCGTGTAACCCAGGGCACCAGCACCAGGAAATAAAGCTGAAAAGCACAAAATGGAAAGACTTACCTGGGTCAAGGTGCCGGGAGAGGCTCCTAGGCTCACAGAGAGTTCATTGGAGAGACCCACAGGGTTCTGAAGGATGCACAAGTGCACACATCTGGGAACAAGCACCAGAAGGGCCCAATTTGCTTGTGGGAAGCAGCAGAGGGGACCAAAATTCGAGAGAGCAGAAGAAAACACCATTGCTCCTCTATGACCCTACCTCCACATATAGCGTCACAACCCAGCGACCTGGGTTGCCCTGCCTTGGTAAACACCTAAGGCTCTGCAGCTCATACATAACAAGCACAAACAGAACAAAACATATGGTTCACAAAGAAGAACAGCTCAAAGCCCCAGAGCCAATACTTCTAAGCAACAAAGAGATAGCCAACCTATCAGGTGCACAGTTCAAAACACGGGTAATCAGGATGTTCACAGAACTGGTTGATTTTAGTCACAAATTAGATAGAAAAATGAAGGTATCACTAAGTGAAATGAATAAAAAGGCACAGGGAACTAATAATGGAAAGAAAACTGGGACTCAAATCAAGGGAGTGGACCAGAAGGAAGAAACAAACAAACAAAAGAATGAAGAAACAAGAATTCAAAAAAATGAGGAGAGGCTTAGGAACCTCCAGGACATCTTTAAATGTTCCAACATCCGAATTATAGGGGTGCCAGAAGGAGAAGAGGAAGAGTGACAAGTGGAAAAGTTATTTGAACAAATAATAAAGGAGAACTTCCCCAATCTGGCAAAGGAAATAGACTTCCAGAAAATCCAGGAAACTCAGAGAGTCCCAAAGAAGGTGGACCCAAGAAGGAACACACCAAGGCACATCATAATTACGTTAGCCAAGATGAAAATGAAGGAGAGAACTCTAGAAGCAGAAAGAGATAAGGGGACAGTCACCTACAAAGGACTTCCCATCAGACTGTCAGCGGATTTCTCAAAAGAGACCTTCCAGGCAAGAAGGGGCTGGAAAGAAGTATTCCAAGTCATGAAATCCAAAGACCTACATTTAAGATTCCTCTATCCAGCAAAGCTTTCATTTATAATGGAAGTACAGATCAAGTGCTTCTCAGATAAGGTCAAGTTCAAGGAGTTCATCATCACCAAGCCCTTATTATATGAAATGTTAAAGGGACTTATCTAAGAAAATGAAGATAAAAAATATGAACAGTGAAAGGACAGCAAACTCACAGTTATTAATAACCACACCTAAAACAAAAGCAAACTAAGGGGACAGCTAGATCAGGAATGGAACCACAGAAATGGAGATCACATGGAGGGTTATCAACAGGGGAGTGGGAGGAGGAGAAGGGGGGAGAAGGTACAGAGAATAAGTGGCATAGATGGTAGGGAGAAAATAGACAGGGGAGGGCAAGAATAGGATGGGAAATATAGAATCTGAAGAACTTGTGACACATGTACATGAGCTAAAGGGGGAGAATGGGGGGAGTGGGTGTCCAGGGTAGAGGTGAATGAAGGGGGGGAAATGGGACAACTGTAATGGCATAATCAATAAAACATATTTAAACAAACAAAATAAAAAATAGAAGTGTGCAACATAATTATTTCATATATGTCACTATATACATTATGAAAATATATATCTATATATCACCACAATAATAGGGATTTAGTAAGCATCTATATTATCATGCATATTTACAATTTTTTTTTTCCTTGAGAACTTTTAAGGTCTATTCTTTTAGCAACTTTTAAACTTGTTAACTATAGTATTGTTAACTATAATCACAGGCTGTACATAACAGCCTTAAAATGTAATTATAACTAAGTTTGTACTTTATAACTACTTTCACCCATTTCCCCACCCTCTAATCTACACCTCTGGTAACTATAAATATCTTTTCTATTTCTATGAAGTCAGTTGCTTTCTTTTAGATTCCACATCATACCGTATTTTTCTTTCTCTGTTTGATTTAGTTCACTCACCATAAAACTCTCTAGGTCCATCCTTGTGTTGCAAATGGCAAGATTTCCTTTTTATGGCTGAGTAATACTCTATTGTATTTGTATGTATATATCACATTTTCTTTTTTAAAAATATATTTTATTGATTATGCCATTACAGTTGTCCCATTCCCCCCTTCATTCCCATCCACCCTGAACACCCCCTCCCCCACCATCCCCCCCCCTTTAGTTTATGACCACGTCTATCAATTTCTTCATATTCTGTATTTCCCCTACTATTCTTGATCTCCCCCCTATTTTCTACCTACCATCTATGCTACTTATTCTCTGTACCTTCTCCCCCCTTTTCCTCCTCCCACTCCCCTGTTGCTAACCCTCCATGTGTTCTTCATTTCTATGGTTCCGCTCCCAATCTAGCTGTCCTCTTGGTTTGCTTTTGTTTTAGGTGTGGTTGTTAGTAACTGTGAGTTTGCTGTCCTTTCACTGTTCATATTTTTTATCTTCTTTTTCTTATATAAGTCCCTTTAACATTTCATATAGTAAGGGCTAGGTGATGATGAACTACTTTAACCTGACCTTATCTGAGAAGCACTTCATCTGCCCTTCCCTTATAAATGAAAGCTTTGCTGGATAGAGCAATCTTGTAGGTAGGTTCTTGCCTTTCATGAATTCGAATACTTCTTTCCAGCCCCTTCTTGCCTGGAAGGTCTCTTTTGAGAAATCAGCTGACAGTCTGATGGGAAGTCCTTTGTAGGTGACTGTCCCCTTATCTCTTGCTGCTTCTAGGATTCTCACCTTCATTTTCATCTTGGCTAATGTAATTAGGATGTGCCTTGGTGTGTTCCTTCTTGGGTCCACCTTCTTTGGGACTCTCTGAGTTTCCTGGATTTCCTGGAAGTCTATTTCCTTTGCCAGACTGGGGAAGTTCTCCTTTATTATTTGTTCAAATACGTTTTCCACTCATGGCTGTTTCTTTTCCCCTTCTGGTACCCCTATAATTCGGATGTTGGAACATTTAAAGATGTCCTGGAGGTTCCTAAGCCTCTCCTCATTTTTTTGAATTCTTGTTTCTTCCTTCTATTCTGTTTGGTTGTTTCTTCCTTCTGGTCCACTCCATTGATTTGACTCCCACTTTCCTTTCCATCACTATTGGTTTCCTGTGCATTTCCCTTCATTTCAATTAGTTTAGCCTTCATTTGTTCCTCTAATTTGTGACTAAAATCAACCAGTTCTGTGAGCATCCTGATCACCAGTATTTTGAACTGTGCATCTGGTAGGTTGGCTATCTCTTGGTTGCTTAGAAGTGTTGGCTCTGGGGCTTTGAGCTGTTCTTCTTCTTGAGCCATAATTTTTTGGTCTGTTTCCACCTGTTACATATGAGGGACAGAGCCTAGGTGTTCACCAGGGTGGGGCGAACCAAGTTGCTGGGTTGTGACGCTGTATGTGGGAGCACGGTCAGAGGGAGCAATAGTGCTTGTTCCTCTCTCTCAGATTTTGGTCCCTTCTGCCACTTCCCACAAGCAAATTGGGCCCTTCTGGTGCTAGTTCCCGGGGGGGGGGGGTGGGCTTGTGTTCACTCTAGGACCCTGTGGGTCTTTCCAACAAACTCTCCTGTGAGGCTAGGAGCGTGTCCCAGCACCTCAACCCCCGAAAGTTTTTCCAATCAATGCTTTTATGCTTTATTTCCGGTTGCTGGGGCCCTGGGTTGCATGGTCTGTCTCACTGACTGTTTTTAAACCTATCTGGCTTCTCTGTGTGCAAATGCGTTTCTGCGGTCAGCCAACCATCTTGCGAGCCTCACTGGGGTTTTTGTTCCTGTGCCCTCCCTGGTCCACTAACCAGCACCTTTTCCTGCCATGATCCCTCTCTGCTGGCTGAGGACTCCACCCCTCTTACAGGTCTGGATGAATGGTTTGTTGTTGTCAGACTTTAGTACAGTTCAATTTTCTGTCTGTTTTGGTTGCGTTTTTGTTTCTAAATCTTTGTTGTCTTTAAATTTGGTTATGCAAGGAGGCACAGTATTTCCACCTACACCTCCATCTTGCCTGGAAGTCCTCAAAGTTTTTTTATCCATTCGTCTGTCAATGGACACTTAAAACCTCTGTGGTTTTTATAATTTTGAGGGTTTTTTTTAAGAGGCCCCGTGGTATAGTGGAAATAGCATGATAGGCTTAAGTACAGACAGGCTTTTTTTCTAGTCCTTCCTCTGCCACTTACTATCTTGATGGCCTTGGGCAAATGATTCAAACTGTCTGAGATTCAATTTCTCCAACCACACTATGAGAATAATAAAATCTTCTTTGAAGAATTGTAAATTTGTAAAGAAACTGGTACATACAAGCATACAATAAACATCACTGTTCCCTCGAAACATATTTCATTTTCTTGACTATTTTACCACTTTTTTACTTTAATTGTTGTTCAAGTACAGTTTTCTGCCTTTTATTCCCAACCCAGCCCAACCTCCAGCCCTCTCCACCTCCCTCCCATTTCCAACCCCGCCTTGTTTTTGTCCATGTGTCCTTTATACTTGTTCCTGTAAACTCTTACCATTTTCCCCTGAAATTCCCTCCCCTCTCCTCTCTGGTCACTGTCAGCCTGTTCTCTATTTCATTGTCTTTTGTTATTATATTTTGCTTGTTTGTTTATTTTGTTGATTACGTTCCTGTTAAAGGTGAGATCATATGGTACTCATCTTTCATCACCTGGCTTACTTTGCTCAGCATGATGTCTCTAATACAGTGGAGTTTGCCCTCTACTGGCCAGTGGGTATGGCAAATATTTTTTATTTATTTTTTTGTCTTGTTGTTCAATTACAGTTGTCTCCATTTCCCCCATTACTCTCCTCTGCCCTACCCATCCCCCCACATTTAATCCTCCCTCCCCCACCACCATCGTACCCTTATACATGTTCCTTGACTTGACCCTTCCCCTTCTTTCCTTATTTTCTCCCTCCCCCCTCCTCTCTGGTCACTGTCATCTACATGCTCCCAGTCACTACCGGAACCCAATCTCTCTCTGCTATTATAGTATTACTTTTGGTACTGGTTCTTTGTTCTATAGTCTCTGAGTCAGCCTTGAATCAACCCTAGATCACCATCCTCCAGTTGGTCACGTACATATCTGATGACACATTATAGGGAAAAAAGCATACTTCTCTCTAATTGTAGTTGTCAAGTGAACTTGAATGTGGAAAGATAGAGATTATATCTCTCAATTTCTCCAGACCAAACTATCTGGGATAGCATATTATATATGTCATAGTCTGTCTCTGAGAGTGTGCTTTTAGAGAACTATGGTTAGAGGTAAATAATTTTTCTAATCATCAAAACTGATGATACCCCATATCATGTACTTAACTGAGTATCCCACTTATAAAATTTCCACTTAAAATCCTTGAGTTTTTAAAGTGTAATTGCAGCAGAAATATTTTACTGTTGTTTACTTTTTCTGTGAGTGCTCCAAAATCCCTCAGTTGCTCTTGAAAGAGTAAAATGATATCATAGGCAATATTTTTCAAAAGTAGTAGGCAGAAAACTTAAAGTACACAGCACACAATAGGTTTTACATACAAAAGCAAGTATTTTCCAAGTATAACAATTTATGGAGAAAAGCTCATTTGAACTCTTTAAAAACATTTTACTTTGCTTTAAGAAGTGTGCCACCTGTTGTTATGAATAGTAGGATGTATTCCTTAAGATCACAAATGTATGTAAAACATTTTATTACTATACTGAGTTTACATGTAGAAAGTTTACCTGAGCAGATGCTTTTATAGAGACTTATGCACATTCTCTGGGATTATGTTTGTATGAAGTAGAACTAAGGGGGGAAATACACAGCCACCCAGAAACCAGTAGAATATTCAGATTGTCTATTATTAATAATAATTCCATGACAATCTATATGTAGAAAGTAAACTGGAAATGGCATTGCCACCCTGAATCGTGTCTTTTGAAATGAGGTGCCATTCTCCTCAGCCCAGATAGCCTTTGCTATATTTTTTAGATCTCTTAAGCCAAGCATAGAAATGCCTTTTTTTCCTGTTTAATGCCCCCATTGGACCAATGGTTCTGAGACTGACATGAAAATTTATTGTTGAGGGATATTTCAGCCTTCTAGCAGTCAGCAATTACAAAAAAATGTAAGCACTAATCCTGAAGAAATCACCTGTAGAAAACTTGGACTGGCATTTGGAACTAAGAAGAAAATCTGAATCTTGGCCAAGACAAAAGGTCACCAGTCCCAGCCTGCACAGTGTGGTATGTCATGCTGGCCACAATAAAACTGAAAGAGACTGAGGTCTCTCCACAGGGTGGAAAATGAGGCATGGAAGCTTTGATTAGTGAGCTGTTAGGCACGCAGACATTAATTTTAAAGCATTCTCATCTCCAAGCTGAATAATAATGCTTGTAATATTATGGGATTGTTTGGCTACTGCAAGAAATTCAGAAGACTGAATAGAGAGTCTTTGTTGGGCTCTGAGTGTCTATAATGAGACTGTTAAATGCCACCTTCTTTCTCTTCATCCACATCTTCCCTCCCCCACCCCCTGCCTAATTCTTACCCACTGTGTACAGAGAGGCAAACACAAAAATATATAAAAGTTCTGTAGTATATTTGTCAATAAAGCAGAAAAGAATGGGAAAAACAACTCCAAGTAGAGAATTTTCCATATCTCATCTCACCTCTGTCTTATAGGTATGTAGGAAAAGAGAATAGAAAACCCCCAATACAAAATGGTAGCCACCTTCTCTCCCCAGTTTTGCATGCTGCCTCCTTTCAGAGGAACTGACTTATGCATCTGTTTATCAGGCCTTCTAGGTGCATGCCCACCTTTAGGTTGCTACTTTCAGCAGTGTTACTTTTTCATGTTAGAAAAATTCCAGGTTGACAACTGCCAGCATCTCAAAATGACCAGATACTAAAGAAATGCAACCTGCCTCATGAAGAATGAAGGTTCTAGAGGTCTAGTGAATAGCCCAGAAACACCTGGAACTGGGTGCTACTCTGTTAGCTGACAACTTTCCCCCGTTGGGCTGATGGTGTTTCCGTACCTCACAGTGACGTTTTAAGGACTAGCTCTAGAAGTAGTAGCAGTTACCATATATGTAATCATATCATGGTTGTTGTTTTCTGTAATATGATTTGGTGTTAGTAGAGTGCTTTTTTATTTTTCTTTATCATATGCGATGGCAGCCAGGCACTGACTCAAGTAGATACAGTGAAGCTGTGGCTCAGCTGCCTACTTTCCACAGTATGCTGCTGGGAAGAACCTTTGTTGATGGAACTGAAGGTGCTACCTTTAACAAGAAGCCACTGTGCTTATCTGAGGCTCCTGTGTCCATTTTTCACTTGATCGTTAGGCAATTCATGAGTTTTCCCTTAACTCCGTTCTGCTGGACCACTGCCAAGTACCCAGATCTTACCCTCAGGCCCCATCACTGAGTGGAAGGTCATAGCTGGTCCATAAAAGTTGAGTAAACAAGAGCCCTATTTCCACCTCCCAAGAAGCCAGCCAACCCCTCCTGAAACAGACTAAGAGACTAGAGTCAGATGGTTTTTCCCCCTATTCCTAAAGTCAAGGTGGCTCTGTTTTCAGGAGCATACACACACTTGACTCTTTTGGAAAGAGGAAGGCAAAATATAACAACTACTGCCTACTTTTCTTGTTTCCTATTGAAGTTAGGATGATGGAAGAAAGTGGATCAGGCTATGATCAGCCATCATAATTCCACACTCCTCTACTTCTCACTCACACCATATTCTTCCCTCTCCACCAGGTGTGAGGCCCCATTCTTCTACCAAACCAAACTCAAACTTTGCATTGACATAAGAGGAGAGGCACTTAGAATTTGAAATAGCTTGCTATGCTATCTCTGCCCCAGAACCTCCATGTTAAACCAGTTTCAACAATGGCCAGGTGGCTCAGCCATTGCAGTATCATTCCATACACCAAAACATTGGATATTTCATTCCCAGTCAGGGTTGTGGTTTGATTCCTTGTCAGGACACGTATCACAGGCAACTGATTGATATTTCTCTCTCACATCTCTCTCTCAAATTAATAAAGATATAAAAAAATAAAAAATAAAGCCAGTTTCATTCTAGTGGATGCAGAGTCCGTAAGTCCAGAAGTAGTCAAATATGAGAGTCAGAAGCACTCTCCATGCCTTGCCTTGGGCTTGCATTTTCAACCACCTTCCCTCTCCAGTCTTAAACAACACACACACACACACACACACACACACACACACACACACACACACACATCTCTGTATCTATCTAGCCCCATGACATCTCTCCTTTTTGAAAAGATTTTATTTATCTTTAGAGAGAGGAGAAGGGAGAGAGAAAGAGAGGGAGAGAAACGTCAATATGTGGTTGCCTCTCACATACCTCCTACTGGAGACCTGGCCCACCACCCGGGCATGTGTCCTGACTGGGAATTGAACCAGTGACCCTTTTGTTCCCAGGCTGGTATTCAATCCACTGAGCCAGCCACAGCTTCTCTCTCCTTCTTACTCAGCAACATTCTGGAGAAAAGCCAAAAAAGGATTGCAGGAGGCAGGGAAGTTCCCCTCTTTGGGACAGAATTTTAATCTCCAGGCCAGCAAGAGCTTCCCTAAGGTGGATAGAAAGTCTAATGTGTTTTATTTTTAACTACTTTCTATTTGTTTGAATGTTGCATATTTCTGCTAGTAGGTTTTCCTTTAATAAAACCATTAATACACCAATGGTATTTTCTTATTTACAACAGACTGACAGAATTAATGCTGTTAACATTGGGCCTCTTTTTATTTTTCTTTTTTCTTTTTTTTTCCCCTCTCATTTGCTTTCCAGGTCATCCTGACCTGTTCAGCTTAGACTGTTTCACATTTGTTTTTTATGTCAGTTTAAATGTAATTGTAAAAGCATGTATGCTCTAAATTCATGAAGTTACTTTTTCCAGTGAAAAAGCTTGTTGTGTGAAAGCATTTCCAAGCTTTTTGGTAATGATCTTATGCCCCTCACCCAGGATGGCATCTGGACAGTAAGCCCCTTTCTTCTGGCTCAGTAGTCAAAGAGAGACTTGAAAATGATTTCTGTCAGATCCTGTGCTTTGGCAAGGATATGCAACATTGCATATCATTCTATTATTAATTATATTACTCTTTCATGAGCTAACAACCATTAGACTAAATAGTCTAACACAAACCTTGAAAGATAAATATTTGATATTCTATTCCCTAGCTATTCCTTTGACTCAGAATTAAGAATGGGGGTACATGGGGAAGATCAAGGACCCTTCTTGCCTGAGACAGTTTAACCTACACTTATTAGTGTATACTTAGATTTACGTGTACATGTAACTAATGTCTCACTCCATATATGCCAAGGACTGGCTTTGTTTCCAGTCTCCTGTATCTTTCCTAGTTCTTCAACACTCATCTCCAACTGACCCTTCTCCCCACTAACATGTTATTCAAACTCATAAACTGTAAAGAGTACTGCCCTTGAAGTCAGGAAAGCTAATTCTAGTTTTTGCTCTACTACTATCTGGCTTTGTGAACCTGGGCAAGACTTAGCATTGGTCTTTAGTCTACTTACCTTGTTTAAGGATTGGGTTGGTTGGGAGATCCAGAACACACAAGATTTGATGCCTTCAAATATTTCCTTGGCAATGTAACCTATTCTTCAAATGAAATCTGACATTCCCAAATGTAGATACAGAATAAAGCACTTCTGCTCTGTTTTGAAAGAAGGTGGAGTTATTGGAAGTGCATGTTGAGGCCCACTTTATCTCTTCTCTGTGGCACTAAAGAAACTTGTAGAACGCTTGGGGCACTACTATTATACTAGTTTGATGTCTGGAAAGCCTCCCACACTGATTATCTCCTGAAATTAATTTAAACTCCTGTGGAAATAATATGTTTTATCAGTTAGATTTTTCATAAACAGGTTTACCTGCTTGAGATAAAGGGATGAAGTGGAGCAATGTAGAGCCTCGCAACTAGCAAGAGTAAAAGACATCATTTACTGACCTGCAGAATTTCTTCTGTGTTAAGTATATAACATACATTATCTTATGGAAAGTTACAAAACTCTGTGAAGTAGATGTTATTATCATCTTTGGATTCTGAAACCTGTCAGTTTGTCTTTCTACCTCTGGTTTCAGACCAGCTTTGGCAATTTTTCAGAATGCTTTCTAGCTGGAGATTCATTCTCGGAAAATATCACAACCTTCCCATTGGCATGCACTTTTACAGAATTCAGAGCACTTTAACCAAAATCATCTAATTTCCTTCCAATAATAGTCCTATGCAGTAGTCGGGTCAGATTGTCACCATTATACAGAGAAGAAAACTGAGGTTCATGAGAAATTAAAGGTTATGTTCAAGGTCATACATGTAATATTGAATACCACCATCTTTTATTTATTTGTTTGTTTGTTTGCTTACTTATTTATTTAGTTATTTTTAGAGAGAGGGGAAGGGAAGGAGAAAGTGGGAGAGAAACATCAATGTGTGGTTGCCTCTCACGCATCCTCCACTGGGGACCTGGCCTGCAACCCAGGCATGTGCCCTGACTGGGAATCTAACTGGCAACCCTTTGCTCAATCTACTGAGCTACAGCAGCCAGGGCTCTTTTTTTAATTTTATTTATTTCTAAAGTATATTTTATTGATTATGCTATTACAGTTGTCTCATTTCCCCCCTTTACTCCCCTCTACCCTGCACCAACACAAATTCCCACCCCCACCTGCCTTAGTTCATGTCCATGGGTTGTACACATAAGTTCTTTGGCTTCTCCACTTCCTATACTATTCTTAACCTCCCCCTGTCTATTTTGTACCTACCATTTAGGCTTCTTAGTCCCTGTACCTTTTCCACCATTCTCCTTCACCCCCCTCCCCAATGATAACCCTCCATATGATCTCCATTTCTGTGATTCTGTCCCTGTTCTAGTTACTTGCTTAGTTTGTTTTTGTATTTAGGTTCAGTTGTTGATCATTGTGACTTTGTTGTCATTTCACTGTTCATAGTTTTGATCTTCTTTTTCTTAGATAAGTCCCTTTAACCTTTCATATAATAAGGGCTTGGTGATGATATACTCCTTTAACTTGACCATATCTGGGGAGCACTTCATCTGCCCTTCCATTCTAAATGATAGCTTTGCTGGCTAGAGTCATCTTGGATGTAGGTCCTTGCCTTGTATGACTTTGAATATGTCTTTCCAGCCCCTTCTTGCCTGCAAGACTTCTTTGGAGAAGTCAGCTGATAGGCTTATGGGAACTCTTTTGTAGTCAACTGTCTCTTTTCCTCTTGCTGCTTTTAAGATTCTCTCCTTATCTTTAATCTTGGGGGATGAAATTATGATGTGTCTTGGTGTGTGCTTCCCTGTGTCCAGCTTCTTTGACTCTCTGAGCTTCCTAGATTTCCTGGAAGTCTATTGCCTTTGGAGATTGAGGAAGTTCTCCTTTATTATTTGTTCAAATAAGTTTTCAATTTCTTGCTTTCCTCTTCACATTCTGGCACCACTATGATTCAGATGTTGGAATGATTAGAGTTGTCCCACAGGTTTCTAAGCCTCTCCTCATTTTATTGAATTCTTGGGTCTTCATTCTGTTCTTGTTGAAAGTTTATTTCTTCCTTCTGCTCCAAATTGTTGATTTGATTTGAGTCCCAGTTTCCTTCCCTTCACTGTTGGCTCTCTATTTTCCTTTATTTCACTTTGCATAGCCTTCACTTTTTCCTCTATTTTGCAACCATACTCAACCATTTCTGCGAGCACATCCTGATTACCAGTGTTCTGAAGCCTGCATCTGATAGGTTGGCTATCTCTTCATCACTTAGTTCTATATTTGGAGCTTTGATATGTTCTTTCACTTGGGCCATATTTTTTGTCTCAGTGTCCCTGTTACATTGTAAGAGGTGGAACCTTAGGTATTTGTCAGGGCACAGTGTTTTGGCATAGTCTGAGTGAATGTTGCTTCTTTAACTCCTTGGTTGTTGGACTTCCATACAGTTCACTTCTCTGGCAGTTCTGGTTATTTTTTTAAAATTTGTTGTTGTCATTCTTTTGGTTGTGTGAGGAGGCAAAGTGTATCTACCTATGATGTTTGTCTTGGCTAGACACAATTTTAGGATTTCTTTAAAAGATTTTATTTATTTATCATTAGAGGGGAAGGGAAGGAGAGAGGGAGAGAAATATCAATGTATGGTTGCCTCTGGTGTGTCCCCTGCTGGGAACTGGCCTGCAACCCAGGCATGTGCACTGACTGGGAATTGAACTGCGATTGTCTGGTTCGCAGGCCCGCGCTCAGTCCACTGACCCACACCAGCCAGGGCCAATTTTGGGATTTTTGACATTAATCTAACCTTTTCAGTCAAAGATAGAGAGGCTGAGGCAAGAGAAAGTGAGGTTGCCATATTACATCAGGTCTGTTTTTTACTAACTGATTTTTGTGTTCTCTTAGTAATTGCCTCTGTGAGCTTTTCCTATATTTGCAGTGTCCAACACAGTAGCCACTAACCACATGTGGCTATTTAAATTTAAATTAATTATAACTAAATAAAATTGTAATTCCTTAGTGTCACTAGCTACATTTCAAATGCCCAAGGGCCACATGTGGCTAGAGGATACTGCATAGGACAGCACAGATATAGAACATATCCATCATCACAGGAAGTTCTATGAAATAGTGTTGTGAGTCTAAACTTGTCTCTGGGACAGCTATCCCATTTGTCATGCCCTACTCATGCTATTGGGAAAGAAAAGAAGCAGTCAACAAATTTTACACAGATGAATTTATGAGTTTTTCTAAAAGGCGGAGGGGCACACAGAGTAATTGATGGTGGTACAATTAGTGAAGTATGTGCTGTCACCTTGACTGTACCACTGGTAACTCAGATCTTAGTGAGGTGATGACTTGTGGACCTAAACAAACTCATTACAAGCAAGACCAATATGTTTAGAGACTGTGGGAAGAATCCACCAACATGAAATAATCCCCTTTCTATGCATAGTGCTAATGAGAACTTGGCTGGTATTTTCACATTCTCCTCTTCCAGACCTATGTGTCATGTGCTTGCCTCCCAGACCGAGGCAATGTGTTATTCCTGTGGCCACCATGGCTCAAATGGCACCAGGTGCTCTGTCCTCTCTGCCTGACGAGGGTAATTGTACTGAACATAAATGAAATCAGATTCCATTCGTTCTACTGGGGGATCCTCTGTTCTCTCTCTGCAGCAAAGGCCAGCATGTCACTAGACGACTTCGAATGCTGGACAATGAGGCTTGCTATTCTTAGCTGTTGCTCAATGCCCAAGACCTTGTTTTCTTCTATGAAAGCCAGCCCCACACTCCTCCTGCCTCCTGCACCTGAGCCCCAGAGTCAGATCTAACTTTTTCATGTGATGTACAGGCCTACTGGCCCCTGTGTTATGGCAGAGACCCATTAGTTTACTTAAACTGAGTGGTGAGGCCACGAAAAGAAGACGGTAAAGGTGGATAATTCTAATAGTGTGTGAGTTAGTTTGCATCTCTTCCCTGTCTTTCAATCTCACGTCAGAGCAGTAATGAGAAAGGGCCACTGTCAAGGTACTTCCCTGTCCCTACTGGCTCTTTAGGGGATTGAAGCATCTGACATGATGCTTGGATCCTATGGGGAACTCACTTTTCAGCCTGAGGACATTAGACCCCAGTGAGGGCTGCTTCTATGGCACCAGAGAAATATTTTTCAAATTTGGATTCATCATGCATCCTTAAGGAAAGATACATGTTATTAATCTGTGGCTTTTATAGCCAGTGTGACTTTTAGGCTCTGTTGTAGCCCCATTTCTTGCCACCTCAAGATAGAGGCTTTCTCATCCATGGGCAGGAGAGAGGCAAGGTGAAGTGAAGTTTCCAATGTCTTAGAAAGTTTGAATCTCTCTAAGGTCAAGGATGTTCGTCTTCCCCATATGGAGCTCAAAATAATCACTTTCTGTGGTAGGTAGATTTCTAAGATGGCCTCCAAGTTTCCCATCCCCTGATGTTCAGACACCTTCTTTCAGTTACTTAATCAAATACTAATCTAAGTGCTGTCGTAAAAGAATTGGGAAGATGTGATTAAGGTGTGAATTGAATTAATATTCAATTCAGTTGAATATTAAGGGTTCTTATCCTTCATAGGCCTGACCTAATCACATGAACCTTTAAAAGGAACTGAACTCTTTCTGGAAAGATATTCATGGAGTCAGGGGGATTTAACATAAGGAAGATTTTCTGTTGTTGGCTTTGAAGGCAAGGTTCCATGTGGCAAGAAATGAGGGCGGCCTTGAGTAGCTGAGAGCAACTTCTGGCTAAAAGCCAGAAGGAAACAAGATCCTTAATCCTACAGATACAAGAAACTGAAACTTGCCATAATCACATGAGCTTGGAAGAGGGCACTGAGCTCCAGATTAGAATGCAGCCTGGCCAATAGTTTGATTTCATCCTTGGAGATACCAAGCTGAGGATCTAGTCATGCTGTGTCAAACTTTTGACTTACAGAACTATGAGCTGATAAATGGGTACTGTTTGAAGCTGCAAAATTTGTGGTGACTTGTTAGTCAGCAATAGAAAACTAACACAGTTTCCTTATAGAAGTTTGGTTTAGGACAAGATAATAGGCTTTAGAGTCAGAAGGTCTTGTATTCAAACCCCAGCTCTGTTATTTAACTAGCTTAATAAGTCTGAGTCCTTTGCTTAGCTTCTCTGAGATCTAGTTTCCTTATTTGTAGAATGGGGGTGACCCCACATAGTTCTTAAAATACTTTGGAGAACTAAATAAGAGAGAATTCCTGGCAGATAGTGAGCTCTCAAAAATGGTTTCTCCACTCTGCATCCATTTCTTTTTTTTTTCACATCCATTTCTAAAGAGTAGACAGTGAATGGCTTGGAGGTTACCTAACTCAGGCATGGGGAAAGGGGGAGAGCAAGATTAATAGAGAACCAGATAGAGTAGAGAAGGGAAGGGAAAAGTAAAAATCGTGAAATGAAATACAGTAACAGAGTTTCTTCTGGACAGAGCTGCCTATAAAACTGAATTGAGATCATGAGTGTAATTCTAAATATTACATAAACATAAAAGTATATATGGTGCAGGCCTACAAAAACTTTGTGAAAACAAACTAGGCTCTAACTGTGTGAATGTATGTGAATATGTGTGTGCAGGTGCTTATATATTATAATGCTTACATCTAGGGCTCATGAAATCAATACCTTCAGTTTTTGGGAAGATATGTAAATGAGTAAAACTGCCTAGTGATCATAGAGTGGGCTGGGGAATGTAAAAGTAATTGAAGTTCTGCCTAGGAGCAGCCTATGTCAATTTTCTAAACAACAACTGTGCTGGACAAACAGAAATCTGCAAGTGAATTTTGGCCTTGGAAAAGTCAGCATATGGTTCTGGTTTAAATCATACCAGCTATCTTTCTACCCATGAGAATTAGAGTTAGGGCATATCACTCTATAATTCAGGCTTAGAAGGTCAGAATAACACTGGATTAGGATACAGGGAAGCTCACTGGATGACCTCAGTATCATCACTTTCCTTCTTTTGCTCTTAATTTCCAAATACATATTCCAAATTATATATATATATATATATATATATATATATATATATAGTATTAGTTTTTTTAAAAAAGAGTCTGGAGCTAACTGTATCACATTGTAAGCCTTGATGTACTGCTTAGTAGGTGTCAGAATTTGAGCAAGGCTTATCCTTTATATACCTCTATTTCCTTATGTGAAAAGTGGGAATAATATTATTAATTAATGAGGATGTCAACAAAGAATATGGACACTATGATGGCCTCTGAAAGTACAAGGAAGATTCTACACCACCTGAAGGACTTTCCAAGACTGAAGCATAGTGAAAAATGCACTGAACTAAAGGAAACAAAGTGTGATGATGGCATCTACATTCTAAAATATTATTCACAATAAAGAAAAAGTGGTGGGGACTTATGGCCAAGATGGAGACATAGGTAGATGCACTGTGCCTCCTCACACAACCAAAAGAAGGACAACAAAAAATTAAAAAACAAAACAAAACAAAAAAAACGAACTGACAGAAAATCAAACTGCATGGAGATCCTACAACCAAGGAGTTAAAGAAACATTCATGTTTAAACAAATTAGATGAAAAAATAAAGGCTACGCTAAGTGAAATAAGGGAAAATGTACAGGGAAGCAATAGTGATGGGAAGAAAACTGGGACTCAATTGAGTGGACAAGAAGGAAGAATAAAAACACCAAACAGGAAAGAATGAAGAAACAAAAATTCAAAAAAATGAGGAGAGGCTTAGGAACCTCCAGGACATCTTTAAATGTTCCAACATCCGAATTGTAGGGGTACCAGAAGGGGGAGAGGAAGAGCAAAAAGTGGAAAACTTATTTGAACAAATAATAAAGGAGAACTTCCCCAATCTCCAAAAGCAATAGACTCCCAGGAAATCTAGGAAGCTCAGAGAGTCAAAGAAGCTGGACACAGGGAAGCACACACCAAGACACATCATAATTTCATCCCCCAAGATTAAAGATAAGGAGAGAATCTTAAAAGCAGCAAGAGGAAAAGAGACAGTTGACTACAAAAGAGTTCCCATAAGCCTATCAGCTGACTTCTCCAAAGAAGTCTTGCAGGCAAGAAGGGGCTGGAAAGACATATTCAAAGTCATACAAGGCAAGGACCTACATCCAAGATGACTCTAGCCAGCAAAGCTATCATTTAGAATGGAAGGGCAGATGAAGTGCTCCCCAGATATGGTCAAGTTAAAGGAGTATATCATCACCAAGCCCTTATTATATGAAAGGTTAAAGGGACTTATCTAAGAAAAAGAAGATCAAAACTATGAACAGTGAAATNCACCCTCGATCCTACCACCCTTTGGCTTTGTTCATGGGTCCTTTATATATGTTTCTTGTGAACCCTTCCCCCCTTTTTTCCATTAGCCCCCTCCTACCTCCCCCTCTCCTCTAGTTACTGTCAGTTTGTTCTTTATTTCAATGTCTCTGGTTATATTTTACTTGTTTGTTTGTTTTGGTAATTAGGTTGGTTCCACTTACAGGTCACATCATAGGGTATTTGTCTTTCACCGCCTGGCTTACTTCACTTAGCATAATGCTCTCAAGATCCATCCATGCTGTTGTGAGGGATAGGAATTCCTTCTTTCATTCTGCTGTATAGTATTCCACTGTGAAAATGTATCATCATTTTTTAAAATTTTCTTTCTTTTTAAAGATTTTATTTATTTGTTTTCAACAGAGGAGAAGGGAGTGAAAAAGATAGGGAGGGAAAAATCAATGCGTGGTTGCGTCTCACATGCCCCCTACTGGGGGCCTGACCTGTCCTGCAACCCAGGCATGTGCCCTGACAGAATCGAACCATCAACACTATGGTTCACAGGCCAGCTCTCAATCCACTGAATGACACCAGTCAGGGCTGTACCATAGTTTTTTGATCCACTCATTTACTGATGGGTTCTTAGGTTGCTTCCAACACTTGGCTATTGTAAATGATGCTGCTATGAACCTGGGGGTCGGGCATAGGTTCTTTTGAATTGGTGCTTCAGGATTCTTATGGTAGAATCCCAGCAGCGGAATTGCCAGATCAAGAGGCAGTTCCATTTTTACTTTTCTGAGGAAACTCCATACTGTTTTTCACAGTGGCTGCACTAGTCTGCATTCCCACCAACAAAGTACTGGGGTTCCCTTTTCTCCACAACTTCACCAGCACTTGTTGTTTGTTGGTTTGTTTATAATGGCCATTCTGATTAGTGTGAAGTGCTATTTCATTGTGGTTTTAACTTCTGTCTCTGTGATGGCTAGTGATTCTGAGCATCCTTTCATATGTCTCTGGGCTCTATTTGTATTTCTTAATCCCCTCACCTCTTCACCCATTCCCCCACACCTAACTTCCACCTGGAAATCATCAAAATGCTCTCTGTATCCATGAGTCTGTGTCTGTTCTTCTTGTTCACTTAGTTTGTTTTTTTAGATTCAGTTGTTGATAGATACATATTTTTGGCCATTTTTTTATTCATAGTTTGACCTTCTTCTTTTTCCTCCTCCTCTTCTTCTTAAATAAGTCCCTTTAACATTTCATATAATAATGACTTGGTGATGATAAACTCCTTTATTTTTTTCTTGTCTGGGAAACTATTTATCTGCCATTCAATACCACATGATAGCTTTGCTGGGTGGAGCAATCTTGGCTGTAGGTCCCTGCTTTTCAGGACTTTGAATATTTCTTGCCAATCCCTTCTAGTCTGCAAAATTTCCTTGGAGAAATCAGCTAACACTCTAATGTGAATTCCCCTGTAGTTAACTCACTGCTTTTCTCTTGCTGCTTTTAAGATTTTCTCTTTAGGACTCTCTGAGCTTCCTGGATTTCCTGGAAGTCTATTGCCTTTGCCAGATTGTGGAAGTTCTCCTTTATTATTTGTTCAAATAAGTTTTCCACTTGTTGCTCTTCCTCTTCCCCTTCTGGTACCCCTATAATCCCAAAGAAGTTGGACCCAAGAAGGAACACACCAAAGCACATTATAATTACATTAGCCAAGATTAAAATGAAGGAGAGAATCCTAGAAGCAGCAAGAGATAAGGGGACAGTCACCTACAAAGGAGTTCCCATCAGACTGTCAGTGGATTTCTCAAAAGAGACCTTCCAGGCAAGAAGGGGCTGGAAAGAAGTATTCTAAGTCATGAAATCCAAAGACCTACATCCAAGATTGCTCTATGCAGCAAAGCTTTCATTTAGAATGGAAGGGCAGAGAAAGTGCTTCTCAGATAAGGTCAAGTTCAAGGAGTTCATCATCACCAAGCCCTTATTATATAAAATCTTAAAGGGACTTATCTAAGAAAAAGAAGATAAAAATATGAACAGTAAAAGGACAGCAAACTCAGTTATTAACAACCACACCTAAAACAAAAGCAAACTAAGAGGACAGCTAGATCAGGATGGAACTATAGAAATGGAGACCACATGGAGGGTTAGAAACAGGGGAGTGGGAAGAGGAGAAGCGGGGAGAAGGTATAGAGAATAAGTGGCATATATGGTAGGTAGAAAATAGACAGGGGGAGGGCAGGAATACTATAGGGAAAACAGAATCTAAAGAACTCGTGAAACATGGACATAAACTAAAGGGGGGAATGGTAGGGGAGGGGGTGTTCGGGGTAGAGGGGAATGAAGGGGGGAATGGGACAACTGTAATGGCATAATCGATAAAATATATTTTAAATAAATAAATAAATAAAATGATTCTCTTTTTATCTTTAACTTGGCATTTTAATTGTGATGTGTCTTGGAGTAGGCCTCTTTGCATCCATCTTGTTTTGGGACTCTCTTGCTTTCTGGACTTGCACATCTATTACCTTCACCAAGTTAGGGAAGTTTTCTTTCATTATTTTCTCAAATAGATTTGCAATTTGTTTCTCTTTCTTTTCTCCTTCTGGCACCCCTATGATGTGAATGTTGGACCTCTTGACATTGTCCCAGAGGCTGCTTAATTTCCTCATTTTTTGGACTCTGTTTTCTTCTTGTTGTTCCGATTGGTTGTGTTTTGCTTCCTTATGTTTCAGATCACTGATTTGATTCTCAGCTTCACTCTACTGTTGCTTCCCTGTAATTTGTTCTTTATCTCAATTAGTGTTTCCTTTGTTTCTGATTGGATCTTTTTTATGCTGCTGAGGTCCTTCCTCACTAATTTCCTTGAGCATCCTTATAACCAGTGTTTTGAACTCTGCATGTGATAGATTGTTTATCTCCGTTTTGCTTAAATCTTTTTCTGGAATTTTGATCCATTCTTTCATTTGGGCCATGTTTCTTTGTCTCCTCATTTTGGCAGCCTCCTTGTGTTTGTTTCTATGTATTAGGAAAGTTGCTTTGACTATGTGTTTTGGTAGTGTGACCTAATGCAGTAGGTGTCCTGTAGGGTCCAGCAGTACAGCCTCCCTTGCCACCCAAGCTGGGTACTCAAGGTGCACCCTTTGTGTGGGCTGAGTACACCTTCCTCCTGTAGTTGAGCCTTGGTTACTGTTGGCAGATCAACTGGAGGGATTTGCCCAGGCCAGTCAGCTGCAAGGATTGGCTGTAACCACTGACCACCAACCTCTGCCCTCTGTGGAGGATTAGCTGTGCAGGGGCAGGGTTTTGGTGCTCTGACATGGTCTGTAGCTGTGCACTGGGTGTGCCAGCATTGGGGTTTCCTGGGTTGTGCAGGCCAAAGTTAGCCCCCACCTGCGTTTTGCTCTGGGTCACCCTGCCTGAGATATAGAGCAATCTCAAATGGCTGTTACTTGTGCTGGGCTTGGAGATTCCCAGGCAAAGCCAACCTGTGAATGTAGGCCGGCTGCATCTAGTGCTGGATCTTGGGCTTACTGAGGCCAGCTGTTGCTTTGTTGAGAGGATTTAGGAAGTTCTGAAGCAGGAACCAAGATGAGCCATATGGAAAAGCAGCTTGGGTGAGCCTGTAAATTGGGTGGGGCGGAGTCTCTAGGATTCTCCATGGTGAAGCCCAAGCTTCTTAACATGTTATACATGCTCTTTAAAAATCAGGTCTCATCTTTGTTTTCAACCTCCTAAACAGCCACTCTCTCTCTCTCCACACATGCAATATATACTCCAGCCACACTGGTCTCTATTTTCCCCAAACACTCCTTGGTGCTTTTGTTTATGCTTTTCCACTCTTCTCTGCCTGGTGAGCCTCTTACTATTTTTCAAGGTCCAGATCAAACGTTATCATAAAGCCTTTCTTGACCCCACCTCTGCAGATAGATTATTGTCTTTTTTGTTAATACTTTTGTTGTAACATTAACTTGTTTGACATTTTAACTGCTTATGAGTAGTGATTTCTCCTGTACCACACAGGATTAGGTCCTATGTCCTTTTTGTCACCCAGAAGAAAAGGCTTAACTTTGAATGTCTGTTGAATGAATGAATGAATTGTAACTATATTAGTAAATTATTTAATTGAAGGTTCAAGGTATGAATACTGAAGACTGCATTGGTGCAGAGCCTAATCCAAAGATATACTAGATCTGTCTGGCAAGGCAACTGGGTAGAAAGGAAGACATGAAATTTGAGTTTAGTAGGGATTTGGGATGATGGATGATTCATTCAACCAGGGTAAAACTGAGTATTCATCCTTAAGGAGTTTAAAATCTCTGACCAGAGATAATGAACATCCTTATTTTCTTAGCTCAGATAGGTTTTCTAACAGGGTAGCTGTGCTGTGTGTTTTGGCCACTGATAATAAATCCAAAATTCCATTTCTTCCCAATAGCTCGGAAACTGAAGAAACTTGGTAATCTGAAACTACAGGAGGAAGGGGAAGTTTCCAGTGCCAACAGCCCTACTGAGGAGCCACCCCAGAAGCTGGCAGTGTCACATATTGAAGGCTATGAGTGTCAGCCTATCTTTCTGAATGTCCTGGAAGCCATTGAACCAGGCGTGGTGTGTGCTGGACATGACAACAACCAGCCCGACTCCTTCGCAGCCTTGCTGTCTAGCCTCAATGAACTGGGTGAAAGACAGCTTGTGCATGTGGTAAAGTGGGCCAAGGCCTTGCCTGGTAAGGAAAACAGAGTGGGGGTGTGGGATAAGGGCAATAATATTTAGTGAATGTCCCTATGAGCCAGGCAGATACCATGTCTGATCATTCCCTGCTAATTAACTCATGCAATTCTCACCATTACCCTATGGGAGTAGAGAATGCTATAATCCCTACTTTAAAAATAAGGAAACTCAGAAATCAGTGAGTAGAGCAGCATTATACAGTGTCCCATATACCTCATATCAGCACACAGCAATCATGTTTAATCCACAAACAGTGTGAAAATTTTCCCCTAATCACAGATTATAGAGACATAACCTTTATATGCCTTAAAATGCTCCTCTCCATATGCACACATATGCTCACCCCAAAGATAATTTTGAGCCTGACATATTCTGTCTTCAATATCACTTTTAGGAGCCATATCATGAAAATATTTATGAGATGGTGTATAGAAAGAACATGTAGTTGGGAATCGGAACACTTGGGTTCTAGTCTTAATTCTGCTTGTAAATCATTGTGTGGCCCTTTCCCTTTCTGGGTCTCAGTTTCTCCATCTGCATCATGTGTGAAGAGTGGTTTGGACTAAATTGATGTTTTTCAAACTTTGCTGTAAGGAACTTTAGTGCTCTTTTAAAAACTTTAGGAATCATAGAGGGAGGAAATATTCAGTGAATTCCATGGTAATCAAAGAAATACAAATTTTTTGTCTAACTTCCACTTGAATACTTCCAGTGATATGGAACTCACTTTCTCCCTTGGCCATCTATTATTGGAACAGGACTGATAATTAAAATATTACCACTCAACGATCCTTTGTGCAAGTATTCACAGACTTTTCTTTAGCAACCAAACTTTTTATTTCTCAAATTATCATGCACAGATGCAAATAGAGTGGTTAATTTAAAACTAATGACTCTTCCTCACTACACCCAGAGAAGCCTTGAGTTACTCTTGCAGAATCTTAGGACTCCAAGGATTACAGTTTGGAGACCAGTGAAACATAAGCTCTGGAAGAGTTCTCCTAATCCTAAAATTCTGATTCAAAGATTCAAAGATTTTGAAATATCGACAACCAATCCAATTCTTATGGAATGAAAGATCAACATGCCTCCTAATAATAATTGCCATTCAGGTGTAAATTTATAGAAAACAGAGCAGTTTCATGTGTATTACCCATGTGTATTATGATCCTCATAAAAATCCCCTAAAGTAGGGATTCTCCCTCCACCACCCATTTTATAAATAAAAGACACTGAAGCCTTGAGAAATAATATGCTTTGCCTACAAGTACACAGCAGGGCCAAAACTTGAGCCCAGGTCCACCTCCTGATTCCCTTCCTCATCCCACTTCATTTAGTCCTGTAGTTTTGTAACACTGGGCTTCACAGTGAGAGGCAAAGGCCTTACCCAAGATCACCTGGATCATAACACAGACTAACTGCATTTGAAGACATTGCATGTTAGTCACCAAATCCCTACTTTGTCTTTGCAACTCACAAGGCCCTGTTGCAGCCACCAGACCATCCCTAACACCTTCCCAGCTTGGGAAGCTGGAAGCTGAGTTTGACTAGACAATAAGATCACTGGAAAGAAGGCTCAAGGACTCTGGCTGTGTATGCACTGTGCCAAAACAGAGTGTTCACACAAGGAGGAAAAATACAAAAAATAAAAACTATGGTACATTTACACAATGGAATACTATGCAGCAGAAAGAAAGAAGGAACTTACCCTTCACAACAGCATGGAGGGAACTAGAGAGTATTATGCTGTGTGAAATAAGCCAGGTGGCAAAAGATAAATACCATATGATCTCACATGAGTGTAATCTAATGAACAAAACAAACAAAAGAGCAAAATAAAACTAGGGACATGGAAATAAAGACCAAACTGACAGGGACCAGAGGGGATGGGGGAGAAGAAAAATTGGGAAAAGAAGAGGAAAGGTCAAGGAACATGTATAAAGGACTCATGGTAATGGACAATGGTGGGATTGACTGTGAGAGTGGAGGGTGGGCAGGAAAGGGGAGAGCAATGGGAGAGAAATGGGGATAACTGTAAGAGAATAACAATTTAAAAACGAGAAAATTGTTTTAATTCTCACTTACTTAGCTGGTTGTCATTTGTGTAACAGAGATTCAGTTTAATCTTTCTGAGCAGTTGCCAAACACCTAAATTATTCCATTTTATCAGATACAGAACCTTGTCCTATGTATGATTCCACTTATTCCTCATAACAATCCTATGAATCATAGGGACTGTTATTTCCATTTCAAATGACTAGGCTCAGAGAGGTTAACTAAGTTGTTCAATTTGGTTACTTAACAAATGGAACCAAAACTTAGGCTCACACCTTCTGATTTCTAATTTGGTGGTCTTAAAAATAATGTAGTACAAATCATTTTGGCAGAATTTATATGACTAGGAGTCACTCATTTTCTTTAGCCCATCCCCCAGGATAGGAAGTCCTCTCCAACATTAACAAGTCTGCAAGACAATATCAGTTCACCATCTAATTTAGCCAATGAAATAATATGTGACCCTAAGTCATTTAAAAGAATAGTTTCAAAAAGGCCAATTACCAGTTCATAAGACCTGCTATTTATATTATCAATAATCACCTAATAGCTCAAGTTATTTCCTCACTCAACAGATTGAGTTCTTGTCCTGTACTGGGCACTATACTGGGCACCTACTCAGATAAATTTTGTTGTAAGTTTTCTGTGACAGTGGTGATATATATAAATTGCCTAGTAGAGTGCCTAGTACATTAACAAATGATAACTATTTATTGAGGGTGGGTGAGTAGATAATGTATATTCAGTATATAACTGGGTGTATCTGGTCTCAAATCTTAGCTATACACTAGTTGTTTGATCTTGATCAAATCACATGCCTACATGTGCTTCTGTTTCCTCATTTGTAGAGGTAGAACAATGGTAGAACAATCTCTACCTTGCAAATTGTTATGAACATAGAAATTAGATATAAAGAGCACCTAGTACAGTATCTGAAACAGTAGATGCTCTGTAAATGGTCGGTCATTACTGTGAGGCTTGAGTGCTAAGCCACTGCTTTTACTAAAGTCAATTTAAGCCACTACCAGCCTTGCCTCATAACCTATTCATGGATCCCAAGGATGAATTGTCTTCCTTGAAGATGTTGACTGTCCAGTTCACTACAGCAGCATAGATTTCCTAACTGGCCTTTCTTTGGTCGTGTGCCCCCTAATAAGACATGAGACTACAGGTTTCCATTCCAAATTGCTGACAAATGATATTCATTGGATTCTAATGAGAAAACAGTCTCAAAGAAACTGCCTTTGCTTTCAAACCTGTTGTGTGTGTTTAGAAACCTGAAAGTGACTTCTCTTTATTTCTTTGTAACAGCTTAACACAGTGCCAAATAGGTGTTGAGTGTGTGGGTGTGGAAGGAAACCTGTAGGCTGGAGCTACTGTTTCCTGGAGTCATCCCTTGATAGCTATGCTCTCTGAGCAGCATAGACAAGGGCTGGACATTAAAGAACAAACTTAGGTATTATAATCAGATCAGACCTATAGGAAAATTGGCCTACTCTTTTGCTGATATATACACAGTAAATAGGCTTGAGTTGTAAGCTGCTGCAACTAAAGACCGTTAATTAGTGTTACAGCCAAACTAAGCTCTCCATTTTTCTCCTCTTTGTTAGTTCTCTGGCATCTCAGGGAGGAAAAACAAAGCATCAGTATAGACAATTTCATTGATACTTATACAGTTCAATTCTCAACCCCCATGCGCCCTCACATTCACACACTCACTAGCCAAGGCTTTACTTGTTTCCCATTGCCTCCCACCCCAGAGGTTCAGGGTTTGAGTTCTCAAGTACCCTCCTCAGGAGATCCCTGGATATTCCATGATTGGCCCCTGCATTTTGGTGGGGTTTTTTTTTTGTCCCACTGGGAAGAGTCAGTACCAGGCATTCTGTCCTGGGGATTCAGTGAGGAAATACTCTGGGATCTGAGACTCTGGCTAGTATGTCAGCATAGCACTACAGGGAAGATGGAGGGCACAGATGGGGGAGCTACAATTGCAGGTATAGTGATATGAGGGATTCTAGAATTCCTGATATCTGATAGCCTTAGAACCTAAAAGCAAAGGGAAATGGGGTGTGTGGGTGGGAAAGGACCAACCAAACAGAACGATGTGTCTACACATTGTAGACTTTAGGCCAGAGTCTATAGCTAAGAAAAGCTCATGACCTCAGTAGCTCTTGAACTATGTCTTTCAGCAGTAGAGTGGAATAAACACTAGACAAGAGAATTTGAACACCTCTATACTAGTACCAGTTCAGCCATCTATATATATATAGAATATATAACCTTGGGTGAATCAGTTAACCTCTCTGGCCCTCAGGTTCTTTGTTACTAAAGTAAGTGTCACAACACCTACTCTCCGGGGTTCTTGTGAGGGTCAGATAAGGTTATCAACAGTAAAGTTAGAAACATTGTCAAAATTCATGGAAGCATTCCTAACAAGGTATAGCAAGACAGAATTTCAGCGAATCCTGGATCTGGCAGAGGAGAAGAGAAATGGAATGCTGGTAGGGTACAAGCTCTGAGATGGTGGTTTAAGTATCCAACTATTTAGAAACCTCCAGGAGAACATAACCATATCTGTCCTACCTATGTGGTATTACAGAGGTAGCATCTTGGAAACTGTTTTCTGAGTTTAAATGTGGAGATCATCCCATTTTATAAAATGAAAAAAAATTGAAGGTCCTTAGTCCATTAATTAAAGTGCCTCAAATGCCTACTCAAATATCTGAACTGTGCTATGTACCAGGGAACAAAGGATGAATAAGAGATGGTCTCTGTCTTCGAGAAGCTCCAACTCTTGTGGAGGAGATAGATGTATATATAGATAAATTCCAATATTGTGTAATGAGTACTATAATTAGGTGGGGCTACACAAGGTTCAGTTAGAAGGTAAAGAAAAATTATTAAATTTTCTGCTTAGATGAATTAGGAAAAGCTTCACAGAGGGGGTAGCCTTTCAGTGAAGACTTGAATGCTGAGTAGGTTTTTATCAGATGGGAAGCCTAGGGAAGGAGGAATATATTTCAGACAAAAGCAACTACCTGTTCAGAGGTACAGAGACATGAGAAAACATGTTGTGTTCAGAAAATTGGAAGTTTTTCAGAATATCTAGAACCTAGATTATGAGAAGACAATGGCAAGAAATTAAGGAGGCAGGTCATGAAGATCTTGTTTGTGTATAATAATAACAGTAAGGCAGGATGGCAGTAGAGTCAGAAACTATTAGGGCCAGGGTACTTGCTGAACAAAAAAAAATGGAGAGAAGGTAGGAATCAGAAAGAGGGTCAGAGAAGAGAGCCTGAAGATGGTGTGGAGAAGGCAGTGTTGTCAAACACTTTCACCATATGCTGATATGTAATAATACCCCATTCCCAAGTTAGTTAGAGAGTCAATAAAGATTATCACTAGAAAATAGCTTTATAAAGTGAATAGTGTTGTTCATGTGAGAGAAATTATTATTACACTGAATCTTCAGAAAGGCATATAGATCATGAGCACAGGCTTTGGAGTCAGACTGCTTGGTTTTGGACCCTGGCCTGCCAGTTACTAACCTTATAATCTTAGACAAGTTCCTTGACCTTTCTGTGACTCGCTATTACTGATTCACAAAATGAGGATAATAATAGTACTTGCTTTATTGTATTGTAGTGGAGTTTAAATGAGTTAATATAAGTAACAGGCTTAGAAATACTGTGTTCATTGAAAGCAGTCAGTAAGTGTTACATTATTCTTTTCCAAGTGACAATATCCTTTTTGCCTCCATCGTTTTCCCATTTGAGCAACTCAGTAAAGTAGAGAAGGCAAAGAATACTATTCCCACCATATAGTTTATTTCCCCCTCCTCCCCAGTACTGATGGCCCCCAGGGTTCTTCCTGGGTTGCCCGAGTGCCAGAGATTCTCAGGACAGCAGAGGCCCAGACTTCACCCAGCCCAACATTGCCCAGTCTAACCATTGTCTCTTCCTTATCTCCAGGCTTCCGCAACTTGCACGTGGATGACCAGATGGCAGTCATTCAGTACTCGTGGATGGGGCTTATGGTGTTTGCCATGGGATGGCGGTCCTTTACCAATGTCAACTCTAGGATGCTCTATTTTGCCCCTGACCTCGTTTTCAATGAGTAAGTGCTGATAGGACCAGAACTCACATAAACTCAGCTTCCTGCCCAGACCTGGTTGTTGGTAATGATGGTACTAACAGTGGTGGTTAGACCATTTAACCTATAGGCGAGGCAGTTCAGGTTTCAGTCAGCCTGCACAATCAAAGGGGCTTTGCCTGGCCAGAAGGCTAACTGGAAAGAGATCAGAGGGTTCAGTACTGAGGCCATCCCTTTCCCACTCAAGACTCAACCCTGGTATTTTGGCTATGTTTCTGGCCTGCTTTGTAACTTATCTCAAAACCTCCTATCAAAGTCCTTCCCCTTCACTCTGAGCAACATAGGGAATGGGCATAGAGACTCTAGTTACAAGGACTAAAGTTCCTTTGGTCCCTTTTGCTACACCAAGGGCTACTGACAGTCACCATTTGTTTTGCAACTCCTTTATGCTAGGACTATACTAGATACTTTCTATATTTTTTCTCATTCAGTCCTCATGAAAACTTGATTTCCCCTTTCTATAGATAATATTTTAATGAATGAGAAAAATTAGGCTCAACAAAATAAAGTGGCTCACCCAAGGTCAGACAGCTAGTGCATGTTGGTGACAAATTTCAAAGTGTGTCTGTGTAACTCCCAGTTCTTATACTGCTTCATGGTGGTTAGTAATGGGAAGGAGATGCTCTACCACTCTCTGACCACGTGACTATGGCCCAGACACTTATCGTTTCTTGAAACCAGGTTTAATTAATGCTTGCTCTGCCACCAGTTCTATTTATCCTTCATGAATTTATCCAAGAGCTCAGATTTTGAAATTACACTTTTCTCAACTAAAATCCATTTTATTATTTTTTACATCATTGTCTCTGGGCAGGACCTTTAACTTCTATGACCCTCAGTTTCTTCATTGGTTAATAAAATAGAACTTTTTCAAATGGTTTGTTCTGATGGCTAAAATGGGAGTTAATGGGTATGAAGTATCTGGGCCATAATGGACAGTAAATTTATTAAAAAATAGAAGTACCTTTCTGATGTTCTCTCTATTAATGATACTCTTCTATACTTCTTCTGTTTGGGATCCCTTGATGATATTGTGAATGGACCTAGTCAGGAAAATCTTCCTAAGCACCTTGAACTAGTCTCACCACAGAGAATCCCTTTGGTCAGGGTAAGAATTGACCTTCCCTCCCCTCCAGCCCTCTAACTGAGAAGAATTTTTAAATAAATTCTACAAGCCAATAGTTCCTTCTAGTACAGCAGTGCCATGTAGAGGGAAAAAAGCATCCCCAGTCACCCTCTTCCAACTCAGCCAGCCCTGATAGCCAGAAGCTAAGAATAACCATTGGTCTTTTGGCACACCCTGCCTTGTGGTTTCCAGATCTCCAAAGAGTTACCCATGATGCCATCTTCTAGGGCAGGCCTTAAAAAAACCCATTCCTCTTCATCTCTCACCCCCATCCTCCTGCTGCCCTCCGTACCTGCAACACCCTCTCCATTCAATGCCCTAAGACCTTTGTAAAATGATAATTGAGTAGTTTCTAAATCCTTCTTAGCTTTCCAGTCCACTCTCATGTATTTAATCAAAAGGTACCACAGGAGTACCCACGGGGTGCTAGACCCACCAAGCCCCAGAGCTTCTGGAACTATAGGTGCTCCCTTCTTCTGTAGGAATCCACTATGCTAAAGCTGTTCATATTCGTACAAACATCTACTATTTCTCAACAGGGATGCTGTTGACATTTCCAGAAAAATCATTTTCCATTGCATAGGAAGTGCCCACATACTGGAATATGTTTAACATTCCCGGCACCTACCCACTTAATACCAAATAGAATTCCAGTCACTGTGACAGCCTGAATTGCCTTGGCACATTTTTTAGCACCCCCTAGAGAGGCAGTATTTCTCTAATTGAGAGTCACTAATTGTTGTTAGCCTCCTTAAAATACTACTACTGGAGAGAGTGAGGCCCAAAAAGAGAGACAAGGACTCTGAGCCAACCCATTTGCTAATCTCTCTGTCACCAAACCCTGTCATCAACTGTGCATTCTTCCTTCCTCCTGCCCTCTTTGTGGGAAACATATGTGAGGGTAATGAGCTTGAATGTAGCTGTATGATCTTGTGTAAAATTTTAAACTTTCTTGAATCTCAACCTTCTCATCCTTTGAATTATGAGTAGTATGATAATGGCACCTTCCTACATGTCATTTACTGAGCACTTACTAAGTGCTCTCCAATTTTCATGCCCCCTGTTATCTACTCTCCTTTATTCCCACCTACCAATGTTATCCTTCTGAATTCCATTCCTGCCCCCTTATTTTCTACCTTGCACTCTCTAATCCCTTTCCTTCCTTGTAAATCTCTCTTCATTCTTTTTGTCCTTTCTTGTTCCTTTATCCTCTGAATTTCTTCTGTTGCCTTTCTCCCTTTACTCCCCAACTTTCCCTAATTTCTCTGTCCCTGGGGCCTGAAGCAGTGTTACAAGTAGTTCTCCATGTCAGGAACACAATTTCAGTGGTAGATAAAAAGACTGCATAATTGTCATCGACAGAGGCTTGGAAGTACAATAGAGACCAGAACAGGCCCAGGCCCCAGGATCATCAGATGTTATTAAAAAATTCTCTAGGGTGAAACAGCTTGGAGCAACACTGTTCTGGTCTAATGACTTGTGATACTACCTAAATATTTCCTCTTTCCAATTGAGCTCCAGCATAAATTGAATATTTCTACACCATCTGCCCCCTTCCCTCTTTCTTCATGCCAGCCAAGATCTCTCTGAGATAGAGCATTGAGCTTCTATTCAGCCAGTGCCAGGGCTGCTCAGGCTATGGACTATGCTAGTGGTTTGGAAACCAAAATGTTAAACCACAGCTTTCAGGCCCAATCTGAGAGGTTTTGTTTCAAATTCCCCTTTCTTCAAATTCTACAAGATATAATCTCTCTCTCTCTCTCTCTCTCTCTCTCTCTCACACACACACACACACACACACACACACACACAAACACAATTTGTGAAATGCGGAAAACCAGGAAGGCCTACTAGCAGGAGGATGTTGTATCTTCTCTTACAGACTTGCTCTAGTCAGTCATGGGACAGAGGGTTGGCTCCTCCTGAGAATCTGTCCAAGGCTTTGCCACTTCCTTATATAATTTATAGGTGATAATGTAGTGATCTGTTCACAAGTCACTATAATGAAAGCAGCTCACATGGTTTGTTACTCCCAAACTGTGGTAAGAAACAGACAATATATGAATGAGTAGGATGCCCCACAGCAAGGGAAATTTAGATTGAACATTCAGAAACACTTCTTGGATGATTTTATAAGCATTATAACTCATTTGGAAGAGACAGTGGGGAATCTCCTTCCTTAGAAGTGTTTAAAGAAGTATTTAAATTTCTACCATGAGAAATGGCATTCAAGCCAAGAGGCAGATAAATTGACAGGAGGAACTACTGTAGTCACTTGGGAATCCTGGTGTCCATAAATTAAGAGTTGATTTCTAAAGCCTATCTCCTAGAAATCCTCCAATTTGGGATGCCTGGGAGGCAGGTTCTGGCTCTGGCTGTAGCTGGGATATTAGAAATGTAGTCCAGGAGACCATGTGCCAGGCCCATTATGTTCATTTGGTTAGATTTTCCTGTCCTTGTCACAGGAAACAGGAGGGGCACGGGGACCTGGAAATTCCATGTGCTAACCCATATCCTGGCCAGGGAAGATGAGTAGTTATCAGGATGTCAGGATTTGGGAGGTGGGGAACATTTTTCTTGTCACTGAATCACCAGAAGACAAACACTAAGCTCTTCTTGGAGAACTTGGGGAAGAGAGGGCGACCAAAGATCACTGGGCTTATTGTAAGCTTTCCCTCATTTCTCTTCTTCCTCTGTGTGTCTGTTTCTCAGGTACCGCATGCACAAGTCCCGGATGTACAGCCAATGTGTCCGAATGAGGCACCTCTCTCAAGAATTTGGATGGCTCCAAATCACCCCCCAGGAATTCCTGTGCATGAAGGCACTGCTCCTCTTCAGCATTAGTAAGTGCCTAGAGGGGTAGGGAATGCCCCCGGGGGCTTAGGAACACAGAGAAGAGCTGCTCTTTTCGTTAAAGGGTTATCAGCTCTTGAACATTGCCCTTCTTCATTCACTCTTCCTGTTCCCCTCTCCCTTAGCATCATTTTTCCTAACAAGGATACATTTCTTAGCTACAGACCAATTTCACTGCTAAAATTCATCCTTCATTAGATTTCCATCTACCCCCAGGCTCCCTCTGGGACAAAGCTTTTTTGGCTGATTGCAGCAGACCTCTGAATTTTTTCACACCTTTTATCATAGGAATAGGTGAGGACTACATTGTATTTTTTGTAGGGCAGAAGGGATTGCCTCCTAAAAGGAACTTACTGTTCTGCCAATATGAGAAGGTATATGTAAGTAACTCAGACAGGGCTTATTTGGCAGCCAAGGAATGTTTTAAATGTGTCTTCTAAGTAGAATGCTTTGTTAGCCTCTGTGAGGCAAAACAAATCAAAATTTGATATTCAAAGTTATGTCTGTTAATTGTCTAAATCAGAACTGCTCTGTGGATAACATAAAACCATAGGCCCTAAGAAATGTGTAGGTGAGAAGACCTGAAAAAGGAAAGGCTCCATAAATTGTATTACTTGATGCCCTTCAAGTTGAGTCCAGCTAGCCTTTTCCCTAAGACATTCAGACTTCAACTGCAGGAAACCAAGTAGATGATTCCCTCCCTCTGGGGGTGGGGGTCAAGTGTGTGGTCAGAAAACTTGGTGCTTTGTCTAATGCTCCTTGTGGGCATGCTTCCCCTCCCCATTCTGTCTTCATCCCACATCAGTTCCAGTGGATGGGCTGAAAAATCAAAAATTCTTTGATGAACTTCGAATGAACTACATCAAGGAACTTGATCGTATCATTGCATGCAAGAGAAAAAATCCCACATCCTGCTCAAGGCGCTTCTACCAGCTCACCAAGCTCCTGGATTCTGTGCAGCCTGTAAGCAAATGATGGAGGGTGCTTTGTCAGAGAGAGCTGCCTGATAGAGCCAAATGATTATATGTTCCTCTAGGGTCTGGCACCACCTGTTGGGAGGTGCTTCCATTACCCTCTGGCTGTGAGTGTGGTCCAGGAAGAAAATGCAATGGAGAAGGAAGGAACACAGGTCACAATGTCCCAGCTGGATGTTGTGAAAGAGGTGGAGGAGTTGAGAACAGAGCATTTGGGACTCAGGGAAAGGGCTTAGAGAAGATAAGTTCTCTAAGCAGACAAAACAGACCTGGCTGTTATTCTGCTCTTCCTTGAGTCATGTGTGTGAGTTTTTATGTGTGAGCAGTTTGTGTGTGTGTGTGTGTGTGTGTGTGTGTGTAAGAGAGAGAGATTGAGAGAGAGAGAGAGAGAGAGAGAGAGAGAGCGTGCAAACAGGAGCATGAGCCCTAGGGAAGAGAAATACTGAGTCGTGAGTCAGAGAGTTTATACTGGCGTAAGTAATCCCTTGGGAGCCCTCAGTGACTCCTTGGAGGCCATTTAGTACACACGTGCACATGTGTGCATACACACACACAATCAGAGATAGGGAAAGAGGAGCAAATCAAAGGTATGGGTAAGAGCCTGATTAAGCCAACTCCTTAACAACCTTGTGTTCTTGTATCCTCAATCTCTTATTATCCCCCTACAGATCGCACGAGAGCTGCATCAGTTCACTTTTGACCTGCTAATCAAGTCTCATATGGTGAGCGTGGACTTCCCAGAAATGATGGCAGAGATCATCTCTGTGCAAGTGCCCAAGATCCTTTCTGGAAAAGTCAAGCCCATCTATTTCCACACCCAGTGAAGCTTTGGAAGCCCCCATTTCATCATCCAACCCCACTCCCCTTTTCAGATATTTTCTGCCTGTTATAACGCTGCACTACTTCTCTGCTGTGCCTTGGGGAATTTCCTCTATTGATGTATAGCCTATTCCTGAGCTCTATTTGCTAGGCTTTTCCCCCCTCTTTTCCTTCTTTCTTTTTCTTCCTCCCTATCTCACCCTCCCATGGCACTTTGAGACTCTGCTCCCTGCCATGGCTCTTATCTCTGTTTTGAATGGTGTTGTATTTCTTTAAATCTGTGATGATCCTCATGTGGCCCAGTGTCAAGTTGTACTTGTTTATAGCAAGTGCTATGCTTGCAAGTGCACACTGTGCTGTGTGCCAGCCACACAAACGTTTACTCATCTAACTCCGTGGGAAGTTTAGAGAGCTAAGAGTATCTAGGAAAACAAAAACTGAAACAAAAAAATAACAAAACCAAAAAAACTTGCTAGGATATTATTCCTCTTAAAAATATAAAACCAACCCCCCAAAAAAGCTAACAGTGACTAGAATAAGGTGAACATTACAAGACCATGGGGAGTCACTGCTTTTTTCCCAAACCCTCCCTCCAACACTTTATTTTCTGCCAATAGCTATTGCCATTAGAGGGCAGGGTGACCCCAGAATGGAGCTGGGGGGAGGGGAGAGACAGATTTAAGACAGTCAAAGAAGACAGCTAAATCACCACTACTTGACCACAGTGTTGGTCTCTGACATCTAGATTCAACTGCAGTGCAATTCATTGTACTAAAAATGTCCTTCTTGTTTGAAAACTTGTCTGCATGTGAATGCCTCCCCCATCCCAATCTCTTTCTCTTTCACCCTCTTCTTCTACCCTCAAATTAACTTTCAATAGCTTTTCTAAGAACTTTGAACAAATGTTCTCTTTAGCTAAAACTTGGCCACTTCCAGTGAAGAGTCAGAGCAGTGAGAAAGAAGAAAGATTTTACCCTTTGGAAGGCCCCATTCAGATCCAGGTGTGATTTCCTATTTATGGGCCAAGGAGGAACAAGTGGTTGCAGTCAGAGGAAAAGGAAGTAGTGGCTTGGCTCTTCTCCACTTAGGACACTGAAGAATTGATCTCCCTCTTTTACACCTTTGAAAAACCTGAATGCTTTCAACCTGACTCCGTGTAGCTTGCAAGATCCCTGCACCCTCCCTTAAGTTTTTGTGAGCCTGAACTTCACCAGCCACAGTGGTGAAGCTTGTGTACTTCTCTAGGCATATTCACACAGACTCTCTGCCTAAGAGCCTTCACCACCAAGAAGGCTAGCAAACAAGCAGACTTAACATTTATCCCTAGATGCAAATAGACTCAAAGACTTCTAATCAAATATCTCTTATCAACTATCAGATCTTCTCTGGAACCCTCAGACAAACTGGAAAGAAGGTGTCAACAAGTATTGCACAAGCTGGGTGACTTGCCCTTGTTCCCCAAAGATGGTACTTTCCCATGAGGTGGATAAATGCCCACCTTCTCCTTCAGAACAGCTAACATGGCTACCCAGATTAGGGTTAAAGAGAAAGTTCAACTACCAGGCTGGGAAGAATTAAGGCACTAGAACCAGAAACCCTGTAAGTGCTCTCCTTGCCACCCAGCATATCCACTTGCAGAATTCATGGGAAGAAGAGAGAAGAAACCAAGAGGAGACTCACTACTAAATTAAAGTCTTCAGAAGCAAAGTTTAAAGCCAGATGGGTGCCATCTGGTGAGTTTACTCATCCTCCTCCTCTGCTGCTGATTCTGGGCTCTAACTTTGGCCACCTCACTCAGACTCTCTACCTATGTTGCTGCCTGTCAGCCAGAAGGAAGCTGAAACATTGACATTACAGAGCCATGGCCTCCTTTGGAAAGTTCTGGTTGATGTGGCTCCAGTGAGCTGCCACCCATGAACTCAGGCTGTGTTCCTGGGACACTGGTTTTGTATAGTTCTTTGGCACACCTCTGTTCTGTTGACTTTGTCCACCAAACCTAAGTGCAGAGGGAATGTTCACCTACTTTCTCATCTTAGCTACTGCCTCCTAACTTGACTCTTAAATTCAACTGCTAAATTCAAGAAATTAGGAGGCAGTCAACAAACTGCCCATTTCAGTTGGTTCACTTTACTTGTTGAGGAGATACTTTCTGAGTGATATGATATGATCTACATGGGTTTCCTCCCCTGATTTCTGTGTTGGTATTAATAGCCAAAAGAACTTTCAAAACAGCTTCTTTAAATAACAAGGGAGAGGGGAACCTAAGATGGGTGATATACCAATCCAAGACTGCTGGATAAAACTAAAGCTGACAGGTTCTCTTTCTGGCATAAAATAGGCAAAATATGGTTTTCTTTGTTATGATACCATTTGACTTATATAAGCTCACAGGATCACTTTTAGCTATTTTAAACAGAAAAAAAATATGCCACTTTTTTCAGTTAAACTAGGTTACATTTTAATAATTCCTTTACATCTGTTTTGAAATGATTTTAATCTTTTGCGGTACATGGATTTCATGATATCATTCTAATACTCCTCCTTGTAAAGACTATAGGCTCTCCTTTCCATTTCTCTCACTATCAAATTTTTCATCTTTAGAGATTTCTCAATTGTGACTCTTGTCCTTATGAACACACACACACACACATACATATGTTTTTACTTGTGGAAGTGAAAAATCAGTGTAATTAAAAACAGCAACAACTGGATTACTCCAAATTTCCAAATGGCAAGACAAGGGGGAAACAGCATAAACAAGGCCTTAAGCCTACTGTTTTTGCACTGGGGATTCTATGAGAGGAAATATTTTAGCTTGGCTTTATTCTCCCACAGATGAAAGAAGAATTTGTGGGGGTTTTCTGTTTGTTTGTTTTTGGCCATTTATGTTCCAGGCAATGTAAATGACAGAAGTCTCATTTTGTATACACTCTGCTCTACAAACAGAATTGACATGGTTGGTATACTGTGCTCACCTGTGAAGGATTTGACACCCAGATCCACTCACCTAGTGAGCTAGAAGATAAAGATCACTCACCAGACGTGTCATAGTGGCTATGTTCAAAGAGATTTGCAGTGCTCAGTGGGTATGGAGAGTGAAGAAGAGAGGAAAAAACAGGAACACTAGGGAAAAGACCCTGTCTGTGTGGACAACAGACAGCTGCCAGGGTCACAAACACTGTGGTCAAAGAAGAGTCATGTGTCAGTTTCAGCTTTTGTTCATTGGGCAGCTTGCCCGGGCCTGACCTCAGAGCTGAAATGGGGATTGGATTCTTTGTTCCATAGCTTCTCTATGCCACAGACAGTGCCGTTGTTCTTGTAAAGCTTATTATTTTTTTAATGAGAAAGTGTTTTTTGAAGGATTCTGTCATATCTCTGAAAAAGAAAATCAGTAACATATATTTTATATATGTTCTCTGCCGCTAAAAAAAAAACAAACAGTTTTACTCTGTCCCTCTGTCCTTTGGATAGTTTCTGAGGGTTAAGAAATAGTGTGCTGATGCTAGAGTCTCTCTCTGTCCACACTTTATTTCTAAATGCATATATACACATACAGAAAGAAGAATTCTATTTGTACTTTAAGAGAAAGTAGTTCCACCATCCACATGATACTGACATTACACAAATGAACTAATCTAGAGCTTCAAGTAGCTTCTGTTTGATTCATTAAGCATAGCACAGACCTGGCCCTGCCTTGTTTTCTCCCTTGATATTTGTCAGGCCACAAAAGCCCAAGCTACCCCCTTTACCCCTTACCAAACTTGTGCCACAGTAGCACTTTATAAGATTCTCCCCTGACAACTCAGTAACTATTCCTGCATGTTTCCTGCATGGCCCTGGGAAAGCAAGAGGTTGACTACTAATTATCCTGTGCCAGTTGTACAGATGAAAAGGCACTGGGCCAAAGCAGTAGCCTTCCTGCTTGACCCCCTTTAGGGAGTCATGGGAATTAGAAGTGCTAAAGCACAGGATCGAATCCCAAAGTTAAAGTCAAAATAAGCCATTTTGCGTGTGCAATTTCTTGTAAAAGGAACTTTCTACCCTTACTGCCTTTTACAGGCAGTTCTGTTATCATCACTGATCTCTTTAAAAATCTTCAAAATATCTTTTTAAAAAGACAAAGAGATGAGAGCATCACATTATATAACCAAAGATTACATTGTATCTGCTAAGATACGAAAATTTTTAAGGGCAGGGAGGGATTAAACATTAGTGCCTCTTTGGTAAGCTATCCAAAGACAGACTAAAGGACTTGGCTGGTGACTGACTTATAAGAGATCTGTGGGACTCCCCCTCCCCACAATATACATGTTTAGAAGCGAAGAAGAGAATTTTTTTGAAAAATAAGATTATGGGTCCTTCACTAAGTGATTTTATAAGCAGAACTAGCTTTCCTTATCTCCAGTAGTTGTTGAGCAGATTTTTAAAGCTCCATTATTCCATGGTTGGAAATGGAGCTATCTTGGCCACTGTGTTTGCTAGTGTCTATGTTAGCTTATTTGAATATGTGAATAACTTGCTAAGAAAGGGAGCATTAAAAGACTAGATTTTGCATTAGAAAGACAGCAGGCAGAAATCTTCATTTCTGCCCACTTTGGAAGACACAAAAAGTTGACACAAAAAGTTCTCTGTGGTTTAAGGCAGACAGTTGAAATATATTGTAAATGAGTATTTGTATCCATGTTTTAAAATTGAATTATGTATATAGATATTATGTGTTCTGATAGCTTTACCTTTCTCTGCACCTTTATATTTCATTGCAGGTCACAAATGATACCATGTACTTGTGGGACAGGCTGCAATTACATTTTGTAAACTCTCAAAATGTAAAAGACACCTTGGTTGATCAGATAACTAAGAGATCTCTGTTTCTATTGGGGCCTGACCCACAGGCCTTGTAAAGGAACAGGAGTGGGAGGAATGGTAGGGTACATGATGTATTGCACTTTACTAGCCTGGAACTAGTGAATGTTTAAAGGGTGGTGAAAACTTATTGGATCTGATTGGGATTTACTATAAGAAAAGCCCAGAGTTGAGGCCAAAGGCCCACCAAAATGATTAGCTAGTGGCTCCCTAATGGGACTTGAGCAGTTTGAAGACAGAAGGACATTCTTTGTTCTTCGCCATTCTTGTGAGAAAAGGATGGCGAAGAACAAAGTGCAGTGAACCTGCAGTTTACTGCACTTGGGAACCTGGAGCAAGTGCTCCATCTTTCCCATAATTTACTCACCTGCGATTGAGGTGCTCTTGCTACTGGGTGTCTGTGTGCTCTGATTATGGTTTGGGTATGTTCTGTGAAGATTTTGACAATGAAAATCTGTTTTTCTCTGTTAAAAATTTGACAGTGAACTAGAAATAATATCGCTGTAGGTACAGGTCTGTCCCTGCCCACAGGTAGGGGTGTTTTTCTTCAATTCAGAGATTGACACTGGAGTCTGTTGCTCAGAGGCTCCCAATGCTTAACCACTTCTAGGTGAAAGCAGAAAAAATCCACATTATTCACCCCTCTTCAAACACTTCAGCTGAGGTAACAAAACATTTGAAATGCTCCCACCCACCAAAGTGAATGGTATTTGAATTGAGCAGGTAGAGTCTTAAAGGGAAAACACCCTTTGACTCAGCTTTAATTTAATCCCCATTTGGTTTGGCCAGAAACTAAGCAATGTGTCTTGATTGGTTTCCAGCCCCAATTCTTATAGCAGGGGTGAAGTTCCATTCCTTATCCCACTTGTCTCTTAGCCTTTTATGTAATTAAATGAGAGGTTGTGGACTGAATGGCCTATGTGGCCTAAAATAGTTTCCACATGCACTACTTAAATGGCTGTGATATAGCTGCAGGTTCCATTGGCGACCAAAGACCAGAATACACAAAGACCCTACAGAAAAGAAAATTCTGGAATGTTGCTGCTTCTCAGGTGGTGCCCTCTCTGCCAGATGCTTCCTACTTTGGGACTGTTTCCTGTCCGGCAGAAAGGGCAAACCTGCAGTCTCTCTCAACCTTAGCCCTTGCTGCTAACTATCTGGCAGTAAGGTGCCTGTGGGGTTGTCCTATCCCACAAGCCATTCAGGTGCTGAGAGCAGTCGCCATTGGGATGGCCCAAGCTAAGAAAAGAGTCCCTTCAGCACTCCTTAACACCCTTCTGCTTTCTCCTAGACTGGAACATTGATTAGGGAGTGCCTCAGACATGATATTCTTGTCCTGTCCTTGAGATTAATATGAACAGCAGGAAGAAGCAGATTATGTAACCAGATGTAAGAATTAATTTTGATATTGAGAAAAACTAAAGAAAAAGAGAGAAAAAGCATCATATACAGATTTTTCAAAGGAAACATTAATTTTGCTTGAAACTTGTTTCAATGGAGCTTCAGTTCTCACAGCAACACTTGGCCTCCACTGGGCAGGAGGACCAGCCCCAAGCTTTAGTGTTCTGTTCTCTTTTTGTAATCGTGGAATCTTCTGTTGCTCTGAATATAATTAAAAATAGCAGAAACTTGTTTGTTGGAGTACATGTGTGGCTCTGGGTTTGTCTCAGTCTCTGTTTTCAGAAATATCATCTATTGTGTAAAATACTGGCTTGCTTGTCTGCCAGCTAAAACTTGGCTACAGCCCCTGTTGTGGCTACAGGCTCAAGTTATTGTTAACAAAAAGACTCTAGAAAAGCTGCTAATGTCCTCTTATCACCATCATTAATTTGTTAAAATATAAAACAATCTAAAATTTCAGATGAACATCATCAGAGTTCTTTTAATTAGCTGTTTTTATTGGTTGTCATTATTGAATTAGTATCATGCCCAGTTACCCTTTACACTACTTTGATTGTCATACACACATTTTTAAAAAAAATATGTTTGCATAGGTTATAAATTTGACCTGTGTTGGCCTTAGCATAGGTTGACCTACAACAACTAACAAAGGGTCTGAGCTAGAAAGTACTGATGGATACCAATGGCCCATTACAACCTCTCATCAAAAACCCTGAGCTTGCCAACCAGGAAAAAACACACACAAAAATCAGCTGTTTATCCTAATTCTCATCTATCTGGGAGCATAAAATGGGTGCAGACTTCACTGCCCAGGCATGTTTACATCTTCACTGTTTTTCAGGAGCCATATCATCCTTGACCACCCAGGTAAAATTTGAGGCATTTTTTTTGGGGGGGGACTTCAAAAGTTCAAGCAAGATCCTCTCTTGTCTTATCTCAGTGTGAACACTTATGAGATCCCAAAATGAATTTCTGGGCTTGATATATAGGCCATCGATTAGGTGGGACAGATATGTTAAAGAATAATATGAAAGCTCTTTATGCCTCAATGTGCTCACTTGTAATAGAGGTTGTCACAGTGTCTCTCTGCTGGACTGGGTTAAGAATGTATGTGATCCAGCTGGTGAGCTTATTTCTCTGGCTCTGCCCCCTGTTTAAATGCTAGAATCCCTAAGAGGGATCCCTTATTGGGCAATGTTTGTCGCTGACCACCTCTGAGTCAATGGATTTCTCAAAATTTTCCTGAGAACAGTGCTTGATGGACAGAAGAAAATGAGATTGCCAACATATGTGTTTGTGTGTATCTAAGTAAAAGACACTGTGTGTGTGTGTGTGTGTGTGTGTGTGTGTGTGTGTGTGTGTAAGTAGAGCCTCCCTCCTGAGGAGCCCCTCTGACTATCATTGTTTAGATTCTCTTTTGGATCTACTGACAGTGACCTAATAGCAACCCCACTTGGTTTCATTTACTACTCAGTCCCTGCCTAAATTGAAAACATAGCATCCACTGTAGACTTCCTAAAGAGTAGCAAAGGACACAGGTCAGAGAGACAAGGACACCTAGTGGATTTAAAAAAGCCTGGAATCAGGAGTCCTATACCTGAGCTAGTATATAACTATGATTCTAATCTGCTGACATGATGCTGGGAAACCCACTTTCCTTTTCTGGACCTTAGTTTTTTCTCATTTATGAAATGACTGTGTCTGAAGGTATGGAATAAGACGAGATGAGATGGAAAACCCCTTTCAATGTGGACACCATCGTTATTGCAAACAGCAACACCTTTCTTAATCATGACATTAAAGGAAAAGTAAAGGGCCACTTGTTATCCCTAAAACATACAGTTTTGAAACTAAAATCTATGTTTGTAATCAACAAACATTTACTAAACACCTACAGGGTCAAAACAACAATTGAGTTCTGTGTAGTAGATGTTGTCATCTATTGAAGAGAACCTCTTGATAAATGGAGAAAAGACTCAAAAATAAAATAATTTGTTTTGTTTAAATGATGTCAGAAATAGAGGAGATAAATAGGAGTTAAAGCACAGTCCATGCTTTCAGTGAATTTACAGTCTATTAAATGTGTTAGGCCAAGCTGGTCCAGGGTTTCAACCTATCACAGACACCCCTCAGGCAATATTGGAGTAACCTTTGATTTACTTTTGCTGGCTTTAGAACTAGAAGGGATATTAGCATCTAGCCAAATTTTTTATTCTTCACATGAGGAAGCAAGGCCAAAAAACTTGTTGAATGTTGTAAATTAGGATCCGTGGTAAGGGACTAGCCCTAGAACATTCAGGTCATGGTCCCTTTATGTGCCTTCAGATAGTATGCTATGGTGGCAGAGCACATGAGAATCTCTACCATCGACTTGCTTGGCCAACACCCCTTGTGAGAGACAGCCATTTGTCATCTGTGGTTTTCATGTATATAGCCCAAGGATCTGTACTCCTAACACAGCACCTACTTCACCTACCACCCACTCCTAGAGGTTTTTTTGCATGACACTTCAAAAAAAGGTTGAGAGAAGGAAATAATTACTATAGGAAACAGAGTAGGGATTACAGAAACAGTGAGAAACATTTAAAAAACACATTGAAGCATGAAAACTTAATTTTTTAGTTAATGGGCAGATGCAAATGATTCAAATCCTCAGATTCTCCTGCCTTCATTATTTGTTTTATTTTTTTCAAGCCACAACCTTCCCTCTTCCCTCAACTTCTTTCCCAGTGTGCTCAAGCAAGGAGAAGGCTATTTGGGGAATTTGGTATTACTGCAAATTAGCAAGGCTATACCAAATAAGTTGATTTAAGTGAGACTCTATGCAAACATCCCCCCAATACCCATTGGGTCATTTCAAATCTCAGACCAGAAAACAGGCCAGCAGAGCAGGCAGATGTGCTGAGAGGCATATTCCCTGCCAATTGGGCAGTGACACTTGTTGCTAAAGGAAGCAAGCCCTTTTGATGCTTATAGACAATGCCAAGAATGGGTAATGCCAAGGATGAACTAATCTTGTAGAAGAATCCTTCCACTTCAGAAAATTGCAGGGACTCCTCACATTGGCACAAATCCAATAACCCCCTAATTTATGTGTTCTTTCTTTTATTCAATAACTATTTCTGTAGCCACTATGTCTTCCACACACATATAAAACAGACATAGTCACTGACCTCATGGAGCTTCTAGTCTAGTGGAAGAGAAAGACAGAGACAGACAATTGTAATATAATGTAATGGGTGCTACGGTAAAGGAAGTTCAACCTTTTGTTGGAGTGCAGAAGAAGGATGCCTAGTGTAGTCTAGTGGGAAGACCAAGGAAGGCTTCTTAGACAACTCTAAGCTGTGGTCCAAGTTGAATGAAGATGAAGCTCAGGTGGGGAAAAAGGTATTCATTTTTAGACAAGAGACAGCAACCTCGTAAAGAAAACTATAAATACTTTAGTCTGAAAGAAATATTTAAAGAAGACTGTGGCTGTGAGACAGGAGAGTGAAGAAGGGGGCACAAGCAAAGCCACTGAGGGGACTATGTGTCACACAGCAGACTATGGCCTTTATCTCAAAGTAAATATGGAGCCATAGAAGTTATTGCCAGCATTTCAATTTATAGAACACATGATCTCATCTGAACTTCATAACATCCTGAAAAGGCAGGCAGGTCAGGGATCAAGCTCATTATGAAGATAGGAAAACTGAGGCTCAGCATGGTAAAGTAATTGGCCCAAAGACTGTTCCTGAATAGTTAGTAGCCTTAAGTCTAAATGGGAAGACCAGAATCTCCTAATTTCCAGCTCCAGGACTCTCATATTAGACTAATCTACCAAAAACCTTGGTATCTGGTGCAGTTCTTGGAATGTGTTCAAAAGTCTTTGTGGTGACAGCATACTATCCCATCTGTACCTACTATGGCATTGAGCTGACACTAGCATGGGGTTCCTAGATGGTAAACAGGGCATCCCAGAGAGGAGTAGTAGCATCATCATAAGAGTCAGTGCAGGGTGAATCCTGTATGAATCTCACTGTATGAATCCTGCCAAGTTGGTGCTCTGTGGTTGTGGGGTCTCATTCATTCATCAAAACAGGAGGTCAAAAATGCTGTAGAAGAGATATTACATCTTAGAGGAGAGGGCACTGGCATCAGACTTTAGCCTTGAACAATGAGATGAAATTGCACAGGAGGAAAAGGTAGCTGAGCAGGCAACCAAAGCAGAAGGAAGAACACGGATAAATGCCAAAGAGGCAGGAAAAACAATGATTTCTGTTTTGGTACAAAGAATTGAAGGTGAGTCTGGACTAGGGCCTGCTGTTAAAAGCTTGTGCATCCTGCAAAATGGAATTTCTTCTGTAGGCCCATCATTCTTAGTTGCCACATGTGAAAGAATGGTCACATGTGTGACATATTTTGAAGGGAACTTCCAGGGTTATATGCAACTCCTGATACACAGCTATCATTTTGCTCCTTTCTCTCCCACTTAAGTAAGCAAATACAAATACAAGTGAGACTGAGTATTGAAAGGAGAAATTTGCACCTCCTACAGTATAATTTTAAGAAAATTATCCACCAACTTCAATGTTTAAGATATTACCATACCAACAAATTACTCTCCATACTTCACAACTGATTACAGAATACCAGATGAAATAATTATTGGTTTATTTTTAACAAAGCTGTAATGCAATTAGTTTTGAAAAACAAAAGCTATGCTAAAACATGCTAAAACTATATAAGAATATAGTAAAGTGTGACACAGAGGTTGAGTCAAGGGAATAATAATAAAATGATGATAATAAACATTGAGTATTTACTATGTGCCAGGATATGCTAAAGATAAGCTCTTTATATTGTGTCTTACATAATCCTCACATCAACCTTATGATTTGAGCACAGTTACTCACTCCCATTATATAGATAAAGAAACTAAGGCTCTGACTCAACATTATTTTTGGCTCCCATTCAAGATTACTTCTAAGTAATAAAGCTTTAATTCAAACTAAAGTATGTTGGTTGCCAAAGCCTACAGTGTTGATCACTGCACTATATATTCTTTTTTTGAAAAGCTGGTTGAGTTTTTGCAAAGAGGCCCAAGAAACTCAAAAATAGGCAGCATTAGAAATAGGAATTAAAAGGAACTATATCACAGTGCAATTGTCTTTACAATCACCAACTCCAAGAGTGACACTAATGTCAGGTTTACATGAGCCAATGATTTCCACAGAGTAGCCACTTCCTCCCCAAAGTTTAGAGAAGGCATGTTGGAAGAAAAGAAAATGGTCTTCTCCAGCAATATAATCTTACCAAGTCTTGCCAAGTCTTGCTTTCCTTTCCTGTTTCTGGTTAGAGGTACCTGGGGTACAGCAGTTCACCAGACGTTCAGAGAACTTATTATCATATTTGTCCATAAAGGCAGGCAGGGAAAAGAGCATTGAATCAGGAATCAGGATACCAGGTTTCTGCCACTAACTCACAGGTCCCTACTTCCTTCTGGGCTTCAGTCTGCCCACTTACAGAGCAAGAGAAATATGAGTTGGGCTAGTTTCATTTTACTCTAACATCTTTTTAGATTCTGTGAAAATTTTTTCTAAAATAAGAATTTTCTCAATCTGCAAATTTCCAACTTTATCTCACTCCAATCTATAGTGATCTTATTCCTAAAATTAAGTATCTGTATCATAAAAGAAAGACTAATGATAGAATTTGCTCTACTTCAAAATGTTGAAACACCAGCCTCCTTGACAACACACCCAATATTTCATTGCTTGTTGTTCCACAACAGCCTCCAACCAAAACTGTACCATCTTGCCTACCATTCATACACACCTCTTAACCTCTATAGGAGTATATTTCTACTAATGCTTCTTGGGCCATTCTGTACCTGGATAATTTTGATATTTCTGAGTGAAATAAGCCAAAGACCCTTGTAGATGTATCTCCTATCCAGAATAACTATGGGCAACTATGGTTGCTTGGGGAATCTCTAAGATGGGGTAGTATAAAAATCCAAAATGATGGAAAACTTCCAAACTCTTTTTATGAAGCCAGCATCATCCAAATTCCAAAACCAGATAGAGACACAACAAAGAAAGAAAACTTCACACCAATATCGCCGATGAACACAGACACTAAAATTCTCAACAAAATATTGGCAAATACATCCAACAATACATCAAAAAGATCATACACCACGACCAAGTGGGATTCATCCCAGGAATGCAAGGATGGTTCAATATCCACAAATCAGTAAATGTAATACACCACATAAACAAAAGCAAAGACAAAAACCACATGGTCATATCAATAGATGCAGAAAAAGGTTTTGATAAGGTACAACACTCATTTATGATAAAGGCACTCAGCAAAGTGGGAATAGAGGGAGCATTCCTCAATATAATAAAGGCCATATATGAGAGACCTACAGCCAACATCATACTCAATGGGCAAAAACTAAGCTCTTTTCCACTAAGATCAGGAACAACACAAGGGTGTCCACTTTCACCACTTCTGTTTAATATAGTATTGGAAGTTTTAGCCTCAGTGATCAGGCAAGAAAAGGAAATAAAGGGCATTCAAATCGGTAAGGAGGAAACAAAACTGTCATTGTTTGCAGATGACATGATAGTGTACATGAAAAATCCTATAGACTCTACCAAAAATTGCTCGAACTAATAAATGAATTTGGTGAGTTACAAAATCAATATCCAGAAATCAGTGGGTTACAAAGTCAATATCCGGAAATCAAAGGCATTTTTGTATACTAACAATGAATAAGCAGAAGCAGAAATTGAGAAGAAATCCCATTCGATATAGCAAAAACAAAAATAAAATATCTGGGAATAAACCTAACCAAGGAGGTAAAAGACCTGTATGCAGAAAACTACACAACATTGAAGAAAGAAGTCAAGGAAGACACAACAAATGGAAACATATACCGTGTTCATGGATTGGAAGAATTAAGATCATCAAAATGTCCATACTACACAAAGCAATTTTCAGATTCAATGCAATACCTATTAAAGTACCAATGGCATGTTTCACACACATAAAACAAACACTTCAAAAATTTATGTGGAACCCTAAACAACCCCAAAGAGCAGCTGCAATGTTGGGAAAGAAGAACAAAGTAGGAGAGATCACAATACCTGATATCAAACTGTATTACAAGGCCACTGTAATCAAAACAGCCTGGTACTGGCATAAAAACAGGCACATAGACGAATGGAACAGAACGGAGAGCCCAGAAATAAACCCAACCCTCTACAGTCAATTAATATTTAACAAAGGGGGAAGTAACATAAAATGGGGTAAAGATGGCCTCTTCAACAAATGGTGTTGGGAGAATTGGACAGCTACATGCAAAAAAAAAATGAAACTCCAGCACAAACTTACACCATACACCAAAATAAATTCAAGGTGGATAAAAGACTTAAATATATGCCGTGACACAATTAAAGTCCTAGAGGAGAATATTGGCAGGAAAATATCAGATATTTCATGCAGCAACATTTTTACTGATACGTCCCCTAGAGCAAGGAAAGAATAAACAAATAGGATCTCATCAAAATAAAAGGCTTCTGCGTGGCTAAAGAAAATAGCATTAAAATAAAAAGACAACCAACTGTATGGGAAAACATATTTGCCAATGATACCTCAGACAAAGGTTTAACCTCCAAAATATACAAAGAACTCACATGACTTCACTCTAAGAAGACAACTAACCCAATTAAAAAATGGGCAAAGGACTTGAACAGACACTTCTCCAAGGAAAACGGACAGGATTCAGAGACACATGAAGAGATGCTCAATATCGCTTGCTATCAAAGAGATGCAAATTAAAACCACAATGATATACCACTTTATACCCGTGAGAATGGCTATCATAAACAAAGCAATAAACAACAAATGTTGGAGAGGGTGTGGGGAAAAGGGGACTCTAGTCCACTGTTGGGGAGTTGCAGACTGGTACAACCATTATGGAAAACAGTATGGAATTTTCTCAGAAATCTAAAATTGGACCTGCCTTTTGACCCAGCAATTCCACTGCTAGGATTGTATTCTAAAAACTTTAAAACACCAATCTCAAAGAACCTATGCACCCCAATGTTCATAACAGCACAGTTTACAATAGCCAAGAGTTGGAAGCAACCTAGGTGCCTGTCAGTAAATGAATGGATCAAAAAACTATGCTACATATACACAATGGAATTCTATGCAGCAGAAAGAAAGAAGGAACTCCTACCTTTTGCAACAGCCTGGATGGAACTGGAAAGCATTATGCTGAGTGAAATAAGCCAGGTGTTGGAGGACAAATACCATATGATCTCACCTTTAACAGGAAGGTAAAGAACAAAACAAATAAGCAAGCAAAATATAACCAAAGACACTGAAATAGAGAACGGGCTGACAGTGACCAGAAGGGAGAGGGGAGGTAATTTCAGGGGAAATAGGGGAGGGATTTAAAGGAACATATATAAAGGATACATGGACAACAACTGAGAAGGGTGGAAATGGGAGGGGGGAACATGGAGGGGTGGGATGGGATGGGAGTAATAGACAGAAAACTGTACTTGAAAAATAATTAAATAAAAAAAATTGGAAAAAAAACAGGAAGCTAAACAACAAAGCAAACAAGCAAGCAAAATACAACCAGAGACACTGAAATAGAGAACAGGGGACAGTGACCAGAGGGGAGAGGAGACGGAATTTCAGGGGAAATAGGGGAGGGATTTAGAGGAACAAATATAAAGGATACATGGACAACAGCTAAGAAGGGTGGAAATGGGAGGGAGGGAGGAAAAGAAAGATGGGGTAGTATGGATTTTATTAATTCTGTAGCTTGGGAACCAGCATATGCTACTGGATAAATACTATGGAAAAGAGACCAGCTCAAAGGCTTCCCTTTCAAAACAAGGCAATACATTCTATTACCCTTTGTTTATGTGGTAACCTTCATAGGAAATGCCCTCTATTTCTGCCTAGGCAAATCCTTCCAACCCATTAAGGTACAACTCAAACGCAAACTCCAGGATGTTTTTCCCTTATTGCCTCAATTGGAAATAAGAGCCCCCCCCCCTCTCTCCCTCTCCTTCTCCCTCTCCCCCCCTCTTTTAAATTTTGATTCTCTTTCCCCTAATCCCAAACTACTAATTTGGCCTACAGTTCATTATAATAGTGACTCACTGGCATTTATATAGAGCATTATATCTTACAGCACTTTGATATCCACTATCTCATTGGAGACTCACAGGAACACTATAAGAAGAGGAAAGAAGGACCCTAGCTGGTGTGGCTCAGTGAACTGAGCGCTGGCCTGTGCATCAAGGGGTCACTAGTTTGATTCCCAGTCAGAGCCCATGCCTAGGTTTTGGGCCGGGTCCCCATTGGAGGGTGTGCAAGAGGCAACAACACATTGGTATTTCTCTCCCTTTCTCCCTCCCTTCTCCTCTCTAAAAATAAATAAATAAAGACTTTAAAAAGGGAAAAAACAAAGAAGGAATTATTAATATCTGAGTTAAATATGTGACAAGAGGGAAGCATTGTTATTTTAGAAGTTGGATAGAGACATCTATTTCTAGCAGTATATCTTGCTAGATGCCCTAAATGACTCTCCCAATAAAACAATTAAAATGCAAAACAAAATATTAAAATATCTTTTTCTTTTTAAAATTATTTTATTGTTGTTCAATTACAGTTGTTTGCATTTACCGCACACCACTCCCCATCCCCACCATCCCCACCATCCTCCTCTGATTCCAACCCCCTTGGTTTTGTCCATGTGTCCTTTATTTTTTTATTTATTTTTTAGATTTTATTTATTTATCTTTAGAGGGGAAGGGAAGGAGAGAAGGAGAGAAATATCAATGTATGGTTGCCTCTCGTGAGTCCCCTGCTGGAAACTGGCCTGCAACCCAGGCATGTACCCTGACTGGGAATCGAACCGCAATTGTGTGGTTCGCAGGCCACTGCTCAATCTACTGAGCTACACCAGCCAGGGCCCATGTGTCCTTTATAGTTGTTCCTGAAAACACTCCCCCCCTCACCTCATCATCCCCTCCCACCTCTTCTCTGGTTACTGTCAGATTGTTCTTAATTTCAATGTCTCTGGTTCTATTTTGCTTGCGTGTTTTCTTTTGTTGATTAGGTTCCAGTTAAAGGTGAGATCATGTGGTATTTGTCCCTCACTGCCTGGCTTATGTCTCTTAGCATAATGCTCTCCAGTTCCATCCATGCTCTCCAGTTCCATTTCTGCTGCACAGTATATTTTCAATTATTTTATGGGTGTTCAATTACAGTTATCTGCATCTCCCCACCACCACCACTCCCCCCAACCCCAGCCAAACCTACATTCCTCCCTTGCTTCTGCCCCCTCTTGGTTTTGTTTATGTGTCCTTTCTAGTCATTCCTGATAATATTTTAAAGCTCATTGCTGAACTAGTATGAAAATGAAAGAGTCCATAGCAAAAATGGAAGTGACAGCAGGAATTCTTCAGTGACCAAGCCAAATTTTGCCCTGAGGGTTTTATCAGACCCTGGAAGACTGAACTTCTACTTTGATTATTCTAAGAGATGAGGGAAGAAGGAGATCATGACTAGAGCTTACCCAAGGCAAGAAGTCTTATAGGAGACTTCCACATACTCTCAATGTAAGGGTGAAGAAGAATTAAATCTGTCTCACAAAAAGAGATAGTAAGTATACTTTGCACTAGGTGGAGGGGAAAAATAAATTTCTGATCAGAATTTAGGACCATAGGTGGTTTTTGTACAGCTTTGTAATCTTATCAAAAATACTTAACAAAGTCTAAAAAACTAAAAGCTGAGATCCCAGATCAGCAGTCCCCACAAGAGATTGGTTAAAGCAAATATTCTTTGGAAGAATGTACCTTTCATCCGGACCTCAAAAATTGCAATATATGAAGATCTAAAGAGAATAAGCATCTCATGATCAAAAGTTACAGAACACAGAAAGAAGCAAGACACCCTGAGTAAAAGCCCACAGAAACAACAAACATAATCATATCTACAGACTATAGAATGTAAAACTATCACATATAGAGCCCTGGCTGGCATAGCTCAGTGGATTGAGCATGGGCCTGCAAACCAAAGGGTCGCTGGTTTGATTCCCAATCAGGGCACATGCCTGGGTTGCAGGCCAGGTCCCCAGTGGAGGGGCACATGAGAGGCAACTACACATTGATGTTTCTCTCATTCTCTTTCTCCTTCCCTTCCCTTTTCTCTAAAAATAAACAAGATCTTTTTTAAAAAAAGAATGTGAAACTATCACACATAGAATATATAGTTAGCTTTATCAAAAGTTGTTAAAGACACTTATAAAATGCTTGAAATAAAAACAAGGAACAAGAGACTCTGAAGAACAATCAAACATTTCAAAATGTAAAATAGGATAACTGTAACTAAAAAATAGAATATTATACTTAAATATACATTGGTAAACAAAACAACATAAAATACATAACTGAAGAATCAGTAAAACTGAAAATAGATACAAATTATTCACAAGGTAGCACAGAAAGATAATAAAATGAAAAATATTAAGGATTCAGAGACATGAGGGTAGAATATATAGATCTAATATATCTAATTAGACTTCCAAAGCACAGTCATGGAATAAGAAAGAGACAATATTCAAAGACAAAATAGGTGAGCAGTTTTAAAGAATGTTGAAAGATATTAATCTTTAAGACCTGGAATCCTGACAAATCCCATGCTATACAAATAAAATAAATCCACATTAGACACATCATAGTGATTTTGCAAAACACCAAAAAAGAAGAATATTACAAAAGCTGTCAGCAAGGAGGAAAAAACAAGAAATAGATTATCTACAAAGAAGTAGCTATTACACTTAAGGTTAACTTGTCAATAATAATATTGATAGCAGAGGGCAGGGGAAATTAATTTTTATGTACTTAGAAGATTCTCTACTCAGCAGAACTATCTTTCTGTTAGAATAAATATATTTTAATATGTATGTATGTATAATCACAACTTCTTCATCAATTCACCTGTTGAGGAACATTTAAGTTGTTTCCAGGTCTTAGGTATTGTAAATAATGCTGCTATGAACTTGGGAGTGCAGATATCTCTTCAGAATACTCATTTTATTTCCTTAGGATTTTTTTCTACATCTGTAAAAAATGTCATTGGAATATTGATAAAGATTGTATTGATTGAGCGCGGGCCTGCGAACCAGAGGATCGCGGTTCGATTCCCAGCCAGGGCACATGCCTGGGTTGCAGGCCAGTTCCCTGCAGGCCAAATCCCAGCAGGGGACACACGAAAGGCAACCGTACATTGATGTTTCTCTCCCTCTCTCCTTCCCTTCTAAAGATAAATAAATAAAATCTTTTAAAAAAAAAGATTGTATTGAATTGATTTGCACATGGCTTTGGGTAGTATGGACACTTTAACAATAATTATTCTTCCATTCCATGAGCACAGAATATCTTCATTTATTTCTGCCTTCTTAGATTTCTTTCATCAATGTTTTTGTGATTTTCAGTGTAGAGACCTTTCACCACCTAAATATTTTATTGTTTTTGGTGGTGCTGTAAATGGTATCATTGTCTTTATTTCTTTTTCAGATCATTTGTTGTTAGCATATAGAAATGCTGTTTTTTCTATGTAAATTTTGTGTTCTGCAAGTTTACTTAATTTATTGATTAGCTCTCACAGTTTTTTGGTGGAGCCTTTAGGATTTTCCTATATAAAAAGTTGTCATCTGAAAATGGAGACAATTCTACTTCTTTGTTTTTCTTTTCTTTTATTATTATTCAAGTAAAGTTGTCTCTACTTTCCCCCCACCATGGCCCTCCACCCTACTCATCCCCACCTCCCACCCTTAAACCTATCCCCTTTGGCTTTCTCATGTGTCCTTTATACATGTTCCTTGATGGCCCTTCCTTTCTTTTCCCTCATTATCCCTTTCCCCCTCCCCCTGGTAACTGTCAGTTTGTTCTTTATTTCAATGTCTCTGATTATATCTTGCTTGCTTGCTTGCTTGCTTGCTTGTTTGTTTTGTTGATAAGGTTCCACTTATAGGGATCTCATCAAAATTAAAAGCTTCTGCATGGCTAAGGAAAACAGTATCAAGATAAAAAGAGAAGCAACTGTTTGGGAAAACATATTTGCCAGTGATACCTCAGACAAAGGTTTAACCTCCAAAATATACAAAGAACTCACTCGACTCCACTCAAAGAAGACAAGCAACCCGATTAAAAAATGGGCAGAGGACTTGAACAGACATTTCTCCAAGGAGGACATACAGAGGATCCAGAGACACATGAAAAGATGCTCGATACCGCTAGCTATCAGAGAGATGCAAATTAAAACCACAATGAGATACCACTTAACACCAGTCAGAATGGCTATCATAAACAAAGAAACAAACAACAAGTGCTGGAGAGGTTGTGAGGAAAAGGGGACCGTAGTTCACTGTTGGTGGGATTGCAGATGGTACAACCACTATGGAAAATAGTATGAAATTTTCTAAGAAAACTAAAAATGAACGTTCCTTTTGACCCAGCAATTCCACTCTTAGGAGTATATCCTAAGAACCCTGAAACACCAATCCAAAAGAACCTATGCACCCCGATGTTCATAGCAGCACAATTCATGATAGCCAAGAGTTGGAAGCAACCTAGATGCCCATCAGTAAATGACTGGATCAAAAAACTATGGTACATTTACACAATGGAATTCTATGCTGCAGAAAGGAAGAAGGAACTCCTACCCTTTGCAACATCATGGATGGAACTGGAAAGCATTATGCTGAGCGAAATAAGCCAGGCAGTGAAAGACAAATACCATATGATATCACCGTTAACAGGGATCTAAACAAAACAAACAAGCAAGCAAAATATGACCAATGACACTCAAATACGGAACAGGCTGACAGGGTCCAGAGGGGAGAGGGGAGAGAATCATTGGGGAAAAGGGATGGACTCACATGAACAAGTATAAAGGCCACATGGACAATAACTAAGGGTGGGGGTGGAAATGGGAGGGAGACAAGGAGCATGGGGCGGGGGGCAGGCAGGGTTGGAAATATAAGACAGAAAGCTGTACTTGAACAAGAATTAAATTAAAAAATTATTTAAAAAAATAAAAAAATCAATAATGAAATCAAAGGCCAAATAGCAAAATTAAGCAAGTATTTTCTTTTAATATTTTATTTATTTATGTTTAGCAGGGAAGGGAAGGAGAGAAGGAGAGAAATATCAATGTATGGTTGCTTCTCATGAGTCCCCTTGCTGGGAACTGGCCTGCAACCTAGGCATATGCCCTGACTGGGAATCCAACCGCGATCATGTGGTTCATAGGCCTGTGCTCATTCCATTGAGCTATACCAGCCAGGGCTAAGCAAGTATTTTTTTGTCATATGTAGAGCTTTAAATATAATCCTGGAAAGTTCATGTTTTTTAAAAGCATGTATGAAACATTTTTAGAAATACTCCATGTGCTAGGCCATGGGTCAAAAAATTATTGCCTTTGGGCAAAATCCAACTTGATGCCTGATTTTTATTTTCTTTTTCAATAACTTTATTGTGGTATAATTTACATACCACATATTTCAGTCATTTGAAGAGTGTGATTAGGTAGCTGTTAGTATATTCACAAAGTTGTGCATCCATTGACAATTAATTATAGAACATTCTATTAACTCAATGAAAAACCCATAGCTCTCTGTCACCCTCCAATCTATCCATACATATTTCCTCCAGCCCTATAATACAATAACTAATCTACTTTTTATCTCTATAGATTTGTCTATTATGGACATTCCATGTAAATGTAATTATAAAGTATTTGGTTTTTGTGACTGATTTCTTTCCATTAGCACAATGTCTTCAAGGTCCATCCATGTTGTAGCATGTATTAGTATATCATTTCTTTTTATTGCTAAGTAATATTCCACTGTATGGACATACTGTATTTTGTTTATCCATTCATCAGTTGTTGGCTTTTTAAAATAATACAAGAGTTTGTGTGGACCTCTGTTTTCATTATTTTTGGATATATACCTGAAAGTGGATTTGCTTTGTTTAAAACTTTTATAACTGCCAGCTTGTTTTCCACAATTGCAACTTTGTTTAAAGTATTTAGATACTGCTAGCCCGTTTTCCACAATTGCTGTAACAGTTTACATTCCCAGCAACAGTGTATGAGGTTTCCAATTTTTCCACATCCTTACCAACACTTGTTATTATCTTTTTGATCACTGTCACTTTGATGTTGTTTAAGCAGTATCTCATTGCAGTTTTGATATATATTTTCTTAGTGACTAATATGTTGAACACCTTTTCATGTGCTTATAAGCCACTTGTATATATTCTTTGAAGAAATTTACATTTGGATTATTTTCCTATTTCAAGTTGGGGTATTTGTCTTTTTCTTATCGTGTCATAATATCCTTTATATATACTAGATATAAAGTCCTTAGCAAATATATGAATTACAAAATTCCCCCTACCCCATTCACTTTCTGATATGTTTTCACTTTCTTTTTTATTTCCTTTTTAAACAATGTGTGTAGTAAGTATATAATCTTATATTGCTTATATTAGTTTCAGGTGTACAGTATAGTGATTCTACATTTTTATAACTCACAGTGCAATTCTCTTTTCACTCATCTTCCTGTTCCTCCCATCTGGTAACTATTCATTGATGTGCCCTTTGAAGGGCAAAAGTTCTTTAGTTTGATGATGTTCACTTTATTACTTCTTTTGTTGCTTTTGTCTTTGGAGTCATATCTGAAAAATCATTGACTAATCAAATTTCATAAAGATTTATGCTTATATTTCTCTATGAATTTTACAGTTTTAGCATTTATGTTTAGATCTTTGATCCATTTTGAGTTAATTTTTGTATATGGTATGAAGTGAAAGTCCAACTTTATTATTTTTCATATGGATGTCCAGTTGTCCCAGCACTATTTTATGAAAAGACTATTATTTTTTCCATTAAATTTTCTTAGCACCCGTGTCAAAAATCAATTATCAGCCCTGGCTGGTGTGGCTCAGTGGATTGAGCGAGGGCCTGGGAACCACACGATCATGGTTCGATTCCCAGTCAGGGCACATGCCTGGGTTGCAAGCCAGTTCCCAGCAGGGGACTCACGGGAGGCAACCATACATTGAGGTTTCTCTCCTTCTCTCCTTCCCTTCCCCTCTAAAGATAAATAAATAAAATCTTTTAAAAATTCAATTATCACTCAATATAAATGTTTATTCCTGGACTCTAAGTTGTATTACATTGCTCTGTATGTTTGTCCTTATGCAACTAACACATTCTCTTGATTACTACCACCATGTTACATCACAATATGGTTAAGAACTCTATCAAATTATACCTTCTGCCAAAATCCCATTTATGGTGCACTTGCCATGCAACTCTTCTCTAGATCTAAGGGTAAAATATGGCCAAATGTAAACTTAATTTGGTTGATTTCAAGCCGTCACTGATTTTTCTCTCTCTTTCTTTTCCTTCCTTCCTTCCTTTCTTTCTTTCTTGCTTGCTTGCTTGCTTGCTTTCTTCTCTCTCTCTCTCTCTCTTCTCTCATTCTGTCTTTGTGTCTTTCTCCTTCCTGTCTCTGTCCCCCTCCATCTCAAGTGCTTTTTCTTTCTCTTTTCCTCCTGTTTCCTTCATTTCATTTCATTCTTTCTGTGAGTTTTTACTTTACTTCTGTGTTGCTTTCCTTTCTCTCTTTTCTTAAAAGAGAGTTTTAAAACAAAGTTTATTTATTAATTTTAGAGAGAGATGAAGAGAGAGGGAAAGAGATGGAAGGAAACATCCCTCTTGCATGTACCCTGACTGGGGACCAAACCCACAACCCAGGCATGTGCTCTTACCAGGGATCAAAGATTGAACAGAAGACGTTTTGCTTTGCTGGATGATGCTCAACCAACTGAACCACACTGGTCAGGGCTGCTTTCCTTTCTCTTGATGCTCTTGTTCTTTCTTATTTCTACTGCCCCTATTTTCTCTCCTCCCAGTTTAGACTCTTTCATCCTCCCTCCTCTCTCTCTCTCCCCCTCCCTCCTAACCTTCAGCTTTCACCTGTGAGCTCTCCTAGTTCTGTCTATTAAACACTGGTAAATTCCTGTTAGGTGCCTGTGGAAAACCATCTAAAGAACATAGTTAGCTTTGAATTATACCAGAACCAATATTTACCTCAAATAAATCCCAAAGTTTGCCTCAAATATTCAAATTCAACAAATATGTATAGAGCAATCACATGTATCTGACATTATGCCTAATTTTATTATGTTTACTTTTATTGACAACCTTCTAAAAAAGGAAGAAGAAGGAGCTATTATTCCTCCTTTACAAAGAAACTAAACTGAGAAGTTAGGTTTAGGAAGGAAATGGAGTATGACTAAAATTGCATATGAAGATGTGGAATTAAGGTTTCTGCCTTGTTTCAAGGTCTATGCTATTACTGTCCCAGCTTGAGAATGATTAATAGTTACTCCTAGAGCTAAAATCAAGTGTAGAAGTCGGGGGTGGGTGTAAGGAGGGGTTGTAAGAGAGGAATGGCCAGGTGGTATAAGCTCCAATTTCTCCCTTGCCCAATTTTCCGACCAGAATTTGCCACCTTCTTGACCTCACTCTCAGACCTTTTCCTGCCCCAAGTCCTGCAACAGTTTTGACCAAGACAGAGTGAATCTTAAAATTTTTATCCCCTCCAGTCAATGGAACCTGGTAAGAAGTTACATTCTTCAGACATGAGACCTCATATAGAGTTACTGTATTGTTTCTATCATTTTTCTGACAGTGAGTGAGGATGGAGAGAAAGGCATCAATGTAGCACTTAAGTTTCAGTATTTTCTCCCCCACCTCATGCTTGCCCAGTGTGTAAACCCAGCCTCCTATCTGGTTATCCTGCTTCATGCAGCTCTAGGCCTGGGGCTATAGACACATATTCAGAGCCACCTCCTTCCTCAACCTTATTCTTCTGAAGCCAGGTTCTACTACTAACCTTTCCACTTCTCTCATCTGTTACCCATAGCCAGATCTCTCATCACCCACCCTGTAAGAGGTGAGGTAGCCTGCAATTCTTTTCTGCCTTGTTCTGCCCTTACCAGGCTACCTATATCTACTGTGCCCTAACATTGCAGTGAAGAAGGTCTTCCCCAGGGCTATTTTCTCCACACGAGACCCATGTTACCAAGTTTTTTTGAAGCCTGGAACTCTTATAACTGAGTTTTGAAGAAACCCAAGTTTAGTCTTAAAGGATGGCCTGGCCTGGTCTCCTCCACTGCCACATTATCTTGTTTTTATAGCCACAGTGCAGACTATAATTAATTAGGTAGCACACATTTTTCAGGTACAGCATAACCTTTCTGTGGGGAACTCTGACTGACAGATTCTAATTTATAAGCTTTATTCCAGTGCATAGACAAATACTGTTGAGCTCAGACCGTATCTTTTGAAGGTTATAGCATTTAGACCCCAAAGCTCTTAATTTTATTGGAAATAGGACAAAAATGTCATACAAATATTTCATTTTGAAACATAATGATTCCAACACACACTTCATACTGCAGTAATTGCCACCCCCCCACTTTTATCATGATCTGAGAGTCAGTCACTGGAGGGCCCAGCTCCCTATTATGTCTGTTTTGTGTGTGTGTGTGTGTGTGTGTGTGTGTGTGTCCCAGAGTACTAGAAGTGTTTTTCTTCTTCCTCCATAAAGTTCTGCAGAATATCACCTTCCCTGTGTGTGTGCACACACACACACACAGTTGGGGGAGCTTTGTTGATTGCAAATTAGTATTTCAGTGCATACACTGTAAATACATAAGTATCCTTACAAATATGGAGTCACTGAGCCTTGTTTTTAGCCTACAGTGCCCTGGTGGGCCAGCTGGCAGAAGCACCCTGATCATTTCAGACTAGATGGAGTAAATGTTGCTTAGAATAAAGAGAAACCAACAAGCAGGAGGACACAGAATTTGGTAACAAGAGAGCTGAGGGGAGAGAACTGGGAATCCCAGGGGAGCAAATGAATAGAGAGTTCCAGTGAGAAAGACTGAAAAGTGAGCCTTTAACAATGCTGGTTAAAGCTGGAGTGAGATAAGAATGGAGAGGGAGGCCTTGGCTGGTGTAGCTCAGTGGCTTGAGCGAGGGCCTGGGAACCACACGATCGCGGTTCGATTCCCAGTTAGGGCACATGCCTGGGTTGCAGGCCAGTTCCCAGCAGGGGACTCACGAGAGGCAACCATATATTGGTATTTCTCTCCTTCTCTCCTTCCCTTCCTCTCTAAAGATAAATAAATAAAATCTTTTAAAAAAGAATGGAGAGGGAAATAGTGGCACAGGTGTCTGGAAAATACATGAGTTGGGAGAAACACTAGGCGTTGAGACTGGAAAGGGTAACAAACAAATCAGAGCTGGCAGAGCTGTCTGAGGGGCAGTTGTAACCAGAACTCTAGTGGTGGCACCCAACTTACCAGAAAAAAACATGTTTCTTTAAATGTAAAAAGAGAAGAGTGAGCCACCCTCAACAATGAACTAGAAATAAGGAAAATGAGAAGGTACACTTGCTTCTGAGTTTTTATACCCAGAACTTTTGGTCTGAACTTTCTATCAGAGTGACAGCCTATGAATCACTACAAGGAAAAAAATTGTCCTTTTCAGTAATAGAGGCCATGGCTTTGCCCACCAAAACTTTGGCAAAATGGAAAATTTTTAGGACAAAGGGGGGAGGCCTTTCCCACCATTTAATGTCTTATGGGGACACCCCAGAAGTCTTTATTATAGTCTGACATACCTGAGTTCCAGTCCCAGTTTCATCACCAGATGACTATAAGTGAGTCATTTTGTCTCCATGAGCATCATTTTACCTTTATGAAAACTGAAGATAATATCATAATATTGTCCTTCAGGTTTCTCATTAAGTGTTAAGTGAATTAATGAAGCTCAGACTCTCTCCTGCTGCCCACAAAAGGGCATATATATTAAATCTCAAGAGTATAGGACCACCTGCCTTTTGTTGTTGTGTTGTCTGTATATTGGGTCAGCTGACACCTCTATTAGACAAATAGAACAAGGGTCTGGCAACCCCAATCAGGTTAAGGATAGGATAGATGTCAGGGTAATTGAAAAATTACCATAGTTAAAATTATTCTCAAATTGAAGTGGAGGAGAGATGGCAGTTATAAGAATGCCCAATGCAACAGACAGATCGCCCATCATTGGCTCCCCATCTTTACTATTTTTTACACTGAAATAGAAAGTGTCTTTGACCTCCATCAGGTCAGAGCTGTCTCTGAGTCATCTAGGGTTCTTGATACTTGCTTGGCTCAAATCCCTCCGCTATTCTCATCTGCCTCCATTGCTCTTCTCTGCCTCTGCTCCCACTCATTGGAATAGCTATGGGAACTATCCTCTGTGGAGCTCTCCAGGCCTTCAGATTTCCATTCTCTGCACTAACATTTATAGTCATGTTAGGGAGGATGCATGGCTACATGGCTTCAAACCTCTCTACTTGGTCTCTTAGCTTAGTAAATGTAAGGAGGCAAGCACCAGAATTTGTTGAATGCTAAGTATATGCTGGTCATATTACCAAATATATTATACTGGGTATCTCACTTAGTCAGGAAAGGGACCTATTACCATTTTACAGATGAGAAAACTAAGGCTGAAAGGAAGGTGATATACTCATGCAGAATCATATAGTTAAGAAGCAACAGACTCATGACTTTGGCTTTCTGGCTCCAAATTCAATGCCCTTGCCACTATGAACAACCCTTGGAAAGCCTAACTCTCTTCTTCCACCTCAATCAGGTCTACATGGCAGAATTCCCTTCTAGTTTCATATATATGTAGACCAACATGTGTGGTAAAGATAAGGAGACACAAGTGACTTTCACTCACACACACACTAGCCATTCTTTTAGTTACCATGCCTCACCTCGGGTAATCAGGGAGCAGGTATTGATGACTCCTGTTTTCATTGACATCCTGTAAGTCTCTCAGTCTCTCAGCATCTGCCTGAATAAGGTACCTCCCAGGCCTGAATTAGAGACCAGGGACCAGACCACGTTTTTCCTTATTCCCATCCTGATGCTACTTGCCTCTAGTAATACCAGCTCTCATTCTAATTCTTTGCCCAGAGTTTCCTGACAAGAAGACTGGCAGAAGCACCCTGATTGTTTAAGCCTTGATGGGGTAAATGATGCTCACAGGGAAAGAAACCTTGGTTCTGTACCCATGGGTGCCAGAAATGGAACCTAAATGTTCACTTCCATGCCACTCATTATTTTCTCGGTATGAAGCTAGTCAGCATTTCTAACAAGATAGGCCACCAAAGTCGACTAATTTCTGCCATTTGGCTGTGGCCTGGCCCAAACCTGCCCCTTGGAAGGATCATGAGCCACCCAGGCCTGAGAGTTCAGTCACAGCTGTTCTGGGAAACCACAGCCTGTGCCTGGTGCATTCCCTAACCCTGCAGTTTTATTAGCTTCATTTTTATGTGCTTTTTAACTCCCCGAATGCAGCCAAAACCAACATCAAATAACATCAAGGAACACAAGGTCATGATTCCCTAAAACCCCAGTACTCAGCTCCCAACTCACTTAGAGGCAGGGTGGGCAGAATATGCCACAGTTTTCCCCCTGCTTGTCTTTTCAAAGGGTGTGGAAAACTGCCATTGCTCTGTGAGCTATTCTCAGACACTGCCGCCTCAGAATTCACTGTGAGAGACATTTTGGGTCATCATAACCCAAGGAACAGAAGGAGGAAATAAGGGGGGGAGAAAAAAACCCAGCCTGCAAGCAATCCCCAGATCTCTGCTCCCCACACACCCTGCTGAGGCCAGAAGAGCTGGACCTAGTGGCCCTAGCCAGTGCCTGCTTGGAAGGACAGTTAAAGAAACCAATCCCCTGCCTCTCTGCCTCCTTCTTTCCCTCTCCATTTTCCCCCTCCTCCTTTTTAAATTTTAATCCAGGGCCAGTTAAGAACAAGCTTTCCAACAGGCCTCTTATATGGGCTGCAAATCTCAGCTACACCAAACGGATTCACTAATCCTTTCCCTTGAGCTTTTAAGTAGGGAAGCCAAGAGCTGCAGAGAGGTCTGGGAAGTTTACCAGTACCGAAAGCTCAACAATGGGCCTGAAACCAGATGGAGGAGCCAAGCTGCCTAAACTGAAGGAGTTTCTCCACCTTGATAAATTCAGAAAACCAGTTCAGATTATAGCTTTGCTGATCCATTGTACTGGGAAGTAGGGGCAAGTACCTAGAATTGACTGGACAGAATCCTGGCCTTTCAGTCAGGAGACATGGGCTCTGGACCTACAGGCATGTTCTTAAGTTGTTTTCCTCTCTTTGTCACAGAATCTCCTAAAAATATTGGAATGCTCCTTGAACATATTATCCTAAAGTGGAAACTTTCTAACTTTTAAAACAGATATGTTGACACTTTATTTGGTAAGACTTTAGTGAAAAGTTCTTAGAGACAGTAATGTAAAGCAACACTGTGTCACAAAAAAATAAAGTAATTCTAGGACTTTTCTGTGTTTCATCCCTTAGCAAACAAGGGCTTAGGCCCTGTTGCTGTACCCTACTCCCTGTTAGAGTCTGTCTAACTCTCTGGTGTCCGTATCTGTAATATAGCCAGATGGTCTCTAGATGCCCTACCACCCTAACATTCTATTATTATCTAACCTCTGCATTTTCTTACCTGTCTTTCATATTGTGAATATTTAAAAGTGTAATATTCTTCTCTGGGGATAATTATGAATTTATGTATTTATAGAACCTCTATCTTTATCTTTACTGTAACTATCTATATATCTACTTTTCTACCTACTTGCTTACCTACCTACTACTTATTTATGTCTGTTAAACAAAACATTTAGAGCATAAATTATTTATGCCAGTGGAAAATAAGATCAATAAACTATATGGCAATTCTCTTGATTATAATCTCTTTTTTGTGGGCTTTTTTTCTCATAAAATGAGCTCAAAATGTAAGTTAATGAGTTCATTTTGTCCATTGGTAATGGGAACATATAAATAAAATCCCTCTCCTGGCAGAAGATATTTAAAGTGTTCGAAGAAAGGAATCTACATCCTAGAATACTTATCCAGTACGGTTATCATTTAGAATTGAAGGAGAAATAAAGAATTTCTCAGGCAAGCAAAAACTAGAGCAGTTCACCACCTTGCAGGAAATGTTACCAGGTCTTCTTTACACAGAAAAGAAAGGGCCACATCCAGAAATAAGAAAATACAACAAAGGAAAAATATCTCACTTGTAAAGCAAATATATAATAATCACAGTGAATCAACAACCTAAAAAGCTAACAATAAGGTTAAAAGACAATAGTAGCAAAATTAAGTATAACTACAATAAATAATTAAGAGATAGACAAAACAAAAAGATATAAAACATGATGTCAAAAACATAAATATGGGTAGAGAGATTCAAAATGGTGGTGGGGTAGGTGGAAGGTGCACTCACTTCCTCCCTGGACCAAACTGGAATTACAACTAAAATATATAAAAATTATCCTGAATAATCTACTGAAGACTAGCTGAACAGAAGTCTTATAAGCAAGGACTTACAGAAGAAGCCACAATGAGACTGGTAGGAAGGGTGGAAACATGAAAAGGACTGCTCCATTCCCATAGATTGCTGACATTCCGGAGGGATATGTCAGTTGCAAATGTTCCTCCTGAGGGGCATGGGGTATCAATCCCATGCTGGGCTCCCCAGCCTAGGGCACTAAAGGCAGGAAGATACACCCACATAACATCTGGTTGTGAAAATCAGTGGGGATTCTGTGTGCCATGTAGAGACAGAAGTCTGCTAAATGTACAGGCATTCTCTTAAAGGACCAACATGAACGATCTCATTTTCATCCACTTACCCTTGGCTCTGGCAGAATGAGTGCAGAGTAGATTAGAGTCCTATGGGGAGAGACTGGGGTTTGTGGCTCTGGGAAGAGGGCTTAAGTGTCAGCCATCAGAATGACTGTGCTAAGTCCATCTCCCAAGCCCCAGATGCCATCTTTCTTAGGTGGAGCACTCTATTCTTACACCATCAGCCTGGGGGAATGCAATAACCCCAACCTCTAGTCTCTATTTTGTTTTACTCTTAGGAGCTGTCTGGGCCAGGGAGCAGAAGTCTGAGCCAACTCAGGGGTGTTCAGTGACTGAGTTGTGTGGTTGTGGTGTGGGAACTAGTGCCCTTACTTTTTCATGAACCTATGATGTGCTAGCTATACCCTCCAGGTTCCCAGTGGCTTCACCCCTGTGACACCTAGTGGCCCCTCCTTGGCAGGAAGTCTGAGCAGAATCTGGAGCAGACTGAATTATGTGGTTCTGGTAAAGAGCCACAACTCCCACTTTCTCCCTGACCTGTACCTCCCCTTTACAGGAGATTCAATAGCCCCACCCCCCTGACTCCTGGTAACCAGCCATGACAAAGTTGGGCTCCTGATAGAATGTGGCACAGACTGAATTGAGTGGTTCTAGGAAAGGGTCATTTTTCCCTTGCATGCCACATGGGTGCAGAGACCTCCCTTCACACAGCCAAATCTAAAGCTGATTGGGCCTGATAAACCCTGACAACTCTTGAGATCCCACCCCAAATAAGGGTCACCTTGGGATTTTTATTGAGTGGCTTCAGACTCAGCACTGGCACCAACTGTGAACCTATATCAATCTCATGAATACCACTTGCTCCTACCTGGTGACTTACTGAGAAATTTCCTCATGCAATCTGAGTACTGCTAGAGGCTCTTCCAGTGACTGACCCTAATAGGCAGCCAGCATGAGGATGCAAGCAGAGGCCAATCTTGTGGTATCTTTGGTCTTTTGCTGACCTGCCCTTGGGTTTGGTGCTGGAGGACACTGCCCTTGGTGAGCTGCTTGGTCCTTCCCAAACATAGCCAGGCAGAGCAGAGGTAGCCACAGACTGTGGACTACTTTGTAACTACAAAAAGATTTCCCAGGGCCATTCACAGGCAGCATCTGGTATTGACCTTCACCAGGGTCCCTCTCAATAAGCTTCAGAACCAGCACACACAGTGGACAGTTACAGACATCAGAGCAAGTTTGAATTAGCTTCACACGTGGCATAGCCAAAGAGAAATCTTGGCAAGAATCAGACCCCACTGAGGTGAATTCTGTTTAGACTTGTAAGCACCTGCATAGCAGATCATACACTGTAGTCAGGGATGATCCTCAAACTCAGCCAGGCTTAGGGTTGATCTCATGCACAAACAGGCAAATAATGGTCAAGACTCCATTACAACAAGAAGGCTCAAATAACCCACACAAGGAATATTCATGGAGCACTCAGCTCAGGTAATAAAGGAGATTTCCCCACTGGGTTCCACAGCACACCTACCATATAAGGTACCCTACCAAGACTGGGAGAAATAGCAGATCTACACAATACATAGAAACAAACACAAAGAGGTAGCCAAAGTGGGGAAGCAAAGAAGCATGCTGCAAATAAAAGAACTGGAGAAATCTCCAGAAGAAGAGCTCAGTGAAATGAAAGAATACAATTTACTATATAGAGAGTTCAAAATATCATTATAAGGGTGATCACAGAACTTATTGAGAACTTCAACAAAGAGATAGCAAGCATAAAAGGGACATAGAAACCTATAAAAGTAACCAGTAAGAAAAGGAGAATATAATATCTGCGATGAAAAATACACTAGAAGAAATAAACAGTAGGTTGGGTTAAGCAGAAGATTGAATCAGTAATTTGGAAGACAAGGTAGCAGAAAATATCCAATCAGAGCAGCAAAATTAAAAATAATCTGAAAATTTTTAGGATAGTTTAAAGGACTTTTGGGAAAACATCAAGAACAACAATATTCACATCATAGAAATGTCAGGAAAAGAAAAAGAGCAGGAGAATAAGAACGTATTTGAGGCAATAAAAACTGAAAATTCTATAACTGAATAAAGGAAGAAGACACACAAGTCCAGGAAGCACAGAGAGTCCCAGAAAAGATGAGCCCAAAAGGCCAAGAAAACACGTCGTAAATAAAATGGCAATGTTAAAGACAAAGACTCTTTAAAAAGGCAAGAGAAAGACAGTTAGTTACATACAGGGGAGTTCCCAAAAGACTGTCAGCTGATTTCTCAACAAAAACACTTTGGACCAGAGGAGATTGGCATGAAATATTCAAAGATGTGAATAGCAAATACCTACAACCAAGAGTACTTTGACAAGCAAAGGTATCAGTTAAAATTGAAGGGGAAATAAAGAGTTTTAAAGACAAGAAAATCTAAAGGAGTTTATTACCAACAAACCAGAATTACAAAAATATTAAAGGGTCTTTCTTAAGAAGAAAAAAACAGAGACATAGTTATAAAGAATTAAATGGCAATAAATTTGTAAATGTCTTAACTGCTCCAATCAAGAAAGCAAAAAATCTCAGGAAACACCAACTTAACAATTACAAGAACTAGATAAAGAACAACAAAGATGACAAAGTGAGTAGAAGAAAAGAAATAATAAAGATCAGAGCAGAAATAAAAGAAAATAAGTCTAAAATGGTGGCACAGGTAAACACGGCTTGCCTCCTCACACAATCAAATCAAAAACACAACTAAAATGTAGAACAACCATCACTCAGAATCATCAAATATCAAGTTGAGTAGCAGTCTGACAACTATGGAATTAAAGAAACCACATTCATCCAGACTGGTAGGAGGGGCACAGGCACAGAACAGGCTGGTTCCACAGCCATGTGTGGTGGATAAAAATTTGGGAGGGATATCTTGGAACAAAAAGTCCCAGCCCCACACCAAGCCCCACAGCCAAGGGTACCAGTGCCAGGATGATAAGTCTCCATAACTCCTGGCTGAAGAAAAAACACAGAAGGGATTGAGTCAGTGGAAGAAGCTTTTGAAGTCCCAAACAATTCCCCTTAAAGAGCACACACATGGACTTACTTGGATTCACTCTCTATGAGCTCCTCCAGCACCAGGGTAGCAGCTTGAAAGGCACTAATGTCATATGGGGAGGAACTGAAGTAGCTGACATCCAGGTGAGTGCTGGGGGACAGCTTTCTCCCAGAAAGAAAGGTGGACAAAGCCACAGAGCTGGTAAGTGGGTGTATATCTGAAACTCCAGCAACATGGTTAACACTGTTTGCTCTGCTCTGGAGATCACCTGAGGCTCCAACACCCCCGCCAACTTATAGCTGTTAACAGTAGCTTTTCCATATGAATGGCTATTCTTGGCTCAAGGTTCACAACTTCCTAAATCCTTTCAAAAAAGCAACAGCTGACCTCAGTGAGCCCCCAGCCCCTGTATCTCTTGCTAAGTGGCCCCATGCCTGGTACTAGCAGCAGCCAGCCTTGATTCGCACATTGGCTTTGCCTGGGAATTTTCAAGTCCAGCACAAGTAGCAGCCATCTTAGATTGCTTTATAGCTCAGGAAGGGTGGCCCTGGGCCCTGAGGCTGACCTTGGCCCCACTACCCAGAAAACCCCAGAGCTTGTACACCCAATGGACAGCTACAGGCTACATTGGAACATGACCACCCTAACCCTGAACAGCTGATGCTCCACAAAGGGTGGATGTTGGTGGTCAGTGGGTCACAGCCAGTCCTTGCAGCTAACTGGCTTGGTAAATCTCTTCCATTGATCATCCAATAGCAATCAAGGCTCAAATACAAGAGGAGGGAATACTCAGCTCACATGAAATGCACACCTCAAGTACCCAGCTAGGGTGATAGAGAAGGCTGTGCCACTGGACCCTAAAAGACACTTATTACATTAGGCCACACTACCAAGACAGAGAGTTATAGCAGCTCTACCTAATACATAGAAACAAACTTAGGGAAGCTGCCAAAATGAGGAGACAAAGAAACAGCCAAATGAAAGAATGGATCAACACTCCCAAAAGAGAAATGAACAAAATGGAGATAAGCAACTTAGATGCAGAGTTCAAAACACTGATTATAAGGATGCTCAAGGAACTTAGTGAGGACCTTAATGGCATAAAAACATCAGCCAGAGTCCTGGCTGATGTAGCTCAGTAGATTGAGCACGGGCCTGCAAAACAAATGATTTCAGTTCGATTCCCACTCAGGGCACATGCCTGGGTTGCCAGTTCCCAGCAGGGGACGCATGAGAGGCAACCATACATTGATATTTCTCTCCCTCTCTCTTCCCCTTCTCCTCCAAAGATAAATAAATAAAATCTTAAAAAAAACATCAGTCAGAAATGAAGGATTCACGAATTGAAATAAAGAACAATTAACAGGGAAAGAACAGTAGAGTGGATAAAGCTGAGGGTCAAATCAATGATTTGAGACATAAAGAAGAAAAAACAACCAATCAGAACAACAAGAAGAAAAAATAATCCAAAAAAATGAGGATACTATAAGCAGCCTCTGGGACAATGTCAAGAAGTCCAACATTCGCATCATAGGGGTGCCAGAAGAAGAGAAAGAGCAAGAAATTGGAAATCTGTTTGAAAAAATAATGAAAGAAAACTTTCAGTAAATGAATTCAGTAAAGTAGCAAAATACAAAATAAATATCCAAAAATCAGTTATATTTTAAGTGAGAACTGAGAAAACTGTCTCATTCACTATCACATAAAAAATAAAATACCTGGAAATAAATTTAACCAAGGATGTAAAAGACCTGTTCTTGGAAAATTATAAGACACTGAAAAAAGAAATTGAAGAAAATACAACCAAGTGGAAGTATACGAGTATACTGTGTTAAGATAGGAAGAATTAACATCATTAAAATGTACATACTACCCATTGCACTTCTTTTTGAGATACCAATGGCAGAATTCACAGAACTAAAACAAATGTATCAAAAAATGTATATGGAACCACAAAAGACTCCATATAGCCACAGCAATCTAGAGAAAGAAGAACAAATTAGAGGAATCACTACTTAATATCAAGTAAAACTTCAAGGCCATAATAATAAAAAAGCATGGTATTGGCATAAAGTCAGACATATCAATCACTGAAACAGAATAGATAGCTCAGAAATAAACCCACATTTTTATGATCAATTAATGTGTTTGACTATTAGGCAAAGGAGGCAAAAACATACAATGCAGTAAAGATAGTGTATTCAATAAGTGTTGTTGAAAAAAATTGGACAGATACATGCAAAAAGAGAAACTAGACTACCTTCTTACAACATACACAAGAATAAATTCAAAATGGGTTGAAGACTTAAATGTTAAATTCAAAATCATAAAAATTCTAGACAAAACCATAAGCAGTAAAATCTTGGACATTTCTCACAGCAACATTTTTTTTCTGATATATCACCTTTGGCAAGGGAAACAAAACAGAAAATAAACAAACTGGACTACATCAGGGGTTTCAAACTCATTTTCACTGGGGGATACATCAGCCTCACGACTGCCTTCAAAGGGCTGAACTAATTTTAGGACTGTATAAATGTAACTACTCCTAACTATTAAGTAGTTGAAGTTATATTCGGCCCTTTGAAAGCAACCATGAGGCTGATGTGGCCCCCCCCCAGGAAAATGAGTTTGATACTCCTGGACTATATCATACTGAAGAGTTTTTGCACAGCAGAGGGAACCATCAACAAAATGAAAAGACAACCCACTTAATAAAAAAAAATATTCATATATGATATGTCTGATATGTGGTTAATTTCCAAATTTTATGAAAAACTCAACACCAAAAAAACCTAAACAATCCAATTAAAAATGGGCAAAGGACCAGAATAGAAATTTCTCCAAAGAAGACAGAGAGGTGTCCAAAAGACATGAAAAAAATGATAAATGTTGCTAATCATCAGAGAAATAGATATCAAAACCACAAGGATAAAAGGATAGGAACATATGTCATGAACACATTATTTCGAAAAGCAAAAATACCTGTATTGACATAAGGTAAAATATATTTCAGAGCAAAAAAATGTACTAATGACAAAACAGCATTTTACTTAATGATAAAAGGATCAGTCCACTAGAAAGACACATATTCTTAAATGTGTGTGGATCAAAACACAAAATGCAAAAATAAAAGGTAGAACCGAAGGGAGAAATAGACAAATCCACAACTGTAGTAGAGAACTTCAACATCCTACTGCCAGAGATTGGTGGAACCACTGGACAGACAAAAACCAACAATAAATTCAAGTCCAATGATTATATATATATATATATATATATATATATATATATATATATAATATATAATCTGACAAGAAGTAGTATCTATAAAGAATTCTAAAGATCAATAGTTAACAAACAATCCAATTAGAAAATGGTCAAAAGACATGAGGTGTCATTTCACTGAAAAAGATATACAGATGACAAATAAGCACAAGCAAAGATGTTCAACATAATTAGACAATGAAAAAATGCAAATAGGCCCTGACTGGCGTAGCTCAGTGGATTGAGCACGGGCCTGCGAACCAGACCATCGCGGTTCGATTCCCAGTCAGGGCACATGCTTGGGTTGCCAGCCGGTTCCTTGCAGGCTAACTACCAGCAAGGGACACACAAAAGGCAACCATACATTGATGTTTCTCTCCCTCTCTCCTTCCCCTCTAAAAATAAATAAATAAATAAAATCTTTTAAAAAAATGCAAATAAAAACCACAATGAAACATTACTGTATATCTATCAGAATGGCTACACTTAATAGTGGCAACATCAAATGCTTGTGAGGACATGGAAAACTGGATAACTCATGCATTTCTGGTGAGAATAAAAATGATACACTGGAAAAGAGTTTGGAAATGTCTTAGAAAATTAAATATGTACTCCTCATACAGCCCAGAAATTGCATTTGTGTATATTTGTGTATATTTATCAAAAAGAAATTAAAACTATGTTCATACAAAAACCTGTACAGTAATGTGTATAGCAGCTTTATTTTTTTTAAGTTTTTCTTTTTTAGAGAAAGGGGGAGGGAGAAAGAGAGGGAGATAAACAATTGATGTGTGAGAGAAATATCAATTTGTTGCCTCTTGCATGCTCCCAACCAGGCACCTGATCTGCAACCCAGGAATGTGCCTGACTGGGAATCAAACTAGCAACCTTTTGGTTTGCAGACTGGCATTCAATCTACTGAGCCACACCAGCCAGGACACCAGATTTATTCTTAATAAGCCCAGAGTTGAAACAACCCACATGTGCTCCAATGGGTGAACAGTTAAGCAAAATGTACTATACCTGTACCATGAAATACAATAAAAAGGAACAAACTATTGATACACTCAGCACTCTGGATGAATATCAAGGGAATTATGCTCAGTGAAAATAGCCATTCCAAAAATGTCACATACTGTATGACTCCATCAATGGATGAGTCAATAAAGATGTGGGATATGTATAATTCAGCCTTGAGAAAAAAGGAAATCATGCCATTTGCAACAATGTGAATAGACCATGAGCACATTATGCTAAGTAAAATAAGTCAGACAGAGAAAGACAAGTACTGTATGATAACACTTGTATGTGAAATCTAAAAAAGCCAAACTCATAAAAGCAGAGTAAAATGATGGTTACCAGGAGATAGAGCATAGGGGAATAGGAAAGATGTTGTTTAGGGGGACAAACTTGCAACAAATAGTAAATAAGTCCTAGAGAGCTAATGCACAGTGTAGTGAATATAGATAATAGTATTAAATTATAATCATCAAATGTGCTACAAAACTAAAACTTAATTGTCCCAACCATTGAAAAGAAATGATAATTATATAATGTGATAGAAGTACAATCATATTATGATATATAAATATATCAAATTAAGGTGCTGTATATCTTAAATGTATACAATATTATATTTCAAATGTAATCTAAAAACTCAAAATAAAATAAGCTATAACATGAAATGGAATAAGCTGCTTAGGGAGCTGATAAGAAGGTGGTCATGATATAATATCCCTTGCTGCATTTGTCTAATAGAGTCATAGATAAGGTTGGTGTTAAAGAGAAATAAAACAAACTGAGTACTCAGGGCCTTTATTACATCAAGTTATGTTCCTTCTATTTCCACTTTGTTGAGAGTTTTTATCATGAATTGGTACTGGGTTTTAGCAAATACTTTTTTTGCATCTAATGATATGATCATGTGGTTTTTATCTTTCATTTTATTTACATGGTGTATCACATTTATTAAATGTTGTACCAACTTTGCTTCCCCAGAATAAATTCCAATTGATCATAGTGTATAATCTTTTTAATGTATTGCTGGATCTGGATTACTAATATTTTGTTGAGAATTTTGGCATTTATGTTTATCAGGGAGTTGGACCTATAATTTTCTTTCATTCTAGTGTCTTTATCTGATTTGGAAATAGAATAATACTGGCCTAGTAAAATGAGCTTGGAAGTCTTCCCTTCTCTTGAATTTTATGCAATAGTTTGAGAAAGAGAGGTGTTAGTTCTTCTCAGAATGTTTGGTAAAATTCACATATGAAGCCATCTGGTCTAGGGCTTTTGCTTGTTGAGAGTTTTTTGATTACTGCTTCAATTTCACTAGGTGCAATCTGTCTTTTCAGATTCTTTGACTCTTCTTGATTTAGTTTTGGAAGATTGTATGTTTCTAGGAATTTATCCATTTTGTCCAGGTTGTTCAATTCATTGGCATATAGTTTTTCATAATATTTTCTTTTTTTCATAATATTTTCTTACAATTCTTTGTATTTCCTTAGTGTCAGTTGTTATTTCTCCTCTTTCATTTCTGATTTTATTTATTTGAGTTCTCTTTCTTTTTTTCTCTTAACAAGTCTGGTTCAACATTTGTCAATCTTCTTGTTCTTTTCAAAAAACAACCTCTTGGTTTCTTTGATCTTTTGTATTTTTTGGACTCTATTTTGTTTATTTCTGCTCTGATCTTCATTATTTCCTTTCTTCTACTCACTTTGTACTTTGTTATTGTTATTTTTCTAGTTTTTTTAAGTGTAAGATTATTTATTTTATATTTTCCTGTTTCTTTAGGTGGGTCTGTAATGCTCTGAATTTCCCTCTTAGGACTGCTTTTGCTTTTTCCCATAGATTTTGGTTTGTTGTGTTCTCATTTTCATTTGTTTGAAAACATCTTCTGATTTCTTTTTTGATCATATTGTGCACATGTTCACTGTTTAGTAACATGTTATTTAGATTCCATGTCTTTTGTGTTTTTCAGTATTTTTCCTGTGGTTAATTAATTTTTTTTAAAGATTTTATTTATTTTCAGAGAGAAGGGAAGGAAGGGAGAAAGAGAGGGAAAGAAACATCAATGTGTGGTTGCCTCTCACATGCCCACTACTGGGGGACCTGACCTGCAACCCAGGCATGTGTCCTGACTGGGAATCGAACCAGTGACCATTTGATTCACAGGCCAGCACTCAGTCCACTGAGCCACACCATTGTTGATCTATAGTTTCATACCATTATGGCCAGAGAAGATGTTTGATATAATTTCAATATTTTAAAATATATTGAGACTTGTTTTATGTCATAACCTGTGATCTATTCTAGAAAATGTAAACCTTAAAAGATTGTATATCCTGCTGCTTTGGGGTGAAATGTTCTGAAGATTTCAATTAAATCTATCTGAGCTAGTGTGTCATTTGAGGCTGCTGTTTCCTTGTTGAATTTCTGTCTGGAAGACCAATCTATTGATGTCAATGGGCTGTAAAATCCTCTACTATGACTGTATTACTGTTCATCTTTCCCTTTATGTCCATCAAGATTTGTTTTACATATTTACATGCTCCTATATTTGTTGCTTAATTGTTTATAAGGGTTATATCCTTTTCTTGGATTGCCCCCTTTTCATCATGAAGTGCCCTTTCTTGTCTTTTACTATTAACTTTGTTTTAAAGTCTATATTCTCAGATTTAAGTATTGCTGTCCCAGATTTTTTCCTTTCCATTTTCACGAAATATCTTTTTTGATCTCTTTATTTTAGTTTGTGTGTATCTTTTGTTCTGAGGTAGATCTCTTTTAGACAACATGTATATGGGGCTTTCTTCTTATACAGTCAGCTACCTAATGTCTTTTGATTGGAATATTTAAGCCATTTACTTTTAGAGTTATTATTGATAGGTACTTACTTTTTGCCATTTTATTCTTTTAATTATGTTCCTCTCCTCCTCCTCCTCCTCCTCCTCCTCCTTCTTCTTCTTCTTCTTCTTCTTCTTCTTCTTCTTCTTCTTCTTCTTCTTCTTCTTCTTCTTCTTCTTCTTCTTCTTCTTCTTCTAATGGGCTTCTTCATGGAGGCCCACTAACATTTCCTGTAATACTATACTGATTTGATGGTAACAAACTTCTTGCTCTGTAAAGTAGTGTTGGTTGTAGGTCCTTGTTTTTCATCACTTTGAATATTTCATGCCAATCCCTTCTGACCTGAAATATTTCCATTTAGAAATCAACTGACAGTCTTATGGGAGCTCCCTTGTAGGTGATCAACTGTTTTTCTCTTGCTGCATTTAATACTCATTCTTTGACTTTAACCACTGCCATTTTTATTATAATGGGTTGACCTCTTTGAGTTGGTCATATTTTTCTGCACTTCCTGGAATGTACTTCCCAGTATCTGTTTTCTTTACCAGGTTAGAAAAGTTTTCAGCCATTATTTCTTTAAATAGGTTCTCAATCTCTTGTTCTCTCTCTCCTGCTTCTGGTACCCATATGATGTGGATGTTGTTATGCTTCATGTTTTCTGAAAGGTCCCTTAAAGTATTCTTATTTTTAAAAAATTCTTCTTTCTTTTTGCTTCTGTGGTTGTGTGTGTATGTGTGTTTTTAACCTAGATTGTTTACCTTGTGGCAAAAGAGAAAGTGTCTTTAAAAAAAAGAGAAAGTGTCTTGTATTAGGGCACAAGATTAGGAAAAAAAAGTAGTGGGGCCTAAGAAACCATCAGTTAACAGTTTTGCCTGCTGGCCAGGGCTTCAAGCTTCAAAATGAAACTTTCAACACCATCCTAAATAGGGCCAAAGAAAGTTAGGAGCTGTTTAGCATGCTAAAGGAAGCTAGTATTCATATATATATTTGGAATGCAGTTCTAGCTCTCTAATTCTTGTGGTGGCAGGTTTGTTCCTTTTACTGGCTGGGTCATAAAACCCCATTCATATAATCAAGGAGTTCAACTTTCTAAGATCTCTTCCACCTCTACCATTCTATGAGTCTCTGAGGTCAGTAACAGAACTATGCCAGTTCATCAGAAAATTCTGTAAAATTTTTAGTTATTGTAGTTTCCCCATGGCCAAGAAGTAGTAACACCAACATCCAAAGTTCCTGGATGCTTACTTTTGGGGGAAGGCAAAAAAAGAAAAAGAAAGAAAGAATATGAGAAGATTATGTTCAAATCCACAGATAAACTCCAACTGGGTATATAGGAGTAGAGCCCCAGGAAACTTATTTACTGATAATGCCAGGAGAAGTAGGAAGATACAATTCTGAGGCCCCAGGGAAGGAGGAAAGTGATCCCTCACAGATACATGGATAAGGCACTCCGGTAATTTTCACAGCAGACTGATTCACTGACCATATTCTCCTCTCCAGCCTATCCTATGTCTTACAAAGATAGTCCAGGCTTCACTTGCTGCCCAACCCAAACTTACCACTGTCATCACCTTCTTTACTTCTTCAATCTGTCCATGGAATTACAATTTGAAGAGAAAGGTTTAATATATTATTGCATAGTACAAAGAGTATCTTCTTTTGTGTTAGAGGCTTGAGTTCTAGTCCCAGTTCTGTTCCTGAGCAACTCTGTGGCTTTGAAAGTCCCCCCAGCATCACCCCACACACACACACACACACAAATCTTATCAGGGACTCCTCTGTAACTTAAAGGGATTGGATTTCTTCTTAACCTTTGTTGGATCACAAACTTCTGAGAATCTGATGAAATTGTTGAATGCGGATGCCACAATTTTGTGTATCATTTCAGGAGACTCATAGACCCCTAGGCTAAGAGTTCCTGCATGATAGCTAAGGGCTTTTTCAGCTCTGAGTCTGTGATTCTGTAATCTAGGCATAAAGCCAAGGTCTGCCTGCCCCTTCCAGAGGAAGAAGAAGAGAGTCAACCTTCCAAATATATCCCTTGGCTTGTGCTTCCAGCTGCTTTTCACTTTAACCCATGATACTCTGGGGTATGGAGAGTTCTTGCTTCTATTAGAAGGCCTGAAACTGAGTAAAAAGAGAAAGGAAAGGTGTTCAAGCTTTCTTCCAAACCCAGTGCCTCTGGGCTCCCTCCCTAGTGTTGTTGGTTCCAAATGAAAATTAAAGGCAATAATAGGAGGGCATCTAGTCCAGGCAATAAATTACTCCAGGAAGGCTGGTTTGCATTGCTGGCTGACAAGGCTTGTTCCAGACTGTACTGTCCTCTGGTGGCTGTTAACATGTACAGGATCTTAGTTGGAGGCCCCAAGCTTTAATGGCAGTACAAAGACAGGGACCAGCTGGTAGCAAATCCAAGGGAAATCCTACAGGGTACTTGGATTTTGTCCACAGCTACTGCAATAAAGAGGACTAAGAATGTGGTCTGTGAGGAGTGAGAAATGGGAATAGTACCACCATCACATCCTGAGGTTAGCCATTGCCAGAACCAACTTTCAACCTTGAAAGCATCATTGCTGATTCTGCTGAGACCCATTTTTGTAGCTTCTTGCTATTCTTTTTCTGGGGCCCTGTAGAGCCCCCTATAATGACCCTTCCAATATTTCACACCTAAAGAATGAGGGGGTAGTCATAATGGATAGCCAAACCTCCAATTACAGTGAAGACCAGGGCTCCTTCCCCAGTATTAAGACCAATCTCATGTCATCTTTTGGTCTCAGATCTATTTAGCCAACTGCCTGTTGGGCATCAGAAACCTAGATGTGTCACAGATTTTTTCAAACTTAACATATTCTGACTTAACTCATCATTTTCCTTTCCTAGCCAATTTGTATCACTTCGTAAGCTTTAAGGTACAAGTTACAGAAATTTAAGTAAAATGGATTGAATTATGATAAAATGTATAAACATTTATTGTCTTTAACAAATAATCTAGAGATGCTCAGTTATAATGTTGCTCAATTTGGTGGCTCAATAACATCAAGGATCCAGGCCCTTTATATCTGTCTACTCTATTACCTTCAGCATATATGCTATACCTCTTAATGGCTGCAGCAGTGCACAATGTCAAGTTTTCATACAATAATGTCTAAAGACTAAAAGACTTTAGCCTTTTAGAGTCCTCCATTCTGATCCTTTTAAAAGAGAGAAAAACCTTTCCAAGAAGCTGCACAACAGACTTGTCACAAGTCCTTGGTAAGAACTACATCATATGATTTATGCTTTATGCTTTAGGAGTTAGTATTCAATTTAGTGCAACACAGTAGAAATACAAGCAAACAAAACAAAACAGATGATGGAACTATGATAAAATTTTATTTTTGTACAGAACAGAGGCAGGCATTCCAGGGATGATACAGTGGCTTCATGAAGTTATCAGAGACCCAGGATCCTTCTAGCCTCTGTTCTGTTATCTTTAGGGAATTCCCCATATCTCTGTGGTCCCAAATGGTTGATGGAGATCTAATCATTATATCCATGTTTTTGAAGGAAGATGGAATAAATAAATGAAAAGATACATCCTCTCCGATTTCAAAAGTGTTTCCAGAAGTCCCATATGACACTTCCACTTAAATATCATTGGCCAAAACTTAGTGTCATTGCTACAATCAGCTGTAAAGAAAAATCTGGCAGCAATGTTCCAGCTAAAACTTGGTACTCTATTGCTAAAGAAGAAGTGGAGAATTGTTATTGGAGGTTTACCAGCCCTATGAAAAACATGCCACTTCCTTTTCCTTGCCAATCACTGGAAAAGGAAATAAAATCATCATGGTTAGTTTATACTAGTGGTTCTGAACCAGCAGCAATTTGCCCCCAGACAAAAATTCACAATGTCTGGAGACAATTTTAGTTACAACAACTTGGAGAAACTGTTGTTACTGGCAGTTGGTGGAGAGAGGCTCTGAATGCTGCTGAACATTCTCCAAAGCATAGGACAAGTGCCACAACAAAGAATTATCTAGCCTAAAATGTGAATAATGCTGGGGGTTTAGAAATCCTGGCTTATACCATACTTTGCCATATATAATGCACACTTTTTCTCCAATTTTTGAGAGAAAAATAAGGATATGCATTATACATGGGTATAATTATTACATACCATGGGTATGATACTGCCATGTATAATGCGCACAAAAACATGGTTGTGCATTATATACAAGAGTGCATTATATAGGGCAAAATATGGTATGAGCCAGAGTTTCTAATCCCCCAGCATTATTCACATTTTAGGCCAGATAATTCTTTGTTATGGGGCTTTATGAAGATCTACCATGTACCTACTTTTGGCTCTTGGGCTGAAAAAGGGTCCAGGCTTTTTTCTAGGTTTACCTATTTCAGTGAATGGTACTATAATCTATCTAGTTGCTTAGACTAAAATCCTGGAGATTGTCTTTCCTCTTATATAGACTCTACAGTGGTTTCTCCTTGCTCTCAGGGTAAAAATGAAAACCCTTAATATGATCTGCATGCTTCTCCAGACTCTACCAGATTTGTATCCCCCTACTCTCCCCTCTCACTCTCTGTGGTCCAGCCATACTAGCCTTTTGTTTTAGTTTATCGAATGTGCTGTATTATTTCCCATCTCTCCTATTTCACTTTATCCTTCAGATCCAACTGCAGTTGATTGATAACATCAATGGTCTCAATAATTTGTTTTTCCTTCTACACATACCCATTGACATGTAACATTATAGTATCCTTCATTGTGACTGTAGGCCTGGCTATATGATTTGCTTCAACCAATGGGAGGTTAACATAATTAACAGTGTGTTGATTTTCAAGCTAGGCATTATGCTTTGTGTGTGTGTCTTCTCATCCCTGTAGCCAATGTAAGACAAGCCCAGACTAAATGAATAAAAACACCAGATGACCTGCAAACATTTGAATGAGAACTAAATTCTTATTGTTATCTAATATTGAGATTCTGTGATCATTAGGTATCATTAGTATGGCAGAGGCTGAGTGATAATTACCTCAGTTCAGTATTACCTAGATTCTGTTCATTCTACTGTCTAAACATCTTTCCTATTTGTTCGATTGACTCAATTCTGACCTTAAAAATGTTCTATCTGGTCTCCTCATCTCTAGGCCTCTTTTCCTCCAGCCAATCCTCCACACTGTTTCTATAGTTATCATGCAAAACAAAACAAAACAAAAAAACAATGATCACATTACTCCCATGCTTCAAATGTATTGATGGCTCTCCATTGCCTCCAGGATAGGATCCAAATCATTTAGTCTGGTGTCGCAGGCATCCTTTCTATGCCACTTTTACCTTTAAATTTTTATTTACCTTGCCCTCCTTGGCATACTCCAATCACAAAGCTCAAACATGCTCTGTACTTTCAAGCCTCTAGACCTTTACTCCTCCCTTTGTTCCCTTCCCTCCCCTTATTTCAATAAAATCCTTTTTCAGCATTCTAACTGGAACACAAATCCCAGCCTTTTGTGCAGCCTTCCCTGACTCCCTTTACTTCTGCCCAGATGGAAGATATCATGCCCTCCCTTTGTGCTTCCATGAGCAGCTGTTTAGCTCACAGTTCTTTTACCCTTACATTGTAATTAGTTCTTTTTCTTGCATTGTAACAATAGTTTTTTTTTCTATATGAACTTTGTTTCAATTTAATATATTATGTTGATCGTTGATTTCCATCAATCCTTTAATTTTATTTTAATAATTATAATAATGACAAGTTACAGTTGGTAGCTGCCCTACTCCTTGTTAGCTTCCTTGTGTCATTTTTCAAGCCCCCTTCCTCATTCTCACTCCCTCCACATACTTAACACAGAACCTGGAACAAAATAAGCACTCGGTAATGTGTTGCAGAGAAAGAATTCTCTAATTTTAAGTTTGTAATAATAGATCTATAAGGTGTTATATTATAGGCAGCTATACTTCCCAAACTATCTTCCCTTCTGTCTTCACATGTACAACCATGATCATCCATTGGGCATAATGAGCTCTCCCTTGAAAGTAATGTAGTATCAGGGAAGGGGAAGGATTTTATTAATGTGTACTTTTGTTCTTTACTCTCATACATGTACCTGAGATAAGGCAGTAAGCATTTTGTTGTAGATAAGGGTGGTGCAAGAATGCTTCATAGAGTTGTACAGTGCCACTCAGATAGGCTAGGGGTAGGGTGGGGTGTGGTGGGGGCTAAAGATAATGACTGATACAAAGGTAAGAGGAGAGACAGAAACCAGAGCATACTAAGGAAACTAAGAACGAAGAGTAGAAGTAAAGAGAGATAAGAAGACAAAAGGTATGAAAACTGAGGGGTGGAGGCTATAACAATTTTACCACATGCCGAGTCTATGAGACTGTATTCTGTAGCAATCTTACAACATAAAGACCATGATCCAGGGTAGGATTGCCTTGGAGAGAATAAACATATATACTATGTGGGTGGTCTGCTACTAAACCCCTAGTGCCAAATATCCTCCACCTTTGCTTTCATTCCCAACTTTATGTTCCAAGAAGTTATCAAATACCTCCTGCTTTGTGTCTCAATTCCCTACATCTCCACTGACTTCCTGTGTGACCTTGGGTTCATCCTTTCTTCTCTATGGGCTTCTGGGTCCCCATTTATAGCATGAGGGAGGTTTGATAAGATGTTTTACAAAGGTTCAGCTTGAGGACACTATGTATCTATGATTCCAAAACTTTAAGGTGTGCTTGTAAGTGTATATGTATGTGTATGAATTTGGATATATCTCTGCCCCTTGGGCTCCAGTTAATTTACAAAATGGGGGTACTTGATCCAGACAATCTCTTAAGGCCCTTCTAGTTTTTAGAGGTCATAACTCCAGAATTCTGTAGTCCATATGATCCCAAATCAGAACCTAAGGATCTTCCTCATATTCTTTTGTTCTTTATCCTCCCCCTTATCAATATTCTCTGCAACTCAAGGATGCTTCCCCTCTTGCAACTCTGAGAAAGAAACAAAAATTTCCAGGCCCTGCCCCAGAGCTGGGAAGACAAATTTCTTTCTGGCCACACCACTGTCAGCTCAAAAGAACTATAAAAATGTCAGCTGCTTGGAGCCATGTCTCCCACTGCTAAGAGGTACCCTCCCCACCGTTGTCTTGAGAAACTAAATTATTCTCCCAAAACACTCTACTTAGGTCTATAATAAATGTGGTTTAAATGAGAAAATTATCACCCTCTGAGGGTAAAAAAAAATCATTCCAATCTCTACAGGGAAGAAATGCCATCATTAACCAGAGGGCCCTGGAAAAGGAAAGTACCTTACCCTGGAGATAGAACTCAGAAAAATATAATGGCTGAGTGACTGGAGTGAGCTCACAACTTCCCCAGCACTCTTGGGGGACACAGGCATTTAGGGCCCATTGAGCCTTCAGGAGGATCATCCTACATAGTTCCTAGCCCTCACACTGAGCAGCATCTCTTACAACCGAGACAAATGAGATCTCTCTTGTTTGTAAAGGTCTTTGAATATCTTATACTACGTATGTCATGATTTAAACATCTATATGACTTTCTAAAGAACATCAGATCTAACTATTGTTCTGAAGATATGGGGAGACTGAGATCTAGAGAAGAAAGAGGACTTACCCAAGGTCACACAATGAATCAATGGTAAAGCTAGAGTCTTCCCAGCCTGTGAAAGAGCAACCACATTGTAGCTCAATTTTGCAAATTCTCCCTACCTCACTCTTTGCCCTTGTAGCTTTGTGCTCTAGTGGAAGTATTTCTCGTCAGAATTTTTGGTTTTCTGGAAGTACCCAATTTTTTAATACAGGGGAAACTTTGTTCAGTCTGGTTCAAATTACTTACCAGCCATACTTGATTCTGCTTGAAACATTGGTAATCTAGCACCATAAGCTTAATACAAACCCCTGGTATTTTTTAATGATTTCTCTGTGTTCCAAGCTTCTTTATCAATAATTAGGGACAGCTGCCCCATTATTTCCATAGACAGAAACTACTGTGGTTCCTGAAAGATCCACCTCTACCCAAAAAACACCTGTAAGAGTATGCTTCATGGAAAAAGAATAAAATGGAATATGTCCTCTATGGAGATCTTGGTGACTTACCTCTCTTCCACCCTAATTTCTATCTTCCCTCTTGCAGCTAGCCCAGTGCACTCTAGCACCATACATTTTCACAAACAAAACAGGAGTCCTGGAGATACACTTTAGGACAACATGAAAGACACATAAACTGTCATTGGCAAGTCAGGGGTATAGAGATAACATGATTTCTATTGCTACATTCCTTATTCATTCATTCAACATTCACTCATTCATTTATTTCTAAACAATCACCAAGTGTCTATTGTCTGTCAGGTCCCATGCAAGATGCTGGGAATAAGGAAATAAGGCACAGATTGTTGCCTTCAAATGGTTAACAGATTTGTGGGAGCAGATGTGACAATGTTATACAGTGATTAGTGTCAGATCAGAGTTACAAAGTATTGAGTAAACATATTTAAATCTCTGGTTTTGCTTAAGGGACTCAAGCAACACAAAGGAGATAATTTTTTACTGATTTTGGAAAGATGAATGAGAGTTTGCTGACAAAATGGGAACAGGTGCTCCAGGCAAAGGGACTGCCATATCAAACACTCATGGTCGAATTATAATAGCAAACATTTATTGAGTACCTACTATGTGTCTTTATGCACTAACTTGTTTAATCCTAACAAACCATATGAAGTAGGTAATATTGTCAGAGAGGTAAAAATGACTTGCCCAATGCTATTTTAACTATAAAATAAGAAAAGCTATTGGATTTTAGAGCTGGAGCTCTTAAGCACTGCATTGTATTGCCTCTTTCAGATGCTGGTGGGAAACATCTTGACTGGCATGAAAGGTTGAAAGAGTGAGGACAGAGAGGATGAAAATGGCAAGAAGCAGGTTGGAGAGATCATAATCAAAGGGCCATGTGAAGAAACATCAAGAAGCCATTAGAATGAAGAAGGCATTTGCATTAGGTATGACTCTCAGGCACAAATTCAGGTCTATTTGGAATCCCCCATTTATTCATCTTTATGTAATGCATTATTGTCAACTCCCAGATTAGCTCCCAAATCCAGAACACTTATGCAATGTCCAGAAAAGGGGAAAAAAGGCCTATAATCTCCATTTTCTCATGCCACTGCTGACACCCTTGTTATCCAAGCCTAGCCAATGGGCTAAGAATGAGGCAAGATGGAAAGTGGCTGAGGAGACTGAGCCCCAAGTAACTGGTGTATTTGGCCTTGATTTGGAAAGAGTTTGTGTGGTGCAAGAGAGGTGGTATTTGAGATTTGGAAGGGAGCTGGGAGAACAGAGATGTTTCCTAAGCAGTGATGCCAGTGATGCACCAATGAGTTGCCTCAGTGAGGATATTTGTTTTCTGGCCACAAAGCTGTGCTTTGGAAATGAAATAAGGTTTTCTTTTTTCATCATCCTTTCTGCCTTTTTTCCTTTTTTAACCAGCTACTATTTGTGTGTGTGTGTGTGTGTGTGTGTGTGTGTGTGTGTGTGTGTGTGTGTCTGAGTATAATATGAGCCACTTTTATTTGTGCTACAAAGAAGCAGAAACAGTGTGTGGCAGACACTGCTTGTCCTTACTCAATATCAATTCTCCCCTTCTTCCTAACAGAACTCTGATTTGGGGTGACAGAAGTGAGTCTGGCTTGAAAACAAAACAAAACTATATCTCTTAGCTTCCTTGGTCTCTCAGAGAGGTGGAGAGATGACTTAGTTCTGTAGGAGGTAGACTCAGTGGACACATAATGTTCGCTTTTTCCTGTCCTTTCTCCCCTCAATACAGACGTGATGCATGATGCTACAGGAACTAACTCTCTTGTAGATAGACTCCTATACCTTGAGGATGATACCACAAGTAAGAATGGGAGAGCACAAAGACACAGTGGCCTGGATATCCAGCTGGTCTTGGATTCTAACTCTCGATTTGTTGTTATTCCAAAAAATAAGCCCCTTACATGCTTAAATCTCTGGAGTTGTTTATGTGTTTGCTTGCTTTTATTATTTGTGGTCAAATGCAATCTCAAATTGTTGTAGTTTACATACCCTCTTGAGCTGGAGTTTGAAGAGTAGTGGGGCACTGAGGAAGAGGTGATTCTGAGGGGTGACTTGTGGGCAGCCACTACTTGGCTCCTGGAGGCCTTTCTCTCCAGGCTCCTCTTTGTCCAAACGTGGAAGTTTTTTGTTCCGATTATATCAGGAGGGCTGTTTCCTTACAAGGGGTAACAATGTGAACCAGAGCCTTTGAGGGAAAGCAAAACTGAGTAGATAAAATATGGGCATCTGATACAAGCTGTGCCTTTGCTCCTACATCTCTGTCTTTTGGAACTCTTCTCTGGCAAAATCTAGGATGTTCCCTGTTCTGTTTTTTAAAAGTTACAAATGTAATGATTTAAAGACTATAAAAAGATGAAATGATAGAATTGTGCTTCTTTTACACTGGTGACAATGAGATGTTTAACTACAGCTTTCCCATTCAAACTTGAAACAATATTCACATTGAATAAGTTCCCTGACAAATAACTTACAGGTAATGAACACACAAAGTTTGACCAAAACAAAACATAAGTTAAAAGGTGTTGGAATTATTCATATCTTAAAATCATGTTTGCTCTATTTAAAAATTAATACCTGTAGAAGATCACAAACAAATTTTACTTTCGGACATTACAGAGAAGGTGTATTCCATTTTCTATATATATTTTTTTCTTCTGCCATTGTTGTTGTCTCCATTTTCCCACCACAACTTTACCCTACTCCATCAACCCCCACCTCCCACCCTCGATCCTACCCAACTTTGGCTTCGTCCATGGGTCCTTTATACATGTTCCGTGAAGAATGTTCACCTTCTTTCCCTCGTTATCATTCTCCCCCCTCCCCTCTGGTTACTGTCAGTTTGTTCCTTATTTCAGTGTCTCTGGTTATATTTTGCTTTCTTGTTTGTTTTGCTGATTAGGTTCCACTTATAGGTGAGATCATATGGTATTTGTCTTTCATTGCCTAGCTTATTTCACTTAGCACGATGCTCTCCATTTCCATCCATGCTCAAAGGGTAGGGATTCCTTCTTTCTTTCTGCCATGTAGTATTCCATTGTGTAAATGTACCACAGTTTTTTTATCCACTCATTGACTTATGGACACTTAGGTTGCTTCCAGCACTTGGCTATTGTAAATTGCAATGCTATCTACATTGGGGTGTATAGGTTCTTATGGATTGGTGTTTCAGGGTTCTTAGGATATAATCTTAGCACTGGAATTGCCAGGTAAAAAGGCAGTTTAATATTTAGTTTTCTGAGGAAATTCCACACTGTTTTCCACAGTAGTTGCACCAATCTACATTCCCACCAAGAGTGCACTAGGGTTCCCTTTTCTCCACAACCTCATCAGCACTTGTTTGTTAATTTGGTTATGATGGCCATTCTGACTGATGTGAAGTGGTATCTTGTTGTGGTTTTAATATGTATCTCTCTGATAGCGAGTGATGCTCAGCATCATATCATATGTCTCTCAGCCCTCTGTATGTCCTTTTTGGGCAAGTGTCTGTTCAGGACCTTTGTCCATAATTGGATTGTTTGTCTTCCTGCAGTGGAGCCAGTCAAGTTCTTTATATATTTTGGAGATCGAACCTTTGCCTGAGGTATCATTGGCAAATATATTTTCCCATATAGTTGGTTCCCTTTTCACTTTGCTGAGGTTTTTCTAAGCTTAGCAGGAGCTTTTTAATTTGATGTGTTCCCATTTGTTTTTTCTTTTCTTTATATCCCTTGCTGTAGGGGGCACATCAGTGAAAATATTGCCACATGGAATATCTGAGATATTCCTGACTATGTTCTCCTCTAGGACTTTTATGGTGTTATGACTTATATTTAACTATTTTATGTATCTCGTTTACTTTTGTATATTGTGTAATTTAGTGATTGTGTTTCTTTCCTTCTTTTTTTTTTGCATATACCTGTCCAGATCTCCCAACACCATTTTTTGAAGAGCCTATTTTTCTTCATTTTATGCTTCTGCCCCCTTTGTCAAATATTAATTGATCACGGAGACTTGGATTTATTTCTGGGCTCTCCATTCTGTTCCATTGATTTGTGTGTCAGTTCTTATGTCAGTACCAGACTGTTTTGATTACAGTGGCCTTGTAATATAGTTTGATGTCAAGTATTGTGATCTCTCCTACTTTGTTCTTTCTCGGAATTGCTGAGGCTATTCAGGGTCATTTATGGTTCCATACAAATTTTTGAAATGTTTGTTCTATATCTCTGAAATATGTCATTGCTATCTTTTTTTTCAATTTTTTTATTTAATTATTTTTCAAGTACAGTTTTCTGTCTATTACTCCCATCCCATCCCACCCCCCATCCTCCCCCCTCCCTCCCATTTCCACCCTTCTCAGTTGTTGTCCATGTATCCTTTATATAGGTTCCTCTAAATCCCTCCCTTATTTCCCCTGAAATTCCCTCCCCTCTCCCCTCTGGTCACTGTCAGCCTGTTCTCTATTTCAGTGTCTTTGGTTATATTTTGCTTGCTTGTTTGTTTTGTTGTTTAGCTTCCTGTTAGAGGTGAGATCATATGGTATTTGTCCTTCAACACCTGGCTTATTTCACTCAGCATAATGCTTTCCAGCAACATCTTTACTGATATGTCCCCTAGAGCAAGGACTATAAAGGAAAGAATAAACAAATGGGATCTCATCAAAATAAAAAGCTTCTGTGCAGGTAAAGAAAACAGCATTAAAATAAAAAGACAACCAACTGTATGGGAAAACATATTTGCCAATGATATGTCATTGCTATCTTAATAGGGATTGCATTGAATGTATGAATTGCTCTGGGTAGTATGGACATCTTGACTACGTTAATTTTCCCAATCCATGAACATGGTATGTGCTTCCATTTATTTGTGTCTCCTTTAATTTATTTTTTAAGTGTTGTGTATTTTTCAAGTCTTTTACCTCCTTGGTTAGGTTTATTCATAGGTATTTTATTTTATTGTTGCTATAGCAAATGGAATTTTTGTCCCAAATTTCTGTTTCTGATATTTCATTGTTGATGTACAAAAATGCCTTTGATTTCTGCATATTGACTTTGTATCCTGCTGTTCTGATAAATTTATTTCTTAGGTTGAGCAGTATTTTGGTGGAGTCTATAGGGTTTTCTATATACACTATCATGTCATCTGCAAACAGTGACAGTTTTACTTCCTCCTTTCCAATTTGGATGCCTTTCATTTCTTTTTCTTGTCTGATTGCTGTGGCTAGAACTTCCAATAGTATGTTGAATAGAAGTGGTGAAGGCAGACATCCTTGTCTTATCCCTGATCTTAGTGGGAAAGCTTTTAGTTTTTGTCCATGGAGTATGATGCCAGCTTTAGGTCTCTCATATATGGCCTTTATTATGTTGAGGTATGCTCCCTCTACTCCCACTTTGCTGAGCATTTTTATCATAAATGGGTTCAGTGCTTTATCGAATGCTTTTTATGTATCTATTGATATGATTATGTGATTTTTGTCTTTTCTTTATGTGATGCATTATGTGTACTGGTTTGTGAATATTATACTATCCTTGCATCCCTGGAATGAATCCCACTTGATCATGGTGTATGATCTTTTTGAAGAATTGCTGGATGCGGTTTGCCAGTACTTTGTTGAAGATTTTAGTGTCTATGTTCATCAGCGATATTGGCCTGTAGTTTTCTTCTTTGTTGTATCTTTGTCTGGTTTTGTGATTCAGATGATGCTGGTTTCATAAAAAAAGTTTGAGTCTTCCCTCTTCTTGGATTTTTTGGAATAGTCTGAGAAGTATAGGGGTTAGCTCTTCCTTAAATGTTTTATAAAATTCTCCTGTGAAACCATTCAGTCCATGGATTTTTTGTAATGGGAGTATTTGATTGCTTGTTGATTTACTAATGATGATCATTCCGACAGATGTGAGGTAATATCTCATTGTGATTTTAACTTGCATTTCTCTGATGATTAGTAACACTGAACATATTTTCATGCGTCTGTTGGCCATCTATATGTTCTCTTTGGAGAACTATCTATTCAAGTCCGCTGCCCATTTTTTAATTGAATTGTGGGGGTTTGGGGGGTTGTCTGAATTCTTTAAAACTTTTGAATACTAACTGCTTTTTGGATGCATTATTGGAGAATATGTTCTTCAATATCTCTTTGTTTTGTTGATGGTTTATCATGTTGTGCAAAAACTTTAGTTTGATGTAATCCTATTTGTTTATATTTTGTTTCTGTTTTCTGAAGAGACATGTCAGAAAAAATATTGCTATGAGAAATGCCCAGCATTTTTCTGCCTATGTTTTCTTTTACTATTTTTATGGTTTTGAGTCTCACATTAAAGTCTTTAATCCATTTTTAGTATATTCTTCTATATTGTGTAACAAGGTGGTCTACTTTATTTTATTTTATTTGTTTTGCAAATATCTGACCAGTTTCCCCAGCACCATTTATTTAGTAGACTGCCTTTAACCCATTGTATGTTTTTGTTTTCTGTGTTAATTATTAGTTGACTATAAGGGCATTTTTTTTCTGGGAGCTCTATTTTGTTCCATTAAATTATATGTATCTCTTTATGGCAGTACCATGCTATTTTAATTACTGTCATCTCGTAGTACAGTTTGATATCAGATAGTGTGATATCTCCAACTTTATTCTTCTTTCTCAAGATTGCTTTGACTATTTGTGGTCTTTGTGGTTCCATATAAATTTTTATATTACTTGTTCTATAAAAATGCAACTGATTTCTGGTTATTTATTTTGCATCCTGCTACATTACCAATTTTTTTTATCAGATCTAGTGGTTTTAGAGGGAGATATTTAGAGTCTCTGTATAATGTAGCATGTCATTTGCAAAAAATGACAGTCTTATTTCTTTCTTTCCTCTTTGGATGCTTTATTTCTTTTTTAAAGATTTTATTTAGCCCTGGCTGGTTTAGCTCAGTGGATTGAGCACAGGCCTGTGAAGCAGAGGATTGCGGTTCGATTCCCAGTCAGGGCACATGCCTGGGTTGCAGGCCAGTTCCCAGCAAGGGACCCACGAGAAGCAACCATACATTGATATTTCTCCCTCTCTCCTTCCCTTCACCTCTAAAAATAAATAAATAAAATCTTTATTTATTTATTTAATCTTTAAAAATCTTTTTTAAAAGATTTTATTTATTTATTTTTAGACAGGGGGGAAGGGAGGGAGAAAAAGAGGGAGATCAACATCAATGTGTGGTTGCCTCTCGCGCGCCCCCAATTGGGGACCTGTCCTGCAACCGAGGCATGTGACCTGACTGGGAATTGAACCAGTGACCCTTTGGTTTGCAGGCCAGTGCTCAATCCACTGAGGCCCACCAGCCAGAGCCTATTTCTTCTTCTTGACTGATTGCTATGGCTACAACTTTCTGTACTATGTTGAATAAGAGTGGTAAAAGTGGACCTCTTTGTCTTGTTCCTGATCTTAATAGAAACCCTCTGTTTTTTCCTCATAGAGTATGAAGTTAGGTGTAGGTGTCCTATGTGGCCTTTGTTATGTTGAGATTTGTTCCCTCTATTCCCACTTGGCTGAGATTTTTTTTAAATAATAAATGAGTGCTGGATTATCTCAAATGTCTTTAGTTCACATATTAGCATGATCTATGATTTTTATCCTTCATTTTATTTCTGTTGTGTATTACAGTTTATTAGTGGATATTGAACCAACCTTGCATCCAGAAATAAATCTCAGTTGATCATGGTATATGGTTCTTTTAATATATTGCTAAATTTGGTTTACAAAAATTTTGTTGCTGATTTTTATGTCTGTGTTCTCAGGGATACTGGCTTATAATTTTCTTTCTTTGTAGTGTCTTTATCTGATTTTGGATTTAGGATAATGCTGGTCTTATAAAATGAGCTTGGGAGTCTTTCCTCTTCTTGAATTTTTGGAATTGCCAAACTGTTTTATTTCATTTTATTTTTTATTGAATATATTGGGGTGACATTGTTTTGCAAAACTATGCAGGGTTCAAGTGTACAACTCAATAAAACACTATCTGCACAGTGAATCATGTTCCCATAGCTCGCAGCAAACTCTCTTTCCATCCTTCTTTCTCCCTTAACCAAGGGAGAAATCCTTCATTCTAATTCTAATCCTTCATTCTAATCTCACTTCCACCTACTCCTCACCCCCTTTCCCTATGGCTATCACCACACTATTATCCATACCTATGTATTATATATATTATGTATGTAATACATAGCCACAGATAATACATATTATATATATGATAGATATTGCTTAATCCCTTCACCTTCTTTCATCCAGTCCCCCCAACTCCTCCCCTCTGACAGCTGGTAGTCTGCTGAATGTATCCATGCCTCTGTTTCTATTTTGTTCCTCAGTTTATTTTGTTCATTAGACTCCACATATAAGTGATATTGTGTGGTATTTCTCTTTCTCTGACTGGCTGATTTAACTTAGCATAAAAGTCTCTAGGTCCACCCATGCTGTCACAAAAAGTAAAACCAATTACAACTAAAAAAATTGAAGCAGTTATCAAAAATCCTCCAGCAAACAAAAGTACTGAACCAAATAGCTTCACAGGAAGATTTTACCAAACATTGGAAGAACTAACACTTATCCCTCCCAAACTAATCCAAAAAATTCAAGAGGAGGGAAGACTTCCAAGCACTTTTTTACAAGGCCAGAATTATCCTTATTCCAAAACCAGATAAAGACACTACAAAGAAAAAATATATAGACCAATATTTTTATGAACATAGGTGCTAAAATCCTCAACAAAAACATTTTGTTGTTAGCAGACCACATCCAGAATAGTCTATATTTTAAAGGAATATAGAGGTTCACTCCTTTTCCAGATAACAATGTACACAACTTCTTTTTTTTAATTTTATTTATTTATTTATCTTTAGAGGGGAAGGAGAGAGGGAGAGAGGCATCAATGTATGGTTGCCTTTCGTGCGTCCCCTGCTGGGAGCTGGCCTGCAGGGAACCGGCCTGCAACCCAGGCATGTGCCCTGATTGGGAATCAAACCGCGATCCTCTGGTTCATAGGCCTGTGCTCAATCCACTGAGCTATGCCAGCCAGGGCTACAACTTCTATTAGTGTGTATTCATTCTTTTAAGATTTTTCCTTATACATAACATCAACTGGAAAGTATTAGTTATGTATATTTTGTTTTTGAGAGGCTTTCCTAGGTTCATTATAGTTATTGCTGCTGGATATTGTAAGTGTCATTCATCACTTGCTTCCCTCTTATATTTCTTTTTGCCTTTGTTAGACTTCCTGATCTAACATGTTCTGGTTAAATTTCAATGGGTAAATTTATTGTCTCACCAGTTATAATTCTCTTATCTTCACATGCATTCTCTCCATTTTTATTGGAGATGTTGGCAGCATCAGCTAAAGAATGAGCTCCATAAAAATTCCTTTTTGTTTCATTTGTTAAAATATCTGAAAATAATTTGTATAGAGTACTTTGGATAGTTAATTTGACCTTATATTCAGAAATAGAATGGCTTTGTAAACTTGGACATCACAGATGAAACAATATTTGCTGGTCTATAGGTAGCACACAATATATATTTTACAGAAGAAATGTAAACATTCTCTTACAATTTGACATGACCAAAGTATGCTACATAAAGCATACACATTAAGTGGGAATTTAGGTCTGTGATTTTGGTTCTAGCCATTTGATGTAATTTTGCATAATAAAATACCCTGGAAAAGCAGCTGGTGAAAGGCCATTAAATGTGAAAGAGATAATAAAAGTTAAAAGTCATTTAACACAAAACGAATATGTGCTAAGTGGCCATCTTCAAGTGAGCTGCAGAAGCCACTGTCCATAGGCAACAAGCCTAGCCAGAGAGAAGCTGCTGCAGCAATACTCAGTTCAGGCTGGCTTCCAAGCCCACCCACTCTTCTTTTCACCCCATGTTCCATGTGCCCATGGGAAGGAACCTGAAGAAGGGGCACAATCAGCTATCAGTATTATTCTGTGGGAATAAAAGGTGTTTTTAACACCAAGACTTCTTAACCAACATCTCCCTTATCTTCCTCTCAGCGAGTTTTCTTTTTTAGAAGGGAGAATAAGTCCTTTGGATCAAGTCAAGAAAAAGGGAATGGAAGGCCCAATAACCTGACTAGAAAATGGAGGAAGTATCTAGAAGGCAGAAGGAAGGCATAATGATATGAATCATGGTTGCCATGGATTAATCATGTCTACTTCACAGCTACTATTCTGTGAATTTTGTTATGTTCATTTATCATTAACCCTACTAAGAACACTACCATAGGTACACTTGTTGTTTCTCCTTTATAGAAACTGATATACACAGAGGCTTAAGAACTTTCCAAAGATCACACAATTAGGAAACTAGAAAGCTGCAGTTTAAAACAGAAGTATTACTCCAGTATACCCTCAAAAATGTCTCCAGGTGCATATCGTCGGTCAGGAACATCCACATATTATAATAAATATTCAGGTTCTATTATGATCTGGCCTTAAAATACCTTTCCAACCAAAGGAGGCTGGCCAGTCAGGGCTATAAGTTTCCTTAGAGACTATCTAGTCTAGAGTATCCCCTTATATAAATGGGGAGACTGAGATATGAAACTCATACATTAAGTTAGCAGTACTAGGATTCAGATCTTTAGATTTGTAATCCGGTTCTATTTCTAGTATGCCTGTCCCAGAGAAGGTACCTGGAAAATAAATAGGTAAATGAATTAATGTTACACCTAAATGGAAATAAGTGGCTCTTACAAAGTTGTGAGAATAAAGAAAAATATTTAGAGCAGGGTTATTGATCTCAGACCAAAAGATTCCCAGAAGGTAAGAACAAGGTTTTCTGCTCTCTTCCTATATACCTATCTTATTTGAATATGACCCACGTACCATCAGGAACCTAGAAAATGCATAATAAATACAATGAGTGATTCTTCTCTCAAAAGATTCTAAGACTCTCTCTCCCTCTCCCTCTCCCTCTCCCTCTCCCTCTCCCTCTCCCTCTCTCAAACACACACACACACACACACACACACACACACACACACCAATCTCTCTCTTTCTAGTAAGCAGGATATCATGTAAGGAAGCTGGCATATGATGGAATATAAGAAAGAGCACAGGAACTTGAGTCAGACAAATCTGGATTTGGATCCAAGCTCTGCCGCTTATAAGCTGTGTGACAGACAAATCTCTTAATATTTCTGAACCTCTGTTCCCCCTAGTGTTCAATAGAATAATAAAACCTTCCCCACAGGATTGTTGAAAAAATTTAATGAGATGGTTTTATCAGTTAGGATTATGTTGAGTTCCTGTGAAAGAAATGTAACTAAAGTGACAAATAAATAGGGGCTTTTTATGTCCCAAACCAAAAGCTTGCAAGTATACTACAGAGGAGTGGGACAGAGGTTCCACAGTCATTAATGATCAGATTTTTGCACTAAATTTTTAGTTCTATCATCCTAAGCATATATCTCTTTTCCTTGTGCTCCCAAGTTGGCATCACTTTCTAAGCAGGAAAAGGAGAAGGGCAAAAGGCAAAGGGTGTACGCTAATGGATTCCATCCATTTTCATAAGGGAAAAAAATCTTTTTGTTCAAGAAAAGTTTTCCTTATCCAGAATAGACCAACCAGAAAACTTTTCCTTATGCAAAGTGGACCAAAATTAGGTTTACAGTTGTTCATATGAAAAATAATACAATAATTAATAAATAATAATACAAGAATAAACTCCGTGTTTCAGGTACTCACTACTGTCAACCTACTTTTGCCCCACACTCTATTTCATTGGCCACAACTCACATTGGCTGCAGAGAGTCTGGTAAGAGAACATTTTAAGTGGGTAAATTATTGATCCAAACAAAATCATGATTCTGTAAGAAAGAAATGGAGAATGGGTAGAGGGATAGGCAACTTGCAGAGTCTGTCATAATAGTGTATGTGAAAATGTTTACACGTAGGACTAATCTGGCATATGAAAGATGTTCAATAAATGTGAGTTGAAGTAGGGAAATTGGAACAACTGTAATATCATAAACAATAAAATATATTTTAAAAATCTAAAAGTACAATGCTAAGAAATTTTAATTTAATTTACTGGGGTGACATTGGTTTATACAATTCTATACATTTCAACTGTACAAGTCTATAATACATCATCTGTGTATTTCACTGTGTTTACCACTCTGTTGATATGATCATATGGTTTTGACCTTTTGTTTTGCTAATGTGGTATATTACATTGCTTGATTTGTGTATATCGAACCATCCTAATACCTCTGGAATTAGCCCCACTTAATTGTGATGTACTATCTTTTTTTAAAGATTTTTATTTATTTATCTTTAGAGGGAAAGGGAAGGAGAGAGGGAGAGAAATATCAATGTATGGTTGCCTCTCGTGCATGCCCTGCTGGGAACTGGCCTGCAACCCAGGCATGTGCCCTGACTGGGAATTGAACCACAGTTGTTTGGTTCACAGGCCCATGCTCAATCCACTGAGCTAAACCAGCCAGGGCTTATCTTTTTAATGTATTGTTGTATTCAATTTGCTAGTCTTTTGTTTAGGATATTTGCATTTGTATTGATCAATCAGAGATACTCTTCTGTATTTTTCTTTTTGTGTGTTATCCTTTTTTAATTGAATTTATTGTGTTTTTCTCGACAAGTTTTGGTATCAGGGCCTCATAAGAAGTGTTAGGAAGTATCTCATAATCTAGTTTTTGGAAGAGTTTGAGAAGACTAGGTATTAACTATTGTTACTTTTGGGAGGTTGTTGATAGTTGTTTCAATTTCTTCAGTGTGAATCAGTCAATTTAGTTTTCCACTTATTTATCATTTAATCTGGGAAGGTCACATATTTCTAAGAATTTGTCCATTTCTTCTTGATTATTAAATTTTGTGACATATATTTTTATAGTATTCTTTTACACTTAATCTCTTTTATATTTTCCATACCATTTAGTCTCCTATATTTCCCGCATAGCATTCACCACACGACTTTCCATGTCCATGAGTCCATCTATGGATTGAGCAAAAATCTCCCCCTCTATCTCTCATGCTACTCTCCATCTATGATTCTGTCTCTGTTTTGCTTCTTAATTCAGTTTGGTCATTGGATTCCATATATGAGTGAGATCATATGGTATTTCCTTTCTCTGACTGGCTTATTTCACTTAGCATAATGTTTTCCAGGTCCACCCATACTATTGCAAAAGGAAAGATTATCTCCTTTTTTATAGCCAAGTAGTATTCCATTGTGTAAATGTCCCATAGTTCTTTTATCCACTCATCTATTGATGCACACTTGGGCTGCTTCCATACCTTGGTGATTGTAAATAACACTACAATGAACGTAGGGGTGTTTATGTTATTTTGAATTAGTGTTTTGGGTTCCTTCAGACAAATTCCCAGAAGTGGAATAGCTGGATCAAAAGGCAAGGAACTCATCAACAAAATAAAAAGGCAAACCACAGAATAAGAGAATATATTTGCTAATACATCTGGTAAATGGTTAATGTCCAAAATTTATAAAGAACTTACAAAACTCAACACCAAAAAACCCTACCCAATTAAAAATGGGTGAAGGACCTAAATACATACTTCTCCAAAGAAGGCATACATATGGACAAGAGACATATGAAAAGATGCTCAACATCACTAATCATCAGAGAGATGTAAATTAAAACCACAATGAGATATCATCTCACACCTGTCAGAATGACCATCATAAATAAATCAACAAACAACAAGTGCTGGCAAGGATGTGGAAAAAGAGAAACCCTTTTGCATCGTTGGTGGAAATGCAGCTTGGTGCAGCCACTATGAAAAGCAGTGTGGAGATACCTAAAAAAATGATAGTATTCTTATATGATTCTTTGTATTTATGTGGTGTTTCTCCTAACTTCTTCTTTTTCATATCTGATTTTGTTTATTTGAGTCTTTTCTATTTTTCCTTAGTGAATCTAGCCAGAGGTTTGTCAATTTTATTTATCTTTTCAAAGAAACAGCTCTCTGTCACATTAATTTTTGTATTGTCTTTGTCTTCTCTATTTCACTTAATTGTGCTCTGGTTTTTATTATTCCCTTTCTTCTACTGATTTTGGCTGCAATTTTTTTCTTTTTGTAGCTCTTTAAGATGTAATGCTACCTTGTTTATTTTAGATTTTTCTTGTTTCTTAAGCCTACAATGATATAAACTTCCCTCTTATTATTTCTCTTGCTGAATCCCAGAAGTTTTAATACGTTGCATTGTCATTCTCTCTTGCCTTTATGTTTCTTTTGGTCCATCCTTTTATTTCTTCTTTGATCCAGTTGTTTTTAGTAGCATGTTGTTTAATCTCCATATATTTCTGGTTTTCCCACTTTTTTGCAGTTGATTTTGTGTCTCAACTGATGGTTTATTTTTTGGAATGTTCTATGCACACTAGAGAAGAACGTATAATATGCTGTTCTGAGATGAGAGTCTGTAAATGTAGATTATGTTCATTTGGTCTAATGTGTCATTAAAGGCTGATATTACTTTTCTTTGATTATTTTTTTATTTAGTTCTTGTTCAAGTACAGTTTTCCATCCCCCACTCCCATCCCAGCTCACCACCCCCATGCTCCCCACCTCCCTCCCATTTCCACCCCTCTTAGTTGTTCTCCGTGTGTCCTTTATACTAGTTTCTGTGAATCCTTCTCCCTTTCCCCTGAAATTCTCTCCCCTCTCCCCTCTCCCCTCTCCCCTCTCCCCTCTCCCCTCTGGTCCCTGTCAGCCTGTTCTGAATTTCAGTGTCTTTGGTCATATTTTGCTTGCTCGTTTGTTTTGTTGTTTAGCTTCCTGTTAAAGCTGAGATCATATGGTATTTGTCTTTCACCGCCTGGCTTATTTCACTCAGCATAATGCTTTCCAGTTTCATCCATGATGTTGCAAAGGGTAGTAGCTCCTTCTTTCTTTCTGCTGCACAGAATTCCAATGTGTAAATGTACCATAGTTTTTTGATCCATTCATTTACTGATGGGCATCTAGGTTGCTTCCAACTCTTGGCTATTGTAAATTGTGCTGCTATGAACATTGGGTGCATAGGTTCTTTTGGATTGGTGCTTCAGGGTTCTTAGGATATAATCCCAGCAGTGGAATTGCTGGGTCAAAAGGCAGGTCCATTTTTAGATTTCTGAGAAAATTCCATACTGTTTTCCATAGTGGTTGTACCAGTCTGCAATCCCACCAACACTGAACTGGGGTCCCCATTTCCCCACAACCCCTCCAACATTTGTTGTTTGTTGCTTTGTTTATGATGGCCATTCTTACCGGTTTAAGGTGGTGTCTCATTGTGGTTTTAATTTGCATCTCTCTGATAGCAAGTGATATTGAGCATCTCTTCATGTGTCTCTGGATCCTCTGTATGTATTCCTTGGAGAAGTGTCTGTTCAAGTCCTTTCCCCATTTTTTTTAATTGGGTTGCTTGTCTTCTTAGAGTGAAGTCATGTGAGTTCTTTGCATATTTTGGAGATTAAACCTTTGTCTGAGGTATCATTGGCAAATATGTTTCCCCATACAGTTGGTTCTCTTTTTGTCTTAATGCTATTTTCTCTAGCTGTGCAGAAGTTTTTATTTTGATGAGATCCCATTTGTTTATTCTTTCCTTTATGTCCCTTGCTCTAGGGGACATATCAATACAAAAGTTGCTTCGTGAAATATCTGAGACTTTCTTGCCAATGTTCTCCTCTAGGACGTTAATGGTGTCATGGCTTATATTTAAGTCTTTTATCCACCTTGAATTTATTTTGGTGTATGGTGTAAGTTGTTGCTTGAGTTTCATTTTTTTGCATGTAGCTGTCCAGTTCTCCCAACACCATTTGTTGAAGAGGCTATTTTTACTCCATTTTATGTCATTGTCCCCTTTGTCAAATATTAATTGACTGTAGAGAGTTGGGTTTAATTCTGCGCTCTCTGTTCTTTTCCATTGGTCTATGTACCTATTTTTATGCCAGTACCAGGCTGTTTTGATTACAGTGGCCTTGTAATACAGTTTGATGTCAGGTATTGTGATCCCTCCTACTTTTTTCTTCTTTCTCAAAATTGCAGCTGCTATTCGGGGTCGTTTATGGTTCCATATAAATTTTTGAAGTGTTTGTTCTATGTCTGTGAAGTATGCCATTGGTATTTTAATAGGTATTGCATTAAATCTGTGAATTGCTTTGGGCAGTATGGACATTTTGATGATGTTAATTCTTCCAATCCATGAACACGGTATTTGTTTCCATTTGTTCATGTCCTCCTTGATTTCTTTCTTCAGTGTTGTGTAGTTTTCAGCATACAGGTCTTTTACCTCCTTGGTTAGGTTTATTCCCAGATATTTTATTTTTGTTTTTGCTATATCGAATGGGATTCTTTTCTTGATTTCTGCTTCTGCTGATTCACTGTTAGTACATAAAAATGCCCTTGATTTATGAATATTGACTTTGAATCCCGCTGTTTTGCCAAATTCATTTATTAGGTCGAGCAGTTTTGGGGTAGAGTCTATAGGATTTTCCATGTACACTATCATGTCATCTGCAAACAATGTCAGTTTTGATTTCTCCTTTCTGATTTGGATGCCTTTTATTTCTTTTTTAAAATAATTTTTGTATTTAATTCTTGTTCAAGTACAGCTTTCTGTCTTATATTCCCAACTCTGTCCTCCCTCCGCCCCGTGCTCCCCTCCTGCCTCCCATTTCCACCCCCCACCCTTAGTTATTGTCCATGTGTCCTTTTTACTTTTTCATGTGAGTCCATACCCTTTTCCCCTATGATTCTCTCCCCTGTCCCTTCTGGACCCTGTAAGCCTGTTCCATATTTGAGTGTCATTGGTCATACTTTGCCTACTTGTTGGTTTTGTTTAGATTCCTGTTAACGGTGATATCGTATGGTATTTGTCTTTCACTACCTGGCTTATTTCGCTCAACATAATGTTCTCCAGTTCCATCCATGATGTTGCAAAGGGTAGGAGTTCCTTTTTCCTTTCTGCAGCATAGAATTCCATTGTGTAAATGTACCATAGTTTTTTGATCCAGTCATTTACCGATGGGATGCCTTTTATTTCTAAAGGCTGATATTTCTTTATTGACTTTCTGTTTGTAAAATCTATTGGTAGCTGTCAACGGGATATTTAGGTGCCTTAGAATAATTGTGTTTTTATCAGTTTCTCTCTTTTGTTCTGTTAGTAGTTTCTTTATATATTTTTGCACTCCCTAATTAGGTGAATATATATTAAGAATTGCTATGTTTTCTTGGTGTATTGACCCTTCATCACTGTAAAAATCTATTTTTATCTCTTATTAGCTTTTTTACCTTGAAATATATTTTGTCACATGTAAATATTGCTATACCCACTTTTCTTAGGATGCCATTTTCTTGTAGAATCATTTTCCACCCTGTTGCATTGAGTCTATATTTTTCCTTACAACTGAGATGTGTCTCATGAAGGCAGTATATGCTTGAGTTTTGTCTTTTTGATCCAATATGCTACTCTCTACATTTTTAAAAATTCTCATCTGAGGACATTTTTTCATTGCCTTTAGAGAGAGAGGGGAAGGTAGAGAGGGGAGAAAGAGACAGAGAGAAAAATATTGATGTGAGAGAGAAACATTAATTTGTTGCCTTCTCACATGCACCCCGAGAGGGGATCGAACTGGCAACCTGGGTATGTACCCTGATCAGGAATCAAATGAGTGACCTTTCATTCTATGGAACAATGCTCCGATCAACTGACCGACACTGGCCAGGGCTACTCTGCATATTTTTATTGGTGAGTTTAGTCCATTTACACTTAGGGTGATTATTAATATATGAGGATTTCCTATAACCATTTTATGTTTTGTTTTCTGGTAGCTCTGTGTCTCCATTGTTTATTTTCCTTTATGTTTCTGCCTGTTTTATTTTCTTGATATTCTGTGATTATTTTCCTTCTGTTTCTTCTTCTTTGTGTGTGTTATGTGTCTCAGTTCTGGATTTTTTTGTGTGGTTACCATTAGGTTTACGCAAAAGAAAGTTTTATACATACTGTAGTCATTTTTCTTCTTAATATGTCTTATCTCCATTTCTCTTTACAAATTCAGATTTTTACTCCATCCCCTATTATATTTTTATCACAAATTATCCCTATTGATGCTGTGAGTTTATTTCTGAATTGCAGTAGCTATTGTCTTATTTTCTTTTAAGTTTTTACCTCCTTTAACCTTATGTTATACTTAAGTGTATAATACCCTACTCTGGAAAAGGGTTGTAACACCCTGCTACTTTTTGTCTGTTAGTATTTTACTCATAGCTTTGTATCATTTTGTCTTTTGTTTCAGGTAGAATAACCCCCTTCAGTGTTTCCTATAATGGAGGTCTTGGGGTAGTAAATTCCTTCAGCTTCCATATGTCTAGAAAAGTCTTTATTTCTCCTTCATACTTAAAGGATAATTTTGCTGGGTATATTATTTTTGGCTGGTAATTTCTTTCTTTCAATAGTTTGAATATTGGATTCCACTCTGTCTTAGCCTGTAGGTTTGGGGCTGAAAATCCAATAATATAATGGGATTTTCTTTACAGATTAACATTTTATTTTCCCTGGCTTCCTTGAATATTCATTCTCTGTCATTGATTTTTGATAGTTTTAATATAATCTACCTTGGAGAAGGCCTTTTTGGATTGTACTAATAAAGCAGTTTGTTTGCTTAATTGGATTCCAGGATCTAGCTTATCCCATAGGTTTGGGAAGGTCTCATCAATTATTTGTTTGAATAGGCTCTTTGTTCCCTTCTCCCTCTCTTCTCCTTCTGCTATGCCCATTATTTTTAGATTCTCTTTCTGATGGAGTCAGATAGTGTTTGTAGAGTTTTTTTTTTTACTCTCAAGTCTCTCTTCTTTTATCTATGTAATTTCTAGATTTCTATCTTCAATACCACTAAATCTTTTTTCTCTTCAGTCACCTTTATTTTCCAAGCTTGCTAATTCATTTTTCATCTCTTTCGTTGAGTTTTCATCTGCAAAATTTTTATTTTTATACCTTTTGTTTGCTCATTTTGCTTCTATGTTCATTAAAATACCTATCTGTGTTCTTGTGTCTCATTGAGTTTTTTCAGAAGTGCAGTCTTGAATTTTGTGACACTTAAATCACATATGTCAATGTCCTTAAGTTTATTTTCTGGAGATTTTTTAAATATTTTTTAAAGATTTTATTTATTTTATCTTTAGAGGGGAAGGGAAGGAGAGAAGGAGAGAAATATTAATGCATGGTTGCCTCTCATAAGTCCCCTAGCTGGGAACTGGCTGCAACCCAGGCATGTGCCCTGACTGGGAATCGAACCACGATCATGTGGTTCGCAGGCCTGCGCTCAATTCACTGAGCTATGCCGGCCAGGGCTATTTTCTGGAGATTTTTAATTTTCTGTCTGACCTGCCTTGTTAGCTTCCTTATTCAGGATATTTGATGTTTTTTTTCTCTACTTAGACATGTGTGGGAATAAAATTTGCTGTTTTGTAAGAATATCACTTTTCTATTTAGGAGGTTGATAAGTTTTTCTTTTGTTTTCCAGCAGGTGGCATTGAATCACAAGTTTTTCAGGTTCTCTTTCACTGCTCTGCCTTGTGAGATCTCTGCAGGGTAGTAAAAAGTGTCTTACATTCTCTGGGGTCATTGGCATCTCCCCTGTAATCAGGTCCCCTTGGTCTTAAGACACCACTGTTGTAGGGAAATATGGCGGGAGAGGCAGTTCTCAGCCTGGGAAATCCCAGCGTGATCCCCTGCAACCAGACACCACTGGCAGTGCAACCACGATTGGTGGTGGTGAAGTGAACTGGGAGAGGCTGGCTGGTGAGTTTGTGGCTTTGTTCTCTTTTCAGTAATGGTACTGCCAGAACTCAGCTGCCTCACCTCTTATCTCCACCCTTGTCACCAGGATTAGCCACAGCATGCACCTGCCACTCAGGAAAAAGTTCTTCTATCTCTCTAGTTTGGGGGGATACAGTTAATGTGCTATGTAGCCTGACACTCACTGCTACCACTTCTTCTGGGTCTTGCTGCTGCCTCTGGGAGGTTGTGGGGAAATGAGCCTTCGGAGGATGAAGGGAGGTAGCTAGGATCCATGGCTTTGTTTTTCTGCCGGACAATGGCAGCCACCAGACAACAGTGGCTGCTCCTCTGTGCCTTGTCTCTGCTCAGGTCACCGGGTTAAGCTACAGCACATGTAAACCACTTCAACAGGAATATTCACCTCACTGTATCTATTTGCTCCTCTAGGCTGCAATGAATACAGATGGCAAGCTGATTTCTCCCCTCTTCTAAGATCCACATTGAGCTCCCAGCTGCATTTGGGGCACCTACCTCACGTTCTCCTCCTCCTCCCCCACTTGCTTTGACTCACCTGCCTTGACATGTTTCAATGTGTAGATCTCTCAGACATGTTTGTGTGTTCAGCAGAGAATTTTTGTTGAATTATAGCTATTCAAATTGTTGTAACTTCAGAGGGAGAGACTGGGGAGCCCTCTCTCATAAATCAGCTTCTCAAATCAATAGGGAAAGTATAGGTTACTGAACAAATGGTACTAAAACAATTTACTCATTATTTGCATATACAGTCATGCACTGCTTAACAATAAGGATACTTTCTGAGAAATGTGATGTTAGGTGATTTTGTCATTGTGTGAACACAGAGTATACTTACACAAACCTACATAGTACAGCCTACTATACATGCAGACTATATGGTATACCATTATTGAATATGCAGATTGTAACTTTGCTATGCAGTGCATGACTATATATACATAATAAAAGCCATATATGAAATACTTACAGCCAACATTATACTCAATGGGCAAAAACTAAAACATTCTCCCTAAGATAAGGAACAAGACAAGGATGTTCACTTTCACCACTTCTTTTCAACATAGTATCGCAAATTCTAGACACAGCAATCAGACAAGAAAAAGAAATAAAAGCCAATCAAATTGGAAAGGAAGAAGCAAAATGGTCATTGTTTGCAGACAACATGATAGTGTACATAGAAAACTCTATAGGTTCCACCAAAAAACTACTTAATCTAATAAGTTAAATTGGCAAAATAGTGGGATACAAAGTTAATATTCAGAAATCAAAGGCATTTGTGTATATCAGTAATGAAATATTAGGAAAAAAAACTGGGGGAAAATTCCCAGCTACTATAGCAACAAGAAAAGAAAGTACCTAGGAATAAGCTTAACCAAAGAGGTAAAAGACTTGTACTCAGAAAACAACAGAACACTGAAAAAAGAAATCAAGGAAGAAACAAATAAATGGAAGAATATACTGTGCTTATGGATTGAAAGAATAAACATCAATAAAATGTCCATACTACCCAAAGTAACCTAAAGATTCAAGGCAGTACCTATTAAAATAACAATGACATACTTCATTAATTTAGAACAAATATTTCAAAAATTTACATGCAACCAAAAATGACCCTGAATAGCTTGAGCAATTCTGAGAAATAAGAACAAGATAGGGCCCTGATTAGTGTAGCTCAATGGATTGAGTGTGGGCCTGTGAACCACATGATCGTGGTTCAATTCCCAGTCAGGGTACATGCCTGGGTTGCAGGCCAGTTCCCAGCAGGGGACTCACTAGAGGCAACCATACATTGATACTTCTCTCCTTCTCTCCTTCCCTTCCCCTCTAAAGAAAAATAAATAAAATATTTTAAAACGTTAAAGAATAAAATAAAATAAAGCTAAGAATTGCTTTAAATTCATTCATTTTAAAGAAAAGGAACAAGATAGGAAGGATCACAATACCTGATATCGAACCATTTTACAAAGCCACTGTAATCAAAACAGCCTGGTACTGGCATAAGAACAGACACATAGATCAATGGAACAGAGTAGAAAGCCCCCAAATAAATCCATGTCTCTATGGTCAATTAATATTCAACAAAGTGGGCAGGATAAAAATACCCTCTTCAGTAAGTGGTATTGGGAGAACTGGAATGGTGCATGCAAAAAAAAAGAAAGAAACTCAAGTGCCAATTTACACCATACACCAGAAGAAATTTAAAATGGATAAAAGACTTAAACACCAGCCATGACACTGTAAAAGTCCTAGAGGAAAACATAGGCAGTAAAATTTCTGGTACCCACTCGGCAATATTTTTGCTAATATATCCTCTAAGGAAAGGGAAATAAAGGAAAGACCAAACAAATGGGACTGCATCTAATTAAAAAGCTTCTGCATGGCTAAAGAAAACATTGGCAAAATGAAAAGAGAACCAACCATATAGAAAAACATATTTTCCAAATGATATCTCAGACAAGGGTATGATCTCCAAAATATATAAAGAACTCAACCAACTCCACTCCAGGAAGGCAAAAAATACAATTCAAAAATGGGCAAAGGACCTGAACAGACACTTCTCCAAGGGGGACATTACAGAGGACTCAGAGACATATAAAAGGATGTTCAATATCACTAGCCATCAGAGAGATGCAAATTAAAACCACAATGAGATACCACTTCACACCAGTCAGAATGGCCATCATTAACAAATCAATAAACAAGTGCTGGTGAGGATGTGCAGAAAAGGGAACTCCAGTACACTGTTAGTGGAAATGCAGACTTGTGCAGCCACTGTGGAAAAAAGTGTGTAATTTCCTCAAAAAACTAAAAATTAAACTTCCTTTTGACCCAGAAGTTCCACTGTTGGGACTATACCCTAAGAGTCCTGAAACATCAATTCAAAAGAACCTATGCACCCCAATGTTCACAGTAGCACAATTTACAATAGCCAAGTGCCAGGATCAACCTAAGTGCCCATTGGTAAATGAGTGGATCAATAAACTATGGTACATTTACACAATGGAATACTAGGCAGCAGAAAGAAAGAAGGACCTCCTACCCTTCAGGACAGCATGGACAGATCTGGAGAACATTATGCTAAGTGAAATAAGCCAGCCACTGAAATACAAATACCATATGACCTCACCTGTAAGTCGAACCTAATCAACAAAACAAACAAGCACGCAAAATAGAACCAGAGACCTAGAAATAAGGAACAAACTGACAGTAACCAGAGGGGAGATGGGAGAGTGATAACAAGGGAAAGAAGGTGAACATTCTTCAAGGAACATATATAAAGGAGCCATGGACAAAGACAAAAGTGGGTAGGATCAAGGATTGGAGGTGGGGGAGTATGGGAGGTGGGAGTGGGTGGCATGGAAGAAGTTCTGATAATAGCCCAATAGGTACTTTAGCCTGGGCATGTAGACTGAAATTTCATATAAGATGGCAATTTTGTATATTTTGGAGATTAAACCCTTGTCTGAGGTATCATTGGCAAATATGTTTTCCCATACAGTTGGTTCTCTTTTTATTTTAATACCGTTTTCTTTAGCCATGCAAAAGCTTTTCATTTTGATGAGATCCCATTTGTTTATTCTTTCCTTTATGTCCCTTGCTCTAGGGGACATATCAGTACAAAAGTTGCTGCGTGAAATATCTGAGACTTTCTTGCCAATGTTCTCCTCTAGGATTTTAATGGTGTCACGGCTTATATTTAAGTCTTTTATCCACCTTGAATTTATTTTGGTGTATGGTGTAAGTTGGTGCTTGAGTTTCATTTTTTTGCATGTAGCTGTCCAGTTCTCCCAACACCATTTGTTAAAGAGGCTATTTTTACTCCATTTTATGTTACTACCCCCTTTGTTGAATATTAATTGCCTGTAGACACTTGGGTTTATTTCTGGGCTCTCTGTTCTTTTCCATTGGCCTATGTGCCTGTTTTGATGCCAGTACCAGGCTGTTTTGATTACAGTGGCCTTGTAATACTGTTTGGTATCAGGTACTGTGATCCCTCCTACTTTTTTCTTCTTTCTCAAAATTGCAGCTGCTATTCAGGTCATTTATGGTTCCATATAAATTTTTGTAGTGTTTGTTCTATGTCTGTGAAGTATGTCATTGGTACTTTAATAGGTATTGCATTGAATCTGTAAATTGCACGACTCCACTCCAAGAAGAAAAGCAACCCAATTAAAAAGTTGGCAAAGGACTGGAACAGACATTTCTCCAAGGAGGACATACAGAAGATCCAAAGACACATGAAAAGATGCTCAATGTCACTAGCTATCAGAGAGATGCAAATTAAAACTACAGTAAGATACCACTTTACACTGGTTAGAATGGCCATCACAAACAAAGCAACAAACAACAAGTATCGGAGAGGTTGTGGAGAAGAGGGGACCCTAATCCATTGTTGGTGGGATTGCAGACTGTTACAACCACTGTGGAAAACAGTATGGAATTTTCTCAGAAAACTAAAATTGGACCTGCCTTTTGACCCAGCAATTCCACTGCTGGGATTATATCCTAAGAACCCTAAAACACCAATCCAAAAGAACCTATGCATCCCAATGTTTATAGCAGCACAATTTACAATAGCCAAGAGCTTGAAGCAACCTAGGTACCCATTGGTAAATGAATGGATCAAAAAACTATGGTACATTTACACATTGGAATTCTGTGCAGCAGAAAGAAAGAAGGAGCTACTACCCTTTGCAACATCATGGATGAAACTGGAAAGCATTATGCTGAGTGAAATAAGCCAGGCGGTGAAAGACAAATACCATATGATCTCAGCTTTAACAGGAAGCTAAACAACAAAACAAACAAGCAAGCAAAATAAAACCAAAGACACTGAAATAGAGAACAGGGGGACAGCAACCAGAGGGGAGAGGGGAGGGAATTTCAGGGTAAAAAGGGGAAGGATTTACAAGAACTAGTGTAAAGGACACATGGACAACAACTAAGGGGGGTGGAGATGGGAGGGAGGTGAGGAGCACTGGGAGGGTGGGCTGGGATGGGAGTAAAAGACAGAAAACTGTACTTGAACAATAATTAAATAAAAAAGATGGCAACTTTGCATTCTCTTTATTCTATCAGCCCTGCCTTGTCACTGGAGTGGGTACACAGAAACCATATGATACATAATGGCTATAACTTTTCTATCCTATGCACCTTGCACTTTATCTCTTCTTTTCTAACATCTGCCTCCTAGGCAGAAGTGCAAAGTTATGGTTCTGGCTGGGTCATGGAGTCCTAACAGCTTATTTAGTATTTAAGTACATTTTTGTACAGGATGTCCTAAAGTGAGTGTGACAAGTAAAGATGAGGTTGAGGGTTGAGATTGACTCAAAAGTCAGTATTTCAAATAAGCCCAAATCAAAGCCTAGTACACTCTCAAACCATTTATCCAAAAGATTCATCCCAGTCAACAAATATACAGACCACACACTGCCACTCAGAGTCCCCCACGAACTCATACTCATTATATACAGTACTACTCAGTCATGGAATTCTCTCCCATGAAGGCCAGATAAAGCCACATAATCCTTTCCAACATGGTGCATCAAGCAGTCACAACTGCTTAATTTTTCAGTATATGAAATATTACCTATATGTCACTCTTGCATTTGGTAGAAAGGGAGAATCTGGACATGAGGCAGTCAAGTGATAAATGGGGATCAAGAAAAATGCAAAGAAATAAAATGGAGTGCAGAAGTATAGCCTCCAGCAATCAACTGAGCCAAAGAGGGTAGGTACAGAAGCTTCATGGAAAGTAACTAAAGCTTGGCAGGGGTAAGGAGGGATCTGTTAAAGTTGCTGGCCCAGCCTAGACAGCAGCGCCTCAACAGTGTTATCTCACAGGATCCTATGGAGACAACACTCCTGAAAAATGCAAGGATGGAGGTCAAGTCAGAGAACTGTGATACTGGAACTATGTAGTGGAGAAAGGAGAAGACTATAGGTTTCTATCTTGTGTTTGCCTCAGTTTCTACGAGTTTAAACATCCAAACCCTGCCTCTAGTCTGCCATCACTGGACTCTGGCCTATGACATAATTTTATTCTTATTTCCCCAAATCCTCTCTGAACTGAGTCCTGCACTCTTGGGCCATGCCTATAAGGCTGTTTTATGTTTTGTTCCTTTAGTTTCTTTGGAGCCTATCAGTATTGATTTATCATTTTGCTTCAAGCTCTGAGGCTGATTCTGCAAAACAGCATCTGCTCAACTGCTCTTCAGAAAGATGTGTTTCTAAAGGAACTTCAATTCTCAAGGCTAGAACTTGGAAAAGTCCCTCTTTATGAAATCACAATTATTTGGAGGACCCCTAAAAGCATCCATTTTTTTCAGAAACTTGTCAAAACAAGCTTCTTAGAGATAGAGCACCCTCCTTTGTTGTGCCCCAAAACATCTTTCACAAAATGTGGAACCTAAGGTTTTATGATTGAGTACACGATTGTTCCTTTTTTCTACTTCTTCCATATGAGCATGCCACCCTACTGGAGGAAATGTTGTCCCTTTGCCTAATTCACTCATCTGTTATCATCTTTATCTCCGAGTCTAATGTTTGTAATCAATTGCAAAGTTGCTTTCACTGTATTTCCCAGAAAGGCTTGAACCCTGATTTAAACAATTCTCTTGGTCTTGGGCTTTGCTACCTCAAAATTCCAGAGGTAGTTATGTATATTAAACCTTCTGCAATAATTAATAATGATAATAATAATAATAATAATAATACAGATGTAAACAGATTACTACAGTTTTAAGGCATAATGCTTCCATGTGAAATAAGTGAATTAGAGGTTATTATCTCCATTTTCAGAATGAAATAACTGTGTTGCAGAGGGGTTATGACTTGTGTCAGGCCACATTGTATGACTATGTAATTCACACTCTACTATTGTCTTTGTTCTAACATGGGTCTCTGGATCAGGGTATTTTATACCCATAGTGGGATCAGCCTTCTCCTGAGAAGCCCCTTTTTCCAGGGCCAAGAAGCTGATAGCCTTAGAGCTCATCTGGTCTCCAATGAACAAAGCTTTCAGTGATTGGTGATAGCCCCAGTCTCCAGTCCATTCCATTAGGAGTGTCTGCTTGAACTGCTGGAGGCATGCAAATCTTTGCAGTATGTGAGTATGCAGTGGAAATCTGCTTTGCATTTGCAATTTGCAGACTGAAAACCCCAAAGTACTGGTTTGGGGCTCAAGAAGCATGAGAATATTTGAGTGTGACTACACTCCAAGAAAATAGCAACATTTCCAGTGCCAGATACTTGGAAGAAGAGAAGGAAGATACATTTAAAACAGAAACTAAAGAAATGGAAGCAAGTGGATACATAGCTTACAGAAACCCACTTTATACCATTTTTTAGATGACAGTACATTGACTCTCAGAAAGATGAAAGGACATGATTGAAGTTCTACCATCAATATTTCACAAGTGGTGGGATTTGAACTCAATCTGTGTCCCCCAAACTGGCGCTCTCCACATTGTACTCTGCTGCCACACTAGATAATCTCAAAGGAAATGTCATATTGTGATTCACATCTTTGTTTCTTTTAAATTTTTAAAAATATGTTTATTGGATTGTTTTAGAGAGAGAGGAAGGAAGAAAGAGAAACATTGATTTGAGAGAGAAACATCAGTTGGTTGCCTCCCATAAGTACCCCAAACAGGAATCTAACCTGCAACCTAGATATGTGACCTGAATGGGAAATAAACCCCCCAACCTTTTGGTCTACAGAATGATGCTCCAACCAACTGAACCACGCCTGCAAGGGCTTTTGCTTCCTTTGAATCAAAGCCTAGAGTGCTCAACTTTCAAGTCCCCAAGAGAAATTTGGTGAGGAGTAATGTGAAGCAATGGTGAATGACTTTGTCTTGTCCTGTATATGTAATGAGAGAAGATGGGGGTTTCTGCTTCCAGCATGCTCAGAAAGGAAGCCATTTCAGCTGGTTTTCAGGCTGGATTATTTTATCACTTTTGAATCATTTAATAATTCATAACAGTGGTGTATAATGTGTGTAACACAGACAAGCAGAAGAGGAGATTTCCAATAACTTAACTTTGTAAGTGAACTAAATAACAACATAGTATTGGCAAGTTCATACTTGAGGCTTAAACTAGAGGACCTCATAACTGCTTGGAGCTACATGTCTGAAGGAGGGTGTTCTGGCTGTATTAAGAACACGAAGGGGTCTCTCACTTCCTTGGTAATTTTTGGATAGTCATTGAAGTCTCTGTGGCCTTTGAGGAGAAGGAGATATTGCTCATTTTTTCAGTGCAGAGTTTTGAAGTATCAGAATTAGGTCACATTTGATTTTGCAGTACAACATAAATGTCCAGCCTGTTCCTTGGAGTTAGTGAATATAGTTTCCCAGGCAGTTATTGTCCCTTCCCAGCTAAGTTTACACACAGCTGTTGGATTAAATGTGGTAGAAAGAAAGATTAGTGGGCCAGAAGTCAGGAAATCAAAATTCTAACCTTCACCAAGTCTCTTCTTTTCTTTGGGCCATGATTTCTACATCAGAACACAGAGAGGTGGATTAATTAATATTTAGGGCCCTCTCTATTTCTGACAGACTCCTCTGGGTCTTCACTGTACTCTAACAGATTTAAGAATTTTTTTTATCATGGATATGGACAACAGTGTGGTGATTGTGAGGGTGGGGGGAGTAGTATAAGGGGGATAAATGATAATGGAAAAATACAAGAAAAAATAAATTTAAAAAAGATTTTTTTGAAACTATTTTATTTTTTTAAAAGATTTTATTTATTTATCTTTAGAGGAGAAGGGAAGGAGAGAGGGAAAGAAATATCAATGTAGGGTTGCCTCTGGTGTGTCCCCCGCCGGGAACTGGCCCGCAACCCAGGCATGTGCCCTGACTGGGAATCGAACCGCAATCGTGTGGTTCGCAGGCCCACACTCAATCCACTGAGCTACACCAGCCAGGGCTTTGAAACACTTTATTTTAATTTAAAGAAATTATGTAGGAATTACAAGTTCACTGTATGACAATAATAAAATATAAACAACAAAACAAAAATGATAGTTGATTAGAATTGTACTGTTAAAGATATCTACTGTTAAAATTGAGCACTATCTACCCTTCTGAACTTTTTATATGCATATTTATCTATACTTATATATGGTGTTTTACTTTTATTCTTAAAGTGTAATAGAATCATAGCATAAAGACTATTTTGTAATCTGCTTTTGTTACTTCACAATGCATCATGAATGCTATGTGGATGCGGAAAATTTATGCCACTCTATTCATTGTTGTGGATTTGAAACACAGATTTCTGTTCTCTCTCCCCATACAGATTCATACCAGACAGACTCCACCCATTCTTTATTATTTCACTAACTCCTTCTTTGTTCCTTACAATTAATGTAGTTGTTAAATAAGAAAAATTTGGGAAGCCATATATATTGTTGAGCAAGATTGCAATACTTGAAGAAAAGAAGTATTCCTCCTTCCTTTCATTTCTTGTGCTTAGGCATTTGTGGATATCCTCCACATCCTATTTCTATAAGGTAAGGAAACTAGATAAGAAGACAGAACCTGCCTTTTATCTATCCTTTTCATTCTTTTTCTTCAGCCTACAATTGATGTTTGTGGAAAACTTTCATCCTCTTCCACAGAACTGGTTCTGTAAAGTTATCAAGCCCATTTTTTCAGATTCAAGAGACAGAGAAATACAGCAATTCATCCTCAAACCTGAATTTTTTTCTGTAAACCATAGTTCTACATTGGGGGTTATAACTATCTTGACTAATTGAATACAATTAACACTCGTTTCCCATTTGGCTAGTGATCTCTTTGTGTGCTTTCCATTTCTCAGAAATCTGAGGAAACAAAAAAGATTAATAATATTATAATATTTACCAATGATATATATGTCAATAACCATCTCTCTACATCATCATTTGAAGTGGCTACAGGGTATCTCATTATAAAGATGTTTCATATTTACTTAAATAATTCTCTATTGTTTGCTTTCCCTCACACTATTGGATTTATATGCTGAAAATTACTGAATACTGCTAATGGAAATCAAAGAAGACCTAACTAAATGGAAATAAATACCATGTTCATGGATTGGAAGAATCAATGAAGTAAAAATGTCAATTTTCCAAAAATTGATATGTAAGTTAAATAGAATTCTTATAAAACTTCCAATAAAATATTTTGTACATAGATAAAATATTATTTTAAAATGTGAATTAAAAGACAAAAACTAGAATACATAAAATAATTTTGAAAAAGAGGTATAGTATATAGGGGAAATAATTTTATCATATATGAAGTCTTTCTATATAGCTACAGTAATCAAGATTGTGGGTATTGACTGAAAGATAAACATATAAATAAATGAAAAAGAAGAGAGAAACCAGAAATAGACCTACACAAAAATGTTCAATTTATTTTTAACAAGCATTCAAAAAAATTCAAGATGGATAGCCTTTTCAACAAATTGTGCTGGAGCAACTGGATATTCATGGGCTAAAAGTGAACTTTGACCCAAACTCTTACCTTATTCAAAAATTAACCCAAAATGTATCACAAACTTAAATGTAAAACATAAAAGTCTAAAACTCTTAGGAAAATATATGGGAAAAGATCTTATAATCTAATCCTAAATAATTTTTAGATTTGACAAGCCTGATCCATCAAAAAAATTTTTATAAACTAGATCTCATCAAAATGATATAATTTTGCTCTGTGACGCACACGTAAGAAGGATGAAAAAACTGCAGACTAGGAGAAAATATTTGCAAACCACATATCCAACACATGTGTGTGTACATACACATATATACACTATATATATTCCCTTAACATCATTAATAGGTTCTGTAACATTAAGTGAAACAACATATAATGAAACCAATTTTATCATAGGCTACTTGATGTAAGTAAGAGTTAAATTCCTGCGGTACCTCATTAACATTATAACAAAAAATTAAATAAAACAACATAATTAAAGGAGTTGCTCTCTATATAATTTCAAAACTCATCAGTATAAAATTTGCTTTTGGCATGACAGTGTAAAGAGCTCCACTGACCTATTCCCCAGTGAAACTCATGAACATTATTTAAAAACAATCATTTAAAGACTCTACAAGTGGTCCCAAGGGCAAAGAGCAGATGAAGCAACATCTATCTGAGAAAAAAATATTAAAATTAAGAGCTGTGATAACTGCACCAAGAACACTCCCTCTCATTCTGGTTTCAGATTAACAAGGTGAATATTCCACCAATCAGCTGCATCCAAGAACACAGGGCTCACTTTTCTCCCAGCTGCTACTCAGAAGGCATTCTTTCCTGGAGAAACAGGACTTCAACATTTGTCACATTCCCCTCCACACAGATGCTTGTTCCTGAGTTTAAACACAAATGGAGTTCTGCCTAGAGGTGGGGACTTTCTCCTTTTGTCTAACCTCCACTTATACAATGGAGACTCCTTCTTGGGTCTGACAAGCTGAGAACATTGAGGCACCAATAGTTTTTCCCCAACATGTGAGATGATGGTTCACCTCTAGGAGGAAAAAGATGAAAAGACCTCAGGCTTACTCTCCAGCCTCCCCACCACTACTGAGCACTCAGCTCCTAAAATGGGAATGTCATTCAGAAAGGTGGTTGCCGTTGTCCCTAGGTCCAGAGCCCCTAGTTCAGAATTTTTGCTTGCTTGGAGAAGCATGGCCTAAAACTGTGAGCTTGTGGTGAAGGGAATCAAGATTAGATTTATATATCAAATGAAGATACAGCCTAAACTATAGACTGGCAACTTTGCAGGAGAGAACTAGGGAATAAGACAGCTGTGCGGAGCTCTGCTGAGGTCAAAACAAATACCAAACAGTGACCACTGAACCCGCTCCATAAAAGAAATTCCAATATGATTATATTAGTTTGTAGATGAAGTTTATGCCCCATTGCACTGTTGTAAACAACAGAACAATAGGAAAGCAATTCATGGAGCTTAACAAATTGGTGTAATCAGAAAACGTAGAAAAGAGCTCTACAATTACCTCTACCATCCCCTTGTGATTATGGACACACCCAAAATTTCACTTCCTTGAGAGTTGAAAGGACAGAGATGTCACTAAAATAACCCAACCATTCACTAAACAAGTAAATAAGTCAATAATAGCAAGCACAGGACTTCCGGCCAAGATGAAGGCTTAGGTGGAAATACTGTGCCTCTACACAACCAAGTTTAAAGACAACAAAGTTTTAGTTACAAAAACGCAATCAAAACACAGAAAACTGAACTGTTCAGAAGTCGAACAATAACGACCCATTCAGCCAGTCTGGTAAGAGGGGCAAAGTCAGCGGCTGGTGGGGCAGGGTCACAAAGGAAAAGGCGGCCAGACCAACCCAGGGACGCAGGCGGCAATTGGCAGATTCCAGGCATGGGGTGGTGATGGGCAGACCCAGTGAGGGCACGAGGCAGCTGGCTGACCACGGTCACACATTCACACTCAGATAAACAAGGTAAAGGAGTGAGCAGTGAGACAGACCGCACAAACTAGGGCCCCAGTGACAGGAACTAAAGGCTAAAAGCACCAATTGAAAAACCTTTTGGGTTTGAACTGCTGGGAGAAGCTCCCAGGCTCACAGAAAGTTTGTTGGAGAGACCCACAGGGTCCTGGAGGGTGCACAGGCCCACACACCTGGGAGCTGGCACCAGGGGGGCCCAGTTTGCTTGGGGGAAGCACTAGAGGAGACTGAAATCTGAGAGAGACCATGGAACAAGTGCCATTGCCCCTCTCTGATCCTGCCCCCACATATAGCATCACAACTCAGAGACTTAGGTCGCCCCACCCTGGTGAACACCTAAGGCTCTGCCCCTCCTATGTAACAGGCACTAACAGACCAAAACATTATGGCTCAAGAAAAGGAACAGCTCAAAGTCCCAGAGTCAATACTTTTAAGTGACCAAGAGATAGCCAACCTATCAGATGCACAGTTCAAAATATTGGTGATCAAGATGCTCACAGAACTGGTTGATTTTAGTCACAAATTATAGGAACAAAGGAAGGCTAAACTAATTGAAATGAAGGAAAATGCACAGGAAACCAATAGTGATGGGAAGGAAACTGGGACTCAAATCAAGGGAGTGGACCAGAAGGAAGAAAAAAATGACCAAACAGAAAAGAATGAAGAAACAAGAATTCAAAAAAAATGAGAAGAGGCTTAGGAACCTCCAGGAGGTTCCAATATCTGAATTATAGGGGTACCAGAAGGGGAAGAGGAAGAGCAACAAGTGGAACACTTATTTGAACAAATAATAAAGAAGAACTTCCCCAATATGGCAAAGGAAATAGACTTCCAGGAAGTCCAGGAAGCTCAGAGAGTCCCAAAGGAGTTGGACCCAAGAAGGAACACACCAAGGCACATCATAGTTACATTACCCAAGATTAAAATGAAGGAGAGAATTCTAGAAGCAGCAAGAGATAAGGGAACAGTCACCTACAAAGGAGTTCCCATCAGACTGTCATCGGATTTCTCAAAAAGAGATCTTAGAGGCAAGAAGGGGCTGGAAAGAAGTATTCCAAGTCATGAAAGGCAAGGACCTACATCCAAGACTGCTCTATCCAGCAAAGCTTTCATTTAGAATGGAAGGGCAGATCAAGTGCTTCTCAGATAAGGTCAAATTCAAGGAGTTCATCATCACCAAGCCCTTATTATATGAAATGTTAAAGGGACTTATCTAAGAAAAAGAAGATGAAAACTATGAACAGTGAAAGGACAGCAAACACACAGTTATTAACAACCACACCTAAAACAAAAGCAAACCAAGAGGACAGCTAGATCAGGAGTGGAACCACAGAAATGGAGATCACATGGAGGGTTAGCAACAGGGGAGTGGGAGGAGGAGAAGAGGGGAGAAGGTACAGAGAATAAGTAGCATAGATGGTAGGTAGAAAATAGACAGGGGGAGGGCAAGAATAGTAGGGGAAATATAGAATCTAAAGAACTTGTGACACATGGACATAAACTAAAGGGGGAGTAATGGTGGGGGAGGGGTGTGCAGGGTGGAGGGAATGAAGGGGGGAAATAGAACAACTGTAATGGGTTAATTAATAAAATATATTAAGAAGAAAAAAATAATAGCAAGCCCAAAAGGTTGGATTATCAGTAAACAAAAATGCTACAATATGTTATCTAAAATACCCCTTTTCCAACAAAAATATTACAAGAAATTGGAAAGTATGACCCATACATAACAAAAAAGAAAATAACAAGGCCCTGGCTGGTGTAGCTCAGTGAATTGAGCACAGGCCTGCGAACCAGAGGATCTCGGTTCGATTCCCAGTCAGGGCACATGCCTGGGTTGCAGGCGGGTTCCCTGCAGGCCAACTCCCAGCAGGGAACACACCAAAGGCAACCATACATTGATGTGTCTCTCCCTCTCTGCTTTCTCCTCTAAAGATAAATAAATAAATAAAATCTTTAAAAAAGAAAGAAAAGAAAATAACAGATGCTACCTATAAGGTTGACCATATATCAGATTTAAGAGAAAATTATTTCAAAGTAGTCATTATAAATATGTTCACAGAACTAAAGAAAAACTTGGTTAACAAAGGAAGTTGTGGGACTCAGTAGTGCAGTTTCCTTGATTACCTGAGCTGGTTCTCTAGGAACATTCCTTGTGTGGATTATGTGAGCCTTCCTATTGTAACTGAAGTCTCAATTGGCTTATTTGTGTGTGTGTGTGTGTGTGTGTGTGTGTGTGTGTGTGTGTGATCAAACCTCAGACTGGCCGACTCTGAGGCTCAACCCCAACCATGGTGTTCTACCTGCTGTGCAGATGCTGACCACAGGGAACAGAACTCACTTCAGCTGTGTTTTGTGCCTTCTGAGATCTCCCTTTTTATATGGTGCTTTTGAAGCTTATTGGATCCTGCTGTGATGTTGTCTGGGACTGGCCACTCTGTTTTGGTTCTGGGCCTCTTGCGGGGGGGACTGTGGCACAGGCCAATATAACACACTGCCTGTGACTGGCCCTGCGCTACCTGTTTTTACCTACAAGCCATCCACAGTTTGTGGCTACTTCTGCTGTCATTAGGCGTGTGCATGAAGGAAGAAGCTGCGCATAAACCAGCTCTTAGTAGCACTGGGCCCAGGGGCACGTCAGTAATAGTCCCAAAGCACCCCAAGATGTACCTTTTCCTACCTCCAATTGCCAGCTGCTTTTTAGGCTAAGTCACTGAAAGAGCCTCTGATGGAGTTGGAAGACTGGGCCTAGTGGATCTCTTGTGTGGTGGAGGTGCAGTTCAGGCTTCAGGGAAGGTGATTGGTGTGGTCCTTTTCCCAGGGCATCACAACTCAATCTGTCCCAAGTTTGCTCCAACCTCATCAGGGCAAAGGCACTAGGAGTTTGGCATGTGGGGCCTCCAGAGCCCAGAAGTTGGGTCTGCCAGAAGCTGAGAAGGTGGTTCTATCAGATATCCTATGAGAGAGAAGCACCAGTAAGGTTCACAGGGAAGCAGAGAGAATGACCCCTGCCCTAAAGCCAGACAACTCAGTAACTGACAATCCCTGAGTCTGCCCAGACCTCTACACCCTGGCCTAGGGGGGCTCACTCCTCAGCAGTGTGTAAGTTTAGCAGGGTGGGGAAACAGGGAATTCTGAGTGTGGGGCAATTACTTTTCCCCAGGTTGATGTCACATGTAGGGGAGTGCTTCCCCCAAGAAAGATGGCATTTGCTTTAAGAAAGAGGGACTCAGCAAAGGGATTCTGGTACATGTCTCATAGCTCCCTTCCCAGAACCACAAACTCCAGACTCTCTCAGCAGATCCTACTCTGCCCTCCTTTTGCCAGAGCCCAGGGTGAGTGTCTGTGAATGCAATTTTGTGTATTGACCCTTTAACATGGTGCCTATGTCTCTAGTAGGCTCTTATTTCTCCTTAGTGGACAAAAATCCTGCTGCTTTTCACAGCCAGATATTACGTGGGTACCTCTTCTTGTCTCTGGTGCCCTGGGCTTAGGAATCCAATTTGAGATTTAGATTCCATGCTTGTCAGGAGGACTCCCCCAAAGCTCAAATCCCTTCCAAATCTCAGCTGTAGCTCATGGGAGCAGGGCCAGCCTGTTTCACATCTTTGCCCTTCCTACCAGTCTAGATGTGTCTTCTTCTGTAAATCGTTGATTATAAGACTCTTCTTCAGCTAGTCTTCAGTTGGTTATTCAGGATACTTGTTCTTTAATTTGTTGTAATTTCAGTTTGGTCCTGGGATATTAGTGTATCTTCCACTTACTCCACTGCCATCTTTAAAATCTCCTCAAACTACTTTTTAATTTTTTATGATTTATTTTTAATTTACAATCAAGTTCATTAATTTTAAGTAGTTGTTCTAAGGACTATGATATGCACACCTAACCTTTCATCATGTACTTAGAGTTAATATTTTTCAAATTCACATAAGACATAGATTAATAAATATCATTGCATTAGCTTCTTTGGGGATGAGTTGGACTCTAAGCAGTTAATTTATATTTACCAATACACCAGAGAAGAATTGGTAAACCAGAGTCTATTTATTAATTTTCAATGAGCACTGTCACAACTAGAAACAATTTTAAATTTATGTCAGCTTATTCTCCTCTTAGTAGTGAAACACATGTGAGAAACCAAATCAAGATCAAAAGTCCCTGAGAGGATGCAGTCAGGGCATACTGAGTGAATGCTCTGAAGGAGACCATCACATTCTGATAGCTGTGAGTTTCTGCTCTCCCTAGCCACTTTCAGTTGAAGTCATGAATTCCTTCTGCCTGTCTTACCCAGTTTTAGAACTGCAGAACAAAATTCAATAAAGCAGGTTGGGGTGTGGGCTTAGTGTTCTTTCCTGCTTGAGTTTTGACAAGATTTATCCAGATACTTGTTGAATCTGAGGCTCTGCTCTGACTGGCCTCCATTCTACCTAGTCAGGCCCTCTTCCAGGGCTGCTCCCTACTGTTCTTTCCCCACTCCTGTCTGATAGAGCCTTGATGATATGACCTGTCTACAATCTGGGCTTTCACTGCTGCCAATTACCCCCTCATCACTGGAGCCTACACAAATTATACTAAAGATCTGTTGACTCATCTTTTTCTACTGTCATAGACATCATCATCATCATCATCATTTTATTCTAGCAGTTTCAGTACAATGTTTTTTACTTACATGATCTATCTAATGCTATTTTCCTAGTAGCTCTATGAAGTAGGAAAGGCAGATGTAATTGACTTCACTTTATATGTGAAACATCAAAAGCTCAGAAAAGTTATTTACTCAGACATGTGCAGCGTGCTAGCAATGAAGCCAGAACTGAGATCCATGTCTTTGACTTTTTAGTGTCACTTTTCCCTACAATAGTGTTTCACCTAAGATGACTATTATAATGATTCCTAAGCCTCATGTTCTTTTATCAGAAAATCAGAAAGAAATTCTTCAAAGGGCCTTTAAAAGGCCTCTAAGGTCTTTCTTATGAATAGGCAAAAAGACACACATTGTGTAATACCCTGTCTACCTATCAGGGTTAGAAATTTGTGCCTCCTTTCACACAGTGCTGGAAATATTCTGTAAATACATTCCTGTTGTCCCAGGTCTTTGAATTACATCATTTCTATTTTTTTTTAATTTTATTTAATTATTTTTATAGAGAGGGGATGGGAGGGAAAAAAAGGAGAGAAACATCAGTTGGTGGCCCCTCACACACCCCAACCAGGGACCAGGCCCGAAAATCAGGCATGTGCCCTGACCAGAAATCAAACCGATGACCTTTCACTTTGCAGGATGATGCCAGTCAGGACTGAATTACATCATTTTAAAAGCTCATGTTCTTTGATATGGGCCACTCCAGCTAGGGAATCATGACAGGACAAATGATAATCTCACAGATGTTCAAAAAAAGTCCCTATACACTTTCATTTCTGGGATTTCAGTTATAGAAACCTCCAACATTTGTGATTATTTTCAACTCTAGTTTTACATGAGTCTCAGGTAACTCATACTGTTGTCCTTTTTTTTACCCAATGTAAAGTTGATCTCTCTAAATGTTATAGGTTTTTGCATCCAGCTCATGTTCTATCACCCAAGGCCTTAGTTTTCCTACTAATATAGGGAAATTTCCATTGTCTCCCATGGATCTAAAAGGTGCTGGAGAGTTAGAACACCTGCCATGATTTTAAGGAGACTCTGTAGATAAACTCTTGAGAAATATTGTTTGAAGTGCCCTTCAAGCTGGCTCTTCAGGGAAGAGCTTTAAGCTCTTTCTCTTTCAGGAAACATATACTCACCTACTTTATAGCTTCCTATAAAGGAAGCTATAGCTTCTTCTTTCAGGAAACATACACTTATCTACTTGAGAGACCCATTGTTCTGTCCATGCTCCTATCCATTTGGAAAGCCAAGTGGGAAATAAAAGGAGGACTATGAGAAAGAAAGTCACTTAGACCAGCATGGTCTGTGGAAAACAAAGTCCTCCTCATTCTGTAAAGTTTAGTCTTACTAGCGCTAAAGTTCAACAGTAAGATTTGGTCATCAAGTCTTCCTTTATCTCATACTGTTTCTTCTGCATTTATTTCCTTCTGGGAACTTACAGGCTGACTGAGGACAGGATTTTAGAATCTTGTGACTGTATTCTCTCTACTCTTTTCCTCCCTTCTCCCCTCCTCTCCTTTTCACTCCTCTCCTCTCCAGCCCTCCTCTCCAGCCCTCCTCTCCTCCCCCTTCTCCCTCTCTCTCTCTCCATAATTTATTCTTTTTTTAAATATTTTATTTATTTATCTTTAGAGAGGAAGGGAAGGAGAGGAGAGAAATATCAATGTATGGTTGCCTCTCGTGGGTTCCCTGCTGGGAACTGGCCTGCAACCCAGGCATGTGCCCTGACTGGGAATCGAACCGCGATTGTGTGGTTCGCAGGCCCATGCTCAATCCACTGAGCTACACCAGCCAGGGCCCTAATTTATTCTAATCACAACAAACATGTTCATACAATTCTGTCTTGAATAGATATTCCCATCTTTCTGGAACCATCCCCAAGGATTATAACACATGATAAGATCCAATCTCTCCCTTCCTATTCAGTGCCCTGGCCTCAATATCTTTACCAATCCCTAAATATAAATCATAAATCTCCCAGTGTCAGATACTTGCACTCTAGGGCTCAAAGAGGCAGTTGGCTAAACTGCAGGCCAAGCTGAGCTTTAGATTAATGAGGAATGTTTAGCTGGTAGAAGAGCAAATTAGTAGAATTGACTGTACTACTTTCTGGATCAATGACCTTAGCTAAGTCACTTGAAGGCAAGTTCATGTCATTAAAAAATTATTCTAGTGCCTGACCAGCTCTGACCTTATGGTATCCATCCAATAGATATTGAGCTTACCATAACCTATGTTAACAAATAAAAATTCAACTCAATAAATTTGAAGATTGAAATGGACTTATTTAGCAATTCGTGAATTGGGCAATGTCCCATTTTAATGTAGCATGTAGAAAGGATCCTGAGAAGTTTTACAATATGGAAGTCTTTATAGATAAAAGCTAGGTAGGGTGTGAAAGTTATTAGCAAAAGAAAATAAAGGATTGTTTTAGGAAAGCTTACCGTCCTTTTGAGGAAGGCAATGTCTCATCATGCAGATTGCCTGTGATTCCTTTTGGAGAAAAGAGGGCCCAGTGAGAGATTACTTCATTGGTACCTACCAGAGAATACCAGACTGACTCATTAAGAACAAAATTAATGAACAAACAAAATTAAAACAGACTCATAAGTATAGAAAACAAACTGATTATTATCAGACGATGGTTGGAGGTCTGGGTGAAAAAGGTGACAAGATTAAGAACTACAAATTGGGCTTTGACCAGGTAGCTCAGTTGGTTAGAGTGTCACTAAGATACACCAAGGTTACAGGTTCCATCCCCAGACAGGGCCCATACAAGAATCAACTAACGAATGTATTAATATGTGCAAAAACAAATCAATGATTTTTTACTTTCTCTCTCTCTCTCTCCCTTCCACTCCCACTCCCCTCTCCTTCACTCTATCTAAAAATTAATCATTTTTTCTGCCCCAGCTGGTGTGGCTCAGTGGATTGAGCACTGGCCTGTGAACCAAAGGTCACCAGTTTGATTCCCAGCCAGGGCACATGCCTGGGTCGCAGTCCAGGTCCCCAGTAGGGGGTGTGCAAGAGGCAACCACACATTGATGTTTCTCTCCCTCTCTATCTCCCTCCCTTCCCCCTCTCTAAAAATATATAAATAAAATATTTAATATTTTTTAAAGAATTATAAATTTGTACTTATCAAATAGTCATGGGGATATAAAGTAGAGCATAGGAAATATGGTCAGTAATATTGTAATAACCATGTATGGTGCCAGGTGGGTAATGTAAATATCAGGGGTAACACTTTTTAAAGTAGATGATTGTCTAAACACAATGCTGTACACCTGAAACTAATACAATAATATTAAATGTACACTGTAATTTAAAAATAAACTTATTTATTCATTTGTTGCTTTCAGCTTTATATACCCCCATAAATTTAATTAAAATTAAAAATAAATAAAAATTAAAATAAACTTTAAAAATTAATGTCATTATGAAAAGAAAAGAGATTACAATCCTGAAAGTTGAAATTGAAATTGGTCAGGTATTAAGTCTAGTTTTGCTATTACAATTTTTAGCACAAATGACTCCACTTGGAGCCTCTGGTATTCTTAACAATTTCTGCCTTTTGATCACAGCTCTCAGCTTGAGTGAGAGCTGTGATCAAAATTTGAGGCATTCGTGTCACTGTGAACTACTCCGCTGTAGTTCTCACAGAATTTGTTGATCCTCTGTCTGATATTTACTGGTCATGATGTTTCTGCTTAATCCTTGTGATTTTCACAGGCTAGGATTTCCAGTTCACAATCTTTAAGTTGGTCTTTCTCTTCATTCCTTTTTTGGGGTTCCAATCTCAGCGAGATCACTTGCTTGATGGTTGGTAGCTGCAAACACACATTTAAAGCTTTTGAAAAGATACAATGCACCAAGGACATTATTATGACACCTATAAACAAGATGATTCTCAATGTTTGGAGAGCCCCATGCAGCCATGGTCCCCAAGACCCAAACCAATGAAAATCAAATAAGTCAGAGAAAGAACCCCAAGAGTCACTCTTGTAAGCCAAATGGCTCACTCAGTGATCATATGTAACTGAATCTCAACTTCTCCAGAAGTGGTAAACAAGGTGCAGCAGACACGTTCTTGTGTCTGTTGCCACAGCACAGACATATTCTTGTTTAGGTAAAAGATAATCGAAGCTTATCCTATTGTCAAGTGGAACTTTGGCCAGAGAGTCCAATAATTTTAGGGAGTAGTTATTGCTTTAACAATAGATTCTTCAATATTTCAAGAGCTAAGGAGAGGTTCTTGATTATAGCCTCATTTGTATTTACTCCTAACCAGGCCCACAGATCACTAGGTACCTGCCAAAGGTAGTGAATACTGAATCATAAATAACCTTCTTGTAGGCCCTTTCTAACTTGACAATGTAAATTTAAAGGAGCTGATCAATGAGTGGTCTCAGTTCCTTTGTGAACAGTTAGGGACGCAGATAACCTAAAAAGTATTACCTGATTTCCTGCCAGTCATCTAGGCATTCATAGCCCAAGGAGAATAAGAACCACCAGAGAAAAAGATAAATCCTTTTAGGCATAAGTCACTTCCACTAAGGTTGCACCGTTAATGGATAAACCCGAGTTTTCAATGAGAAGACCCATGTGTGAAAGATTAGCCCACCTTAGCAATGATCTGGAGTATATAGATAATGGTGTTATCTTTCCAAGCCCATGGCAAAGTAAAGAAAATAAAGAAAACAAGAAAAGTTTTCACGTTTACTTACAGTATAAAGTCCTGTTCTGGTGTCTTGGGTAGAAGCAGTCTACATTGACATCAGCTACTTTTCTTTCTCATCAATTTGATTCATAGGTCCCCAGCATCATCTGTATAGGACCAGATTTCAAGTGGAGCATTTTTAGTTGTGAGATGTGTTTCCAACCCTCAATGTCTTTTTTGTTTTGCAGCAACGTCAGTGCTTAGGAGTACTTGGTAAGGTCTCTTGCAATGGGTCTCGAGGACTGGCTTCCTCTGATGATGCTTCCAGAATACCTAGTCACTAAGCTCTAGGCTCAGGTCAACAGGATCCCTTGCATTGGGATCTGGAACAGTTTATTTAACTAGTTGATGATAGGCATAAGTGTAAGACATTAAAGACTTGCAATAGTTGGCCATACTAGCATGAGGCAACAGGGATCCACAGAAAGTTTCATGCTAATAGACATTGGTCTACTGGTGACTATCTCACATGGAGTGATATTAGTGTTTCCCAAAAGGTGTACTGAAAACAGTCAGCATGACCAAAGGCAATACCTTAGGCCAAGGGATTCAGCAAGTTTAGAGATTTTAAGTTTGTGGATCCCATTACATCTCTTGACCTTGAGGGTGATAAGGACAGTTATAATGTTTTCCTTTTTTAATTTTATTTTTCAATTACAGTTTACATTTAATATTACTTTGTAGTAGCTTCAGGTGCACAGCATAGTGGTTAGACAATCATATACTTTACAAAGTGTTCCCCCTGATATTTCCAGTACCCATCCGGGCCCCATTACATTACTATATTCCCCATGAACAGTGATAATTCTAAGATGTTTTCATAAGGCCTATATGATTTGCCCAATGAATTTGGTACATTGATTACTAGAGATTGAAAGAGGTATACCCCAAATGGGAAACACACCTTCTAATAGTTCCTTTACTGCTGTAAGGGCATAAGCCTTGTGGACAGGGAAGGCTTCAACCTAGCCTGAAAACACATATAGAAGAACAAAAAAAAACATACTAGTAACCCATACTAAGTGACAGTTGAATAAGTCCAGCTGTACATGTTCAAACAATTCAGAGAAAGGAGGTCTGAGGCCTCTGGGGACAAAAATAGTTTTAAAAAGTTATGGACCTGGCAAGTCAGACATTGCTGTTTTTGCAAATTATAGAAGTCCCTTCATCAATGTCTTGTCATAATTTGAGTCATCTTAAATGCACTATGGTGGGTGAAGGAATGCAAAAAATAAGGCTTGTCAGGAAGCCGTGAAAACCAAGTGGCTCTAGGGCCCCCTTTTCTTCACATCCTTGGCAACATTTGTTGTTTGTTGATTAACTGATGATAGACATTCTAACAGGTATGAAGTAGTATTTTATTGTGGTTTTCATTTGCATTTCTCTGATAATTAATGATATTGAGCAATTTTTCTTATGTCTAATAACCATCTGTATGTCCTCTTTGAAGAATTATTTATTCAGGTTTTCTGCCCACTTTTTAATTGGATTGTGTGTTTTTCTGGTATTGAGTTGGCTGAGTCCTTTATAAATTTTTAGTATTAACCCCTATTGGATGTATCATGGATGAATATCTTCTTCAGTTCAGTGGGTTGTCTTTCCATCTTGTTGATAGTTTCCTGTATGGTGCAAAAACTTTTTAGTTTGATGTAGTCCCATCTGCTGGTAAGAATGAAGATTCTACAAAAAACAATGTGGAGGTTACTCAAAAAATTTAAAATGGAATTGAATTGTCTTATGACCCAGCAATTCTACCTCTGGACATATATCCAAAGAATCTCAAAACACCAATTTGAAAGAATATATGCAACCTCATGTTCATTACAGCATTATTTACAATGACCAAGATATGATAGCAATGCAGGTGTCCATCAAGACATGAATGAATAAAAAGCTGTGGTACATTTACACAATGGAATACTACTCTCAGCCACAACAAAGAAGGAAATCTTACCATTTGCAACAGCATGGATGGACCTAGAGGGTATTATGCTAAGTAAAATAAGTCGGACAGAGAAAGACAAGTACCATACGATTTCACTTATATGTGGAATTGAAAGAACAAAATAAACAAAATAGAAACACACTTAGAGATACAAAGAACAGACAGTTGACAGAGGGGAGGGAAGGGGATTGGGGACTGAGTTAAAAAAATGAAGGGATTAAGAAGTATAAATTGGTAGTTACAAAATAATCCCAGAAATGTAAATTATAGCATAGAGAATATAGTCAATAATATCATAATAACCATGTGTGGTGCCAGGTGGGTTCTTGAAATATTGAGGGGAGCACTCCATCAAGTACATGATTGTGTAACAGGCATGCTATATATACATCTGAAACTAACACAGAACAATATTTAATGTTAGCTGTAATTAATAAAATAAAAAATAATTGTTTTAAAAGTGGCCATTTGGAGTTTCTCATAGCCTCAACTCTTCATTTAATTTGAAGCCATTGTTTACCCATGTGAATTTCTTTGATTTAGGATCCAACCACTGCCACATTACAAGTACATTAGGATAGCAAAATTCTAGCAGTAAGATCCTTTTTTCTTTTGTACAAGCAGAATGGATTTCATCCACATGTGCCACAACCTTTACAGATTCTATGGCTGATGCCATTACATGAAAGTCAGTTAGGGCATTCCCTGATAATCAGATTCAGTCTTTTTAGTTTTTGCCTCAATTTTAATGACAGTGATTCCAGAAGGTAAGAGAATAGCAGTAAGAATATTCTTTATCCATTGCCCATTTTTATTGCGGTCCCAGATAATATAAGAAAACCCCTTTGTTTCCATAACATTCCAAAATCACGGGTGACCCCAGAGGCATACCAGCTATCAGTGCAAATATCTACAGTTTGTCCTTCTGATAACTGGAATGTTTGGGTAAGGGCATGAAACTCTGCTTGTTAGGCTGATTTAGCTTGTGGGATGTTTCCTCTTTTTTAGTAAGTCATTTTGGGTAGAAGTAGAATAGCAGCTGGAAATTTTTCTCTTCCAGTTCTATAGTATGACCCATCAAAAACAAGATTAGATCAGGATTAGCTAGAGGGATATCTCATAAATTAGGACTCAGTGTTATGGTGTTTGCCTTCGTCAGGCAGAGGTAGTAACATAGAAGGATTAAGGGTATTGCAGCATTTAAGAGGTAGATTAGGTGGTAAAAGAAGATGGACCTCATAAGAAGTTAGCCTACTTGAAGAGAACTGTTACAACGACTCAGAGTTAAGAAGACTTTGGACAGCATGTAGAGTTTGCAAATAAACATCATTTTCCAGGTTTAAATCTGCTGAGACTTACACTAACTTTGCAGCTACAACTATAGCCTAAAAACAGCTTAGATAGGCATGAACAACTACATGAAGTTGTATTCTATAATAGGCAACAAGCCTATGTTTATTTCCATGTTCTTGTACGAGTATTCCCAGAGCTTGATTATCTCTTTCATGCACAATTAAAGTAAAAGGTTTTGAATACTTCAGTAGCCTTAAGGCAGAAGGTTCTCGCAGTGCTTGTTTTAGTCATAAAATCCTGCTCATGTTTATCTTTCCAGGGAAGGAGTCCAAGGATTCAATGTTTAATAAGTTTATAGAGTGGAGAAGCTAATAGAGAAAAATCAGGAATCTATAGTCTGTAATAACCTGTCAAGCCTAGAAATCCATGAAGCTTTCACTTCATTGTGACAAGTCTAGGAAATTCCTGAATTAGTTCAATTCTTTTTAAACACGACTGAATTCCTTCAGTGCTTAGATCACGACCTAAGTAATGACAGTGTCTAAACATAAATGTAATTTTCCTGAAGAGACTTTGTGTCCTTTTTCAGCTATTTATTGCAACAAATAAATTACATATTTTTAAAGATTTTATTTATTTTTTAGAGAGAGGAGAAGGGAGGGAGAAAGAGAAAGAGAGAGAGAAACATGGATGTAAGAGAAACATCAGTTGGCTGCCTCTCACACACCCCCAACTGGGGACTGGGTCCCAACCCAGGCATTTGTCCTGATCAGGAATCTAACAGGAGACCTTTAGCTTTGTGGGACAATGCCCAGTCGACGGAGCCATACTTGCTAGGGCAATAATTGGAATCTTTTATTGATATTTTGGGGGTAACAACATGTGAAGAGGTCATCTACATATTGTAAAAGGGTTGACTTTCCTGGGAACTAGCAGGTGCTCAAATCTTGGCGAAGTACTTCAGAGAAATAAGAAGCTTCAGTGAACCCATGATACATAACTGTCTATATACATTGCCAATTGTTTCAACTGAATGCAAATATATTGGCAGATGGGGTTTTGCAGCATTGCTGAAAAAGGCTGAACAAAGGTCTCCAACAGTGAATCATTTAATCATTTTGAGGCTCATGGAATTTGTGACAAAAGGGTGTTCAGCTTTGGAAGCACTGGGATATGAAGAATAACTATCTTATTAATAGCTCTCAAATCCTGGACAGATCACCATTCTCGTACATTAGGTTTCTGGACCTGTAAGATTGGCATCTTGCAGAAGCTAATACAGAAAATGATTAGCCTCTGGACAGCTAGGTCCTCTACTAACAGTCTGTGACCTTGTATGGCCTCCAGTTTTAATGGATATTGTGGTAATTTGGAGAGAGGTTTAGTTACATCTATGTGAACCTTCCAATGTCAATGTTAAAGGCAGCCTACAGATACTTGGGCTTGGGCACCTTCATTAACTTTGGAGACCTCTGTTGGAATTCTTCCTCTTCTATATCAAGGATAAACTGTACGATTAAGTTCAGTTTGGTCAGAAAATTCTAAGGTGAGGTCTCCTTTTAATTTAGAAAGGATATCTCTACCTAATAGATGGACTGGAGCTGTATCACATAGCAAAAGAAAATGTTTTTCAGAAAAAGATGCCAGTATCATTTGTACTGGTTGAGATAAAAATTGTCTCTGAACTGTGTTAGATACCATCACTATGGAAACCTTTTTACTCCAAGGGATTTGTCGTATGAGGATGGATTTTAAAGTAGAAAATGCAGCTCCAGTATCAACTAGAATTTGACAAGGTTTCCCATTAATTTTAATTTTAGTTTCCCCTTGGCTCATTAAAGAAATTATGAGTAAAAATTTACTGGAGAGCATGTCAGATCCCTGTAAACTGTGAGGGGGTCCATGTGAGGGCCCTCCTTTAGAGGTAGATATGGAGGCATTCAAGCTGTTGTTGAAGAATTTGCATGGAGCCTTTGCAGAAAATCTATTTTGCAGTGTCCCTGTTGATTACAAAGAAGACATTGATTTCTGGGCCAGTGATTTAATAAAATCCCTAGGGGTTACAAGGTGAGAGGGTAAGGTATTGTTTTGTGTCCTTAGCCTTAGAGATTTTATAGCTGTAAAGTTAAAAGCATGGTAGATTTTTGTTAACAACCTTTCTCCAGGATCCATTCAAAATGTTCACCTATAGTCATGAATTCAGTCAGGTCTGACTTCCCACCTTATTTTATGCCTTTTTAAAATCTACTAATCTCAGCAAATAATTCATTTACAAAGAGGTCAGCTAGGACAGTTTGGGGGACCCTATTTATTGCATGGAACCAGAATGTCATTGGAAAAGGGCCTGCAAGTGGGCTTTAAAGTCTGTCACAGTTTCATCTTTTTTGCATGTTTAAATAATAGACCAGTTGGTACAAGAAAGACTCTAGGGAATGTCTTTTAAGAGTTTAGTTTCTATTTTGCAAGCTCTTTCTAAGGATTTCAAATATCATCCTCAGGATTTTGCTGCTTTGCTTCCTGCACCCATTTTTGGGTTTCACTGGGTCCTACCAACATGTGAGTAAGCTTATAAAGATCTGGAAGCCTGGGGCTGTTAGCCCTGATAACAACACTATATCTGTCAAAAAAATTTTTGGTTTCCCCCTGAGTTTAGGAAATTCCTTAACTATTATTGCCTTTACTTAAGTTTCTCACCAAGGGCTAATGGATAACTGAGGAAGCTTTTTTTTTAAAGGTAACTGCCTAATAGCCTCTTCAAAGTGGAAAGGCTGTTCAGAGAATTAGTAAAACGTAAGTACTGGGGAGCAGTAGGGGTCATGTTAGCATAACTGTCTTTTAAAATTTAATCTTTATTATATTTTTTCTATTACCTTTTAGTCCCCTTATACCTTATACTACCCTTCCCCCAGCAATCACCACACTGTTGTCCATGTCCACGAACCCTTTTTCTTTTCAGCTCAATGCCTCTACCCCCTAACCCCACCCACTAGCTGTCATCTGTTCTCCACCTATGTGTCTGTCTCTGTATTGCTTGTTACTTCAGTTTGTTCATTAGATTCTACACTTGAGTGAAATCTTATTTGTGTTTCTCTGACTGGTTTATTTCACTTAGCATAATATTCTCCAGGTCTATCCATACTGTTGCAAAGGGTAAATTTTTATTTTATGGCTGAGTAGAATTCCATTGTGTAAATGTCCAATAGTCGTTTTATCCACTCATCTATGGATGGTCATTTGGGCTGTATACAGTACCATTGTCTTTTACCTTAGGTATCACTTGTGCTTTTAACTTTTTATTAGGCTTTTCATAGTGAATCTTTTAATGCAGCTATTTTGTAATCTCAAAGGCTTTTAAAAGCTTCTGCATAACAATTAAAGTAAGCATCCCATTCTGTATGTTCAACCTGGGTTACTTTGGTCTCAAGTACACTTCTTTATTTATTTTTAATCATATTTTATTTTTAAAATTTTATGCATTTACTTTTAGAGATGGGGGAGGAAGGGAGAAGGAGTGGGAGAGAAATATCAATGTGCGGTTGCCCCTCATCTACCTCCTACTGGGGACCTGGCCTGCAACTCAGGCACATGCACTGACTGGGAACCAAACTGGTAACATTTCCGTTCAGGCCAGTGCGCAATCCACTGAGCCACACCAGCCAGGGCCATTTGCCATTTTTTAATTTTTAAATTACAGTGACATATTTATATTATTACATTAGTTTCAGGAGTACATCCTGGTGATTAGGCATTACATAACTTACTAAGAGATTATCTTGACAAATCTCACACCCATCTGACACCATACATAGTTATACAAATACCATTGGCCATGTTGTCCATATTGCACTCTACATCCTCATGACTACTCTGTAACAACCAATTTGTACTTCTTTATCTCTTTACCCCCTTCACCCATCCCCCAACACCCCTCCTCTCTGGCAGCTATCAAAATGTATCCATGAGGCTGTTTCTGTTCTGTTTGTTCATTTACTTTGTTTTTTATATTCAACTGTTGATCCATATGTATTCATTGCCAATTTATTGTTCATATTTTAATTTTTCATTGAATTTATTGGGCTGACATTGGTTAATAAAATTATATAGATTGCAGGTGTATGAATCTGTAATACATCATCTGCATATTGTATTATGTGGTTACTACCCAAGCCAAATCTCCTTCCAGCTCTATTTATCCCTGCTTTACCTTCTTCTACTTCCTTCCACCTCCCTTTCCCTCTGGTATCACTATACTGTTGTCTGTCAATGAAGTTTTTTCCTTAATCCCTTCTCCTTTTTAACCCATAATCCCTTCTCCTTTTTAACCCATAATCCCTCCCCTATGACAACTGTCACTCTGTTCTTTGTATCTATGGGTCTATTTTTTTTTTTAGGAACTCTTACCTTTTCTAACAGCATGAATAGGCCTGGAGAGTATTGTGCTAGGTGAAATAAGCCAGTCTGAGAAAGACAAATACTATAAGATTTTACTTATGTGTGAAATCTAATGAACAAGATAAACTAACAGACAAGGTCTTCCCCACCCCCCATTCTTTTTCTTAAAGACAATCCTTTAACATTTTACATAATATTGGTTTGGTGGGGATGAAGTCCTTTAGCTTTTTGGGGGGCATCTGGGAAGCTAATTATCTCTCCTCCAATTTTAAATGATAGCTTTACTAGGTAGAGTGATCTTGGTTATATGTTCTTGCTTTTCATCAATTTGAATATTTATTGCCAATCTCTGCTAGCTTGCAAAGTTTCTGTTAAAAAATCAGGTGACGATCTTATGGGAACTCCCTTGTAGGTAATGAACTGCCTTTCTCTTAATGCTTTTAGGATTCTCTCTTTGTCTTTAACCTTTTGCATTTTGATTATGTGTCTTGGTGTGAGTCTCCTTGGATTCATCTTGTTCAGGACTGCACTTTCTGGACTTGTATGTCTGTTTCCTTCACCAAGTTAGGGAAGTTTTCTATTGTTATTTTTCCAAATAGGTTTTTAATTTCTTGCTCTCTCTCTTCTCCTTCTGGCACTCTTATGATGCAAATTTTGGTACACTTGAAGTTGTTCCTGACGCTCCTTTCTATCCTCATTTTTCTTTTTTTTTAATTGTTTATGTTATTACAGTTGTTCCCACTTTGTGTCACTTTTTCTACCTCCACCCAGACCTACCCTCTCTTATCCCTCAGTCAAGCCCCATATTATTGTCCCTGTCCATGGGTCATGCATAAATGTTTTCTGGTTGACCTCTTCACCATCTTTCATCCAGTCCCCACCCCTCCCCTCTGGCAACTATCAGTCTGTTCCATGTATCTATTTTTCTGTTTCTATTTTGTACATCCATTTATTATGATCACTACATTCCACATATAAAAAGGCTTCGATTTCAAGATAAAAGACAAGCTTTCATTTGATTCACTCATTAACAATCAGTTTATTCTGGACCATAACTTTGTTAAAATTATCTTTACAAAACTGTATTTAGGCTCCCTGACAGGAATGTCTCGGATCGCTGGAGGCCCTGGCACCAAAAAGGTAGACTTCCTCCAAGATGGAGGCATAGGTGGAAACACTGTGCCTTCTCCCACAACCAAGTTTGAATACAACAAAGGTTTGGAGAACAAAGACACAGCCAAAGGACAGAAAATTGAATTATACGGAAGTCCGACGACATCTAACCGTTCACAGGGACGGTAAGAGGGGCGGAGCCAGCAGCAAGCAGGGTCGGGCAGGACAGGGCCCCCGACCTAGGCGCGCAGGCAGCCTGGAACCAGTCGGGGTGTGGGGCAGACTGACCTCAGTCGCAGATCCGCGCACAGTGAGACGGACCACGCAGGCCCCAGGGGGCGAACCCAGTGGTGGAGGGCTGACGGCGGTGGCACTCTCACGTTCAGTGGAACGAAACGCGTGGGCCTGGTGACGGTGGTGGCTGCGGTGACGTGACGGGGACGCGGAGGCAGGCGGCAGACGGGAAGCCATTGTCCCTCTTTGACCCCGCCCCCACATACAAATTCACAACCCAGCGACTTAGTTGCCATGTTCTAGTGAACACTTTAGGGCTCTGATCCTGCTACGGAACAGGCACGAACAGCCCAAAAGATGGTGCAAGAAGAACTCAAAGTCCCAGAGCCAATAACTCTAAGCGACCGAGAAATTGCCAGCCTCTCAGAAGCACAATTCAAGACACTATTTATCAGGATGCTCACAGAACTGGTAGATTATAGTCACAAATTAGAGGAACCTATGAAGGCTAAACTAATTGAAATGAAGGGAGATGCACAGGAAACCAATAGTGACAGAAAGGAAACTGGGACTCAAATCAATGGAATGGACCAGAAGGAAGAACAAAACATCCCACCAGAAAGGAATGAAGGAATGAGAATTCAAAAAAATGAGGAGAGGCTTAGGAACCTCCAGGACATCTTTAAACGTTCCAACATCCGAATTATAGGGGTACCAGAAGGGGGAAAAAACAGCCACGAGTGGAAAACGTATTTGAACAAATAATAAAGGAGAACTTCCCCAGTCTGGCAAAGGAAATAGACTTCCAGGAAATCCAGGAAGCTCAGAGAGTGCCAAAGAAGTTGGACCCAAGAAGGAACACACCAAGGCACATCATAAGTACATTAGCCAAGAAGAAAATGAAGGAGAGAATCCTAGAAGCAGCAAGGGATAAGGGGACAGTCACCTACAAAGGAGTACCCATCAGACTGTCAGCGGATTTCTCAAAAGAGACCTTACAGGCAAGAAGGGGATGGAAAGAAGTATTCCAAGTCATGAAATCCAAAGACCTACAGCCAAGATTGCTTTATCCAGCAAAACTTTCATTTAGAATGGAAGGACGGATAAAGTGCTTCTCAGATAAGGTCAAGTTCAAGGAGTTCATCATCACCAAGCCCTTATTATATGAAATGCTAAAGGGACTTATGTAAGAAAAAGAAGATGAAACATATGAACAGTGAAAGGACAGCAAACACACAGTTATTAACAACCACACCTAAAACAAAAGCAAACCAAGAGGACAGCTAGATCAGGAGTGGAACCATAGAAATGAAGAACACATGGAGGGTTAGAAACAGGGGGGTGGGAGGAGGAGAAGGGGGGAGAAGGCACAGAAAATAGCATAGATGGTAGGTAGAAAATAGATAGGGGGAGGGCAAGAATAGTGGGGGAAATATAGAATCTAAAGAACTTGAGACACGTGGTTATAAACTAAGGGGGGAGAATGGTGGGGGAGGGAGTGTGCGGATGGAGGGGAATGAAGGGGGGAATAGAACAACTGTAATGGTATAATCAATAAAATATATTTAAAAACTGTATTTAGATAAAATAATTTTAATGGATATTGTTTTAAGCATTTATTTTAAATGCTACAATTTATAAAGCCCTAATGTGTTAACTAAATTTTATTTTTTTAAGATTTTATTATTTATTTTTAGAGGGGAAGGGAAAGAAATATGGAGAGAAACATCAATGTGTGGTTGCCACTTCTGTACCCTCTACTAGGGACCTGGTTCACAACCCAGGCATGTACCCTGACTGGGAATTAAACCAGCAACCCCTTGCTTTGCAGGCCAGCACAGTACTCAATCTACTGAGCCACACCAGCCAGGGCTGTGTTAACTGAATATTAATTTCTAGATTAGTTAACTTTACTTAGACCTAAGTTAATTAATATGTAACCTTTACATGTCTACATAGTTTCTAAAAAGAAAAAATATATGCAAAACTTTTGGATGATAATTAATATATGTCTTTTTTGACCCTCTTAACTTTAAATAATATAAAATAAATATAGCTGAGAAAAGTAACTGAATGATTTTTAACTTTCTGTCATATTTGTGTGTGTTCCTCAGAGAAAAAAGGAACAGGCTACTTACTTTAATTAAAGATAGTAATTAATGTGAATGATTGTAATAGGTCTAGTAATTACAGATTATTACAGATATGTGAGCAAAATAATAAATGTGATTTTCTGTTTATTTTAAAAGTTATAGTTCACTCAGAAAACTGTACTTGAATAAGAATTAAATAAAAAAATTTTAAAAGGTAAAAATTACCATTTGTAAATACTGACCATACAAGCAAAATATAACAAGAGACATTGAAATTAAGAATAAACTGATAGTAACTAAAGGGGAGGTGGGAGGGAATAATGAGGGGAAAGAGGGGAAGGGTTTTCAGGAACAACTGTAAAGAACACATGGACAAAACCAAGGGGGGGTGGGATCAGGAGTGTGAGGTGGGGATGGCTGGGATGGGGGAAATTCGTCAGGGAAAATGGAGACAGCTGCACTTGAACAACAATTAAAAAAAATACTGACCACAAATTCTCAAAAGATTTCAAAGAATTAATGTATAGATTGTTTCCCCACCATAATGCAATTATATTAGAAATAAATAATAAAAAGAAAAAATTAAGAATCAAAAAATAAATAAAAGTTATAGTTCACTCGAAAGATAAATATTATATATATTATTTAAATATGCCAACTAATTAGTTATATTTTAAAGCTATACTTAAAGTTTTACATTATTACCTATTAGTATGTTTTCATATCAGTGCATGCCCAAATGTATATAAACAAAGGTATAGTCATAGAGCCTTTACTACACTTTGTTAAATAATATATCAAGGAAAAAAAAGAATTTGGGTTTTTCCTATAAAATACCCAAATTAGCAAGATGTTCCTTTTCGTTACCAAATTATTCTGATAACTCGCAGTGCTCTTATCATAATTTTAAGTCATTTGTTAGAAATTTCCTTGGATAGCCCTGGCCTAGATTTATTTGCTCATTTTTTTCTTTTTATAGAATGCATTAGGGTAACTCTGATTAACAAACTTATACAGGTTTTAGGTACACAGTTCTACAACACATCATCTCCATTTTTTGGTCACCACCCCAAGTCTCCTTCCATCACCATTTATCCCCCCCATACCCTCCTCCACCTCTCCCCCTGCCCTCCCATCAATCACCACATTGTTGTCCATGTTTATGAGTTTTTTCTCTTTTTTCTTTTTTGTTCAATCCCTCCACTTCCCACCCAGTCCTCCTATTTGCTCATTTTTAAAAGTGCTATCATAGACCTAAATTAGCTCTTACAATATAAGCCACATCCCAGAAATTCAACCATCTCAGATAACTAAAATAATTCCCCTTACTTGGGCCTGCCAGCTGGAAGAATGTAAAAGCAAATGTTGACATTGATAGTAGATGTGCTTTTGGGTTACTCCACCAATTTGGAATGCTTTGGAAACAAAGAACTTTTTACCCTTAATAAAAAAGAAGGAAAAAAAAGATGACTAATCAAAGAATTCTTCATGCTTTCCTGTTACCTAAGGACATAAGTATAATAAAAATAAAAGGTCAATTGAAGTACAAAGACCCAGAATCTCATGGTTATGCTTCTGAGGACCACCACACTAAATAAACTGCATTAACCAAGATAATTGCTCCTGTAATCTTACAGGAAAGAGGCTGTTTATTAATAGTCCAAATAGAAGTCCCTGATTCATAGAAAATAAAATGGAAAAAGTTAAGATGTTCATTGCATAAAAATAATATTTGGCACTCTCAGGGTAGCTGACTTGATAGCATCAAATAATTTAAAATGGAATTTAGTAAAAATGCTTCATGTCATTACCTGTAATAGAAGATATAAACTGGTAACTATATTAAGTAATCTTGGATTGGGCAATGTTACAGGTATTGCCAAGGATGACCCAAAATATGTTCTCCTGCCAACAATTCAGTTCTGAAAAAAAACTGAAAAGGTAGAACATTAACAGAAAACAAAGTCATAAAGGCTCTTTAAATACTTCTGAATAGATTCCATACAAATGCATTCTGCAATATACTATAAATATATTCTAGTTATGATTTCTTTATTCTCAGGGTAAGTTAAAGCTTTTCCTTACTGCTTTGCAGAAGTGTTTTGGTTTCATTCAAAAGAATCTGTGCACCTCAAGGGACATACAATTTACTCACTTTTATTATAGTAAATGATACTGATGCTCTCAATACAAACTGTACTCCACTAGGATACTACTTCATACATGGATATCAAGCTTATACATGTCAACTGTATACTAACTTATTCTGTGTATTAGAAGTAATTGTTAGAGATCTACAGTCATTTAAAACTACCATCCCTCTAGTAAATCATGTTTCTTTTAATATACTGGCCAGAAGTCTCCAAAATAAAACAAACACAGATTTTTCTAGAAATCTTCCAGGAGGTATACTTCATTTCTTTCTCATGTGACCTATAATTTCCACACTGGGAATAATATGACTAGAAAAGGTACTTAAAATGTGTCTCTGACTTTAGCAGTAGTCATTAAATGATAACATTTCTGCTCTGGAAGTCCAACAAATTCTGATTCTAAATCCCTTAATGAGTGTTTTCATGGACAGTGGTATACCAAACACTTGTTGCATCTGTTTAAATACTAAGGACAAATAGAACAGTCTGTGACTAGGTTAGAAAAAATGAACCTGGCTCTATAAAACAGAACCTGCTGAATTCTGGAACCTTTTATTGCCTGGGTTACATATTCTAGGCTCTTGGTTTCAAAATCTGTTACAAGTACTAATAATCATTTTGTTTCTTCCAACTGAGTATATTATATATAGTTGGTTGATATATCCTGTTCAGAATCTCAACTGCTACTCAACAGCCACAGTCATGTCCAATGGTTCAAAAACTCATCCTACAACAGAAAAAGGAGAAAGATTAGCCTTGGGCCAACTACAGATGACATGCAATGGACACTCTTTTGATACTAAGTAAGAAAATATTGGTAAAAATCTGGATATCATGTGTCTTTGGCCATAAGGACAGGGCTGAGAAAACAATTGTCAGCCTCTGACATCAAGAACTGATTTGCAGTTGGACTGATTTTCGCAGTTGGACTTCAGTATTACTACAATCTGGTCTGATATCATAACCAGGCCATTTTGTCTAACTGTTGCAAATAAACAATCTTTTTTTAATATAATTTTTTAATTAATTCTTGTTCAAGTACAGGTTTCTGTTTTATATTCCCAACCCTGCCCTCGCTCTACCCCGTGCTCCCCGCCTGCCTCCCCTTTCTGCCCCACACCCTTAGTTATTGTCCATGTGTCCTTTATACTTGTTCATGTGAGTCCATTCCCTTTTCCCCTATGCACATAAACAATCTTAAATGGCACAACCTTAGACAAGGTTACTCTGAGGCTACAACATAACAAAACAAGGTCACTTCATAATTTTGTCTAAGCACAGAATAAAACCATTCATAAAATTTACCCCATTTTCTGGCAGCATCTAATCTAGAGCAAACCCTGACTTCCTGCAACCTTTCACCAAATCACCCAATAAAGCCTAAATCCTGTAACAGCTTCTATCTAGCACCCTCTTTCGAAGAGGAAACCCCACAGTGTATCTCTTCCCTAACTCCAAGGAATAATAAAGTCTAATTTGTTTAAATACAGATGTGTTTCTGGTTACTTTTGGCTAAAGATCATTAGTATCACCTAGTAGGTGTTCAATGAATATTTGTTAAATAACTTGTAAAATCTGCTTCCTTTTTCTGACTTGTTCTATACAAGATGACTTGGAATTGCTAAGTCCAGTGTTTACTTCTCAAATTAAACTCTCCAACCAAATGCAGCCCTTCATGCACTTGACTGCTCTGTCATCCTCCATACCACCAATATGAGGGTAGCATTTTCTGGTTCTCCTCATACCTTTCTTATTTCTTCACTGCCTCCTCCCCTAAGTCCATTCTTAAGTATTGGACATTTATTAGATTCTACACACTCTTCTTGGGATATTTCATTTACTCCTAGGTCTTCAATTATCAACAATATGTGAATAATTAAACTTTTAAAAAATTTCCTACCAATATTTTTCTCCTACCTGCCCATTAACTCCACCTGGATGTATCAGCTTCACAACTGTCACATCATTACCTTATACACTATCCTTTAGAATCTTTGCTCTTGTATGCTGCTTCGGAATCCATGTCCCCATGCTGACACATCTTCATCTCTTGGAATCCAGGACAGTAAGATAACCTTTTTTTAGCACCTAAAACATGGTGTGCTAGAGTCTGAAAGTTATTTTGGCTCCAGATTTTCTTTCTAACTTCTGAGAAATTAGAATACTGAAAGAAAACATTACCTGTAGTAGTAACAGTCTGCCTTCTAAACTGCTATATAAGGAAAGCAGACCTTGATATTAAAGAGAAAAATTCCACCAAACATTTAAGAACTTCCAAATTATAAATACTACTAGAGAATACAATAAAAATAATAAACATTTATTGATTACTTGCTATGTGCCTGGTGCATCTATGTATAAACTACTTTACATGCATCTTATTTAATCCTAATAATAACCCTATGAAGCAGTATTCTAATGAAAAATTAAAGGTTAGAAGGATTAAGTGACTTGCCCAAAGTGGCGGAACCATTATTCAAACCTTGGCTGTCTTGAAGCAACCAGCAGTATTTTAAGCAGTAAACACAAAGTGTTAAAAACATTTAAAAATAGATAAATTAAATTATATTAAGATTGATGATTCTGTTAATCTAAAGACATCAACAAGAAAGAAGAAAAACCACTCTAGCCAGATTGGAAAAAGATATTTGCAATGCATGCATTTAACAAAAGATATATATTCAGATATGTATGGAATGCTTATAAATAAATGACCAAAACATAGACTAATAAAAATTAGCGAAAGTATCAAACACACCTTACAAAACATTTCCAAATGTCCAAAAAATATATAGAAAAGGTGCTCAGTTTCATTAGTTATCGGAAAAACTCAACAGGAGACCATAATATGTTGCCACTTCAGAAAAACCATGATAAATAAAATAAAAAACACAAAAATCTCAAGTGTTGGTAAAGATATAAAGCAACTAGAACTCTCACATACTGTGGATAGAAATTCAAAATTGTGTAATTGCTTTGAAAAGCATTTTGCAGTATCTTAAAGCTGAATATATGTACATTCGATGACCCAGCCATTCCATTCCTAAGCATATACCAAACAAAAATGCACATTTGTTCATTGCAAGGCATGTAAAGAAATGTTCATAGCAGCACTATTCATAATTGCCAATAATCAGAAATAACTTTATCGTCATCAATAGCCTAATGGACTGGATAAGTATATTGTAGTACATTCACACAATGGAATATTACAGAGTGATGAGAGTGAAACAATAGCTATTAGAACAACATAGATAACTATTACAAACATAAGATTGAACTAAAGAAGCTGGAGAAAAAAACAGTAAAGATGGTATGATTCCGTTTGTATAAATTACAAAACCAGGCAAAATTAATCTATGGTGTTAGAAAAAAAGGGTAATATTTTCCACTGGAAGGGTGTGGACTTACTATGAGGGGACATGAAGGTGCCCTGCCAGGATGCTGATAATATTCTGTCTCTTGGTTTAAGTGCTGTTACATGTGTCTTCATTCTGTGAAATTGAGTAATCCATACATGTATGATTTATGCACTTTTGGGTATGTATGTTATACTTCAACTTAAAAAAAACAAAAAAGGGGAGTCTGCCTCCAAGTACCTCACATGTAACCATGACACCCATACAGCCAAAGAGGAGAAAACTGCAGAGCCAAGCTGAGATACAGATGTTGGGCCTATGTGATAGTAAGTAACTCATGCCACCAGACCACATTTCATTTAATTCCTTCCTTGGAAATTGAGAAATGACTGCATGTCATGGTATCTTGGAATCACATGCAAGTATTTGAAGCCCTGATTTGTTGAATTTTCAAAACCGAAGAGTTCTGCCCCAGTCATCTGGTAACTGAGAAAGGATAGTTGGAGCTCTCCTCACAATGCTTAGGTGAGACAGCTCTCACATAATCACAACATTAAATGCAGAATTGTACATTCAATGGAGTGATAGAACACAACAAGGAAATTGCCTGGTTTAGACTGGAGCCTCAAAGCAAGATTTTCTGAGAAATTAACACTTAATCGGTGAGCTACAGCTGGTCAATAAAAAGTTACTAATGTAAAGAAATGGTTTCCAAAGGTCTAAGTCAAAAGAAAAGTGTATGTGCTAAAACCCTGAGACAGAGAGAGTGACATGTTTGAGAAAAAGGAAGTAAGGCTATGTAATTGCAAGAGGGTGAGATGGGGAAAGAATGCTGTGAGATGAGGCTGGAGAAGTAATCTTGGGAGATAATGAAGAGCTTTTGAGGGCATATGAGGACTTTGGATTTCAAGGGCAAAAGGAAACTATTCCAAGCAGGGATGTGGCATGATCTGATTTACATTTTAAAATGATCACTCTGACTGCCTGCCATGTGGTGCATTTATTATAGGATGAGATGAGAGTAAATGAGATGACCAGTTAAGACGCTAATTAAGTATTCCAGGCAAGAGATGGTGGTGGCTTAGATTTAAGTGATGACTATAGAGAGGGACAGAGTACAAACTTTTCAGATATATTCTGCATGTAGAATTGTCAGGGCTGGTGAAGCACTGGAGTGGTAAACAAGAGTGAAGGAGATACAGTACCTACATGATGCCCAGGTCTTTTGGTATAAGCAATTAGGTAGATGAAGCTACTATTTACTAATATAAGGAAGGTGGTGGAAATGTAGATTTAGACAAAGATAGAAGAATAAGTCAAAAGCTCATTTTTGAACATGTGAAGTTTGAAATGCCAAGGAGACATTAAGATGGAGATGCTAACTAGGGAGTCGGATTAGTATATCTAGAGCTCAAAAGATGTATATGGACTAAAGAGAGCCTTGAGAGTTGTTGGCAAAAAAGATACTATTTAAAGTCATTAGCATCTATGAGGTCCTGAGGAGAATGTTCATAAAAGAGATGGAAAGGGCCCAGGACTGAGCTCTGAGGAGAGTCCAATGAGAACCAAAAGAGGAGACTAAGAAAAAGTAGCCAAGTGGCAGAAGGAAAGCCAAGATGTTGTCCTGGGAAGACTTTCAAGGAGGGAGGAGTGGACACTGGTATCAAATGTATCACAGAGACAAATAAAATCAGCCCTAAAAAATGTTGTTGGATTTAATATCACTGAGGTGCATGGTGACCTTGATAAGAACACTTTTTGTCAAGTGGAAAAGAAAGCAAGATTGTAGTGGGCTGAGGTATAAGAGGAATGTGAGGAATTTGAGACTATGAGAATAACTAGCTCTCTCAAAAGTCACGAGTATGTACAGAAGAATAACAGAGCAGGAACTAGAGGGGAATAGAGATAGAGGAGAATGAGAAGGCCATAACAGTTGAGGAAGAATTTTTATTTAAGATGGAAGAGATTTGAGTGTATTTACAGGGATGCACAGAAGTAGTCGATTTAGAGGGAGTTACAAAAACACAACAGAAAGACCAAGGCCTCATTGGTTAAATATTTTAATTTTTTTCGTCGGTACCTGCCACAACATTCACACTGGAGTTTTCTTAGTTCGAGTCTTCATTTCTCACTTGTATTATCTGGGACCATCTTTTAACTCATTCTCCTGTCTCCAGTCATCTCTCCCTTCAAAATATCTCCATACCAGAAGTTCTCAAAGAATGGTGTGTGGTCTCCTAGAGGTCCCTGAGATACTTTCAGGGTGTCTGTGAGGTCAAAACTATTTTCATAGCAATCCTAAAATTTCAGTATTTTAGTATTAAAATCATTGCCTTTGTTACTGTATGGACATTTGCATGGATGGCAACTCAGCACGAATCAAGGTGGTGAAACCAAATGGTACTAGTAGTCCATGGATTCTTTATCACCTCTAAATCTCATAGAAATAAATACCAGTTTCACTTTAAAAAGTCCTTGATTAAGCAGTAAAAATTAGTAATTTTGTCAAACCTTTATAATAGTCTATGTGACAAAATTAAAAGTACTCATAAAATACCTCTGCTGTGCAACAAAGTATAATAGTTGTCTCAGGGAAAAGCACTTGTGAGCTATGGGCTGAACTAACTGGATTTTTCAAGGAACACCATTTTAACTGACAGAGAAACTGACAGATAAATTATGGTTATTCAGACATGGATATTTGGCAGACATTTTCTTGAAAAATGAATGGTAAGAGCCTCCCACTTCAAGGAAAACAACTGACTATATTTGTTGTCAATGATAAATTTAAACTTTCAAGTGAAAATTAGATTTTTAGAAAATTGGCATCTGTTAAGATGAGCTTGATGGTTTCTCATAACTTTTTTATAAGATCACTGGTAATATTAAAAGATGATATTAAAACTATTATATAATAATATGTACATGCAAATTTGCATGACTAAGTGCACTAATATTTTTCAGAACACCAAATACATGATGCTAGAAAATCATGCCTGAGTAAGTGAAGCATTCATAGTGCAAGATAGACCAATGTATTTTAATATAATAAAATATGCATGCCCTGGCTGGCGTAGCTCAGTGGATTGAGCGCGGGCCTGCGAACCAGACGATCGCGGTTCGATTCCCAGCCAGGGCACATGCCTGGGTTGCAGGCCGGTTCCTTGCAGGCTAACTACCAGCAGGGGACGCACAAAAAGGCAACCATACATTGATGTTTCTCTCCCTCTCTCCTTCCCATCTAAAGACATATAAATAAATAAAATCTTAAAAAAAAAAAAAAAAAATATGCAAAGTTCATTGATGTGGTTTCTGGTTCCACATTGCAGCTAACTTTTTAAGAGCTATACATGGTGAGTTTCAGTGTAGTCTCAAAGAAGACTACCCATGTAGTTGAGTGAGGTCAGATTTTCTCATTTCCTTCAGACAAAACAACACACCATAATACAGTGACTGTAGAAACAGCCATAAGAATCTGGCTAACTTCTACTGAACCAGACAATAATGAGGGGTTTTTTTTGAGTTTTGAAAAAATCTAAAATGATACCATTCTTCTCATTATGTTTTGTTTTNTGTTTTGGAATATATATATATATATATATATATATATATATATATATATATTTCATTAAAATGTGTTATTTGTGTTAATAAGAAATTAGTTCATCATTATTTTAAATAAACCTAATTTTTTAAAAAAAACTCTGTAGTTTTAATTTGTAATATAGTAAACATCAATAAATATAGGCCACAAAAACAAAGGCTCTCTGAGGTCCTTACTAATTTCTAGGGGCATAAATTGGTCCTGAAACCAAAACATTTGAGAACAGTTCCTCTACTAAACATGGCATCTTGCTGGTTCTTACACCTCAATGCTTTACAAGCATTGAAGCCTCTTCACAGACATGACTAAAGATTCCACTAATGCCTCATCTCCTGTCACTCCCATCCATGCACCCTATACGTCAGTTTCATCTGCATCAGGGAACTTGCTAGTCCTTCAACATTCCATGCCCTTCCTTACCTCCATGCCTAGCACATCTAGCCAAATTCAAACATCACACTGTCTCTGGAGCCTTCCTTCCTGCTCGGTAAATTTATCGATCTCTTCTTACTTTCTCCAGTGCACTTTATAAGGTTGGTTTCAGAACTGCCATTTTCCCCATTTTTGAAAATAAAGGATCAGGTCAAGAGAAAGACTTCAGTAAGTGAGTGGCAGAGCTAGAGCCTAAATTCCCAGCATTCTTTTCAAACTTCTCTGCCTAGGAGCAATTGCAGAGGCTCAGAATGTGTTGGAAGCACTGGAGGAAAGGGGAATTAAGTTAAATTAAGTTAAATAAATGACCTGGGTTGGAACATTCTTAAAGGAAGTAACTATGACATTGGCCTCGTCTAAGAACTAAACCATGTTGACAGCAGATTAAAAGCAGCTCGTGGGAAATATCCTTTTCTTTTTTTTTTCTTCTTCAATTTGTTTCCACACCAGACAGTCATTATTCTTAAGTGCAATGGCTGAGGAGCCTTCGGGCATTCCGGAGTCCACCTGAAGAGTATTGTTCCCATCTGAAGAAGTCTACTTAAGGTGATGTTGTTCTGTCAACACTGCCTGGTACAATGGTTGCCCTTATTTGGCTCTTGAGGCTGGGATAAGAAGTCTAGGTGAAGCCTAAAGCAACATTCAGGAATTGATAGAAAATGTAACTGCCTGTTTCAGAGCACTTTGCTTTTCTTATAAATTGTCAAGTGGTGGGTATTAGAAATTTTGTCTTTAGAGAAAATTGGTTTTAAAACTTTGGTAAATGTCAAGAGATAGTTTCTGTGAGGCATCCAAATAAAGCTAAGCCTAAGGAATTTTGCTTGTTCCACAGCATCTAGCTAGCTAGGAAAGACTGCTGCCAGAGACAAGGGACTACAGGATGTTAATGAAAATTAACTTAGTGTCTAAAGGTCTTACGAACACTGCGCCATGGTAAAGCTGTTAGGGTAGAGATGATCAGTTCAATTTGACCCACACTATTGCAGCACACCTGAGCCAGATCCTGTGCTAAGAGCTTGGAATGCACAGTTGAATAAAATTAGGCCCCTGCCCCTGAGAAGTCCATTGTCTCTTCAGGGATCCAGGCAAAAATACACATAGTTACTGCATAGGATTATCACTGCTTGAGTAAGTATAACTGGGGAATGAGTGGCTATAATGAAACAGAGAAGGCTTCCTTAGGGAGGTAATATTTGAGTAGAGCCTTAAGATGAATAGGTTCACAGGAGGTCATTAGTTTTAGAGAAACAAATGTGAAGGGCATGGAGGTAGGAAACTTGATCTTGTTAGTTATTCTCTGGTTATCATCTGCACCCCCAGAATAATTCTCTGCCCTTCTCTTCCCTCTTCTTTGTCCCAAGAGGCTGACCCTGATCTTGTCTGTTGGATTATGGCAGGGTATGGCTAATGGGAGGCGCTGCCGCAACCAGGGTCAGAGGAGAAGATGGTATTAGCATTGCTTTTCTACTCCTTCCCTGCTTTGGGTCTCCTTTCATGCACTGACTGGAATCTTCCCTGATGGGAATTTCTACTCGGAACTTCTCCACGCTCCACCTCTCACTAGGCTCGGGTAACACCATTCCATTGCTTTAGCCCTGTACACCAAGGGTGTAACAGCTTCCCAGTATTCCTAGACCCTGAGTGCTACATTATTCCTGTTAGTAACCCTGAACATGCCTGTACTTATGAATTTGTTGATTTGATTCCTTGCAGGACTTTTACAAATATAAGAACACCCTCGGGTACAGCTTTCACAGGATATAAAGTGCATGGCTGTGCGTAAGGTAAGAGGAGACAGGAAGATGAGATCAGATCTACACCACGGAGTCTTCTATGTCTCTTTTTTATTTTTTATTAAGATTTTACTTATTTATGTTTAGAGGGGAAGGGAAGGAGAGAGGGAGAGAATATCACTGTATGGTTGCCTCTCGTGTGTCCCCTGCTGGGAACTGGCCTGCAACCCAGGCATGTGCCCTGACTGGGAATCGAACCATGATTGTGTGGTTCCCAGGCCCGTGCTCAATCCACTGAGCTACACCAGCCAGGGCCTATGTCCCTTTTTACAAAAGAACTTGTGTGAGGAGGTCATGAAGAGCCTTTAAAAATGTTGGCAACTGGGGCCTCTTTTTAAATTTTTATTTATTCTTTTAATTACAGGTCACATTCAATATTATTCTCTATTAGTGTCAGAGGAACTCTTGAGGTTTGTTCTGTTGCTCACATGATGCCAGAATCAATGGCTTCAATTTATTGAACACATTTTGTGTTAAACACTTTACTTTCATCATCTCATTGAATCCTAACAATAACTTTTGTAGATGAGCATTTAGTGATCTCTATTTTACAAGAGAAAAACTAAGGCTTAAAGAAGAGAACTAACTTGCCCTCTTGATTGGTAGAGTTGAAAAGGAAGAATATGAACACACGCTGTCCAAGTCTAGAGCTTGGGAGCTCCACTCTACCCAGTTGGGTGGTGAATTGGTCTATATTGTGTTTAAGGCGTCTTCAGCCATAGGACGTCATATGTCTATGGGGTAAACAGGCATTTCCAGCTAAGGCCGTGGGTCCATCCATTAACAAAGGGTGCTGGTGGCAGATTTGTCAGGTATATACAAGACGTGAATGAGACCTCTTGGTTATTTCCTGCAAATGTCCCTCCTGCTGGCCATGTCATCCCAATGTCTGGGCAGAGACAGAACCATATGGCTAATTAATCCTGGAAGAATTCCAGCTTTAGAATTGCCAGCCACATCAGCTCCTCTGGTGGAAATCTGGCATTCTAGTAGGAGTGAATGCCATCAGTAGTGCCAGTCAGTGCTTGCTTAGCACTGCCACAGGCTAAGTTGACTTGGCTACAGTGTGGATACCATGTCATAATTTGGTAGCAAGTCTTAGAAAAACAAAAAGAGGAACCACCTTGGAACACCTCCTCTAGGATAGGCACCTTCCTTGCAATCCTCACCACAAAATTGAGAGGCATGTGTCATCACTTTCATATTATAGGTGAGGAAACTTAGGCTTAGAGAAGGGAATTTACTCTCCAGGGTTTAAGATAACTGTCAAGTATCAATAGGCATTGAAATCCAGACTCTTCTGACTCCCAAAGCCTATATTCTTTGCTACTGTATCATGTGGGCAACACAACAGTTAAAAACCTCAGAATTGGGAACTTGGTTTTGAAACCTGGCTCCACAATTTCATAGTTATGTGACTGTGGGGAAGGCACTTAACCTCAGTGTGTCTCAGTTTCTTCACCTCTACAGTGGAAATGACAATATCTACGTATAGGGTTGTTACGGGAATTAAAAGCATTCATATTTGTAAAGCCCTGAGTACAGTGCCTGACATGGAGTGAAGGACATATATTTCTTAAATGAATGGAGAGTCCTTTCTATCCCTTCAAAATCTCTCAATTCTTCCATTCTGAGACCTGGAGAAAAGAAAGAAACTAGCTCAAGAGGAAGACTCTCCTAGAAGGAAATCATTTTTGGGGTTTTTTTTTCCCTGAAGCTGGAGAAAGGCTAAGGCTATTGAGTGACCTGGACACACCCAAAGTGCAAAGCTTGGGAGGGCTGACAGGGAATGTACATGGTGTCCATGGGTTGTGTTAAATTCCTATGTCCAGCCACAGCTGGTTCACTGCAGCTAGATGTTGCTTGGTCAGCTCTCTCTGACCTCCCGTTCTGCCTTCGTATCTGGAGATGGCTGCTGAGATGATAGATAGGAAGAGCGGAGATAGTCATCAGGAGGACTGGGACCTTTCTTCTGAAATGATAGAGTGTAATTTGTAAACATACATCCCAGAATATAGACTTTTCTCTTTCTCCTATCAGAAACTCCATCTACGCACTTGTACTGGACATATTTTCACATTAATTTGTTATATTTCTCCATCCTTGGCATTATCTGCTTGGTTTTTGGAACACTGGTTCTCAGCTCTGCCTGCACGTTAGAATTACCTGAGTGGTTTTGTTTTTTTAAATAAAGTACTGGGACCTTGATCATAGGTTACGGAACTGGGTTGGAGGATCATAGCACTGTCCGGCTCAGCGACATACGAATTTCAGATCCTTTCACATTGGTACCAAGTTAGCAAGAGTAAAGTGGTAGCTCCACAGCCATACCTCCCTAACCCACAACCAAAGATATATAGATGTGTATATATATGTTCATAGAGGCCCTAAGGTTTTCTGGAAGTCTGGGGTGGAAAGGGCGGGAAATATGGTCTGCACATCCCACTGCAGACAGTTGTGTCAGCTGGTGATCATCAGGGAGATCCGGGCTGCATTTGTATCCCCTCCATTACCATGGCTGGGGTATTACTATTACCCTTTGCCAGGAATCATGGTCCCTTGAACATGATTTGTGCAGCTTCTTTATTCTCCAAGACTGACTGATTGGACACACACTCAAATGCCCAACAGTTATGTTAGGAAGGGACAAAGCTGCTATATTTGGTGTTAGACACACCTGGGGTCAAATCCCAGTACTGCCAGTTAATACCTGTGTGATCTGAAGTAAGTCATTTAACCTTGTAGAGCTTCAGTTTCCTTACATCTAAAATGAGGATAACAGGATCTCTCTCAGGGCTGTTGTAAGGAATAAATGAGAAATTCAGTGTAAAAGTGCCTAGCAAAGGGAGTTTCCTTCCTCCATTGCCTAATTCTCTCAGCTACCAGCCAGTATCCTATAAGTTTTCAGGCCTTTGAAAATATAAGGTGATACTGGGACCTCAAAGCCCCTCCTTTCCACTAACTAAGCTCCCCTAATTCCTTCTTCCTTAGAATCATGCAGACCTTGGTCTGTAAATGACCTTCTAGGTCTTATATGGATCTGAAGCGATCAGTCCCATGATTATTTTACCTCCTTTACATTTCTAGGCACCTTCCAGGTTTTTTTTTTCTATTGCCATATTTATTTAGAACACACCCAGGGGGTTTGAATGCAGTTGAGATGGACCCATTAGGGTGCCTCTGACATTTCGATCACAGATTTGTGTATTTATTAGTTTTCTGGCAGATGGCCATAAAGTATCTTGAACAAGGGGTGCTTTTTCTAATTCACACAAAAGGCTCCATATAAGCTAGAGATGATTATGCACCTTCCCTCTCCCCAACTTGCTTCAGGCACTGGCCACACCCTTATTTATTCCCCCTTTTCCCATCCCTAGCAGCACAGCACAAATAATGAAAAGTTGTTGGTTTTTTTCCCCAAACACCAGTTCAACAATGGGTTTTGGGGTCTCCCACATTACAGAAGCTCTCAGTAATGAAAGTGTGCCATCTTTGCGCAGGCTCAGGACTCCCACAGGTCTCCACTTTTATCTTAGCTTCCCCCATAGACTTTTTGAGTATATTTTATTGATTATGCTATTACAGTTGTCCCATTTCCCCCTTTATTCCCCTCTGCCCTGCACACCCCCTCCCACCTGCATTCTCCCCACTTAGTTCATGACCATAGGTCATACATATAAGTTCTTTGGCTTCTCCATTTCCTATACTGTTCTTAACTTTACCCTATTTTGTACTTACCAATTATGTTTCTTATTCTCTGTACCTTTTTCCCCCATTCTCCCCCTCCTATTCCCCACTGATAACCCTCCATGTGACCTCCATTTCTGTAATGCTGTTCCTGTTCTAATTGTTAGCTTAGTTTTTGTTTTTGTTTTTGAGCTTCAGTTGTTGATAGTTGTGATCACTGTTGACTTTCTATGTGACTTTGGGCAGGAACAATCTTCTGGATCTCAGTCTCTTTATCTGTAAAACGGGACTAAAATGAGATGGAGGAGCCCTGGCTGGTGTGGCTCAGTGGATTGAGTACATGCTGGGAACCAAAGGGTCACAGGTTCGATTCCCAGTTAGGGCACGTGCCTGGGTTGTGGGCCAGGCCCCCAGTAGGGGGCATGTGAAAGGCAACCACACATTGATATTTCCCTCTCATTCTCCTTCCCTTCCCCTCTAAAAAAATAAAATAAAATATTTTTAAAAAGTAAAAAAAAGAACAAGGTGGTGGAGAGACTCAAATGAAACAATGTACAGGGTGGGGCAAGAGTAGGTTCACAGGTGTATGTGAAACATAGTTCATTCTTGTACATTATTTATTTGTCATATTATTTATCTGTATTACAACTGTAAACCTACTTTTGCCAACCCCTGTATATAAAATGTAGGTGATGTGTCTGCCAGGTGGCCATACCCTAATTCTTGGGCCAGATCTCCTAGTAAGGCTCTCCTATTTCATGCTGAGCACATGACGGATGCTTAACAATGTTCGTTTCCTTCTCTTAGTCCCAAAGGATCCCCAACTCCACTGTAGGGCTTGTTTCAATTCCCAAGGCCCTGAATTCTAGACACATAAATCATACGAAGGCTCTGGATCAAATCTTCATAACCTGTCCACTTCAGAGTGGAGTCCCTTTCCCCCTGTTGTCAGAGTTGGAACAACCTTGCTACTTGGCTGCCAATGCTTCTTTCTTGGAGGTTTTCAAATCTATTTAAAGGATCTTTAGAGCCATTTCCTGAGGCATTTTGTGATGTCTTATTCACTTCAGGGAAAATAATGTGATTTCCTGCTGGATATAAATACAACCTGGACAGTCAAGAGCCCAGGGTTAATTTCCAATTAAGTATAAAATCACTCACATCAGGATAGTGCTTCTTTCCTATCTCCCTACAAAGACCACCTACCCCCTCACTGAATACCTTTGGAGAAACACAATAAGCACATTGTAATGATAGCAGGAGTGCAAAATATGAGAGGGAGAGTTAGGCAGATGTGGGAAAGGTAGGTGCTCCTCAGAATAGCATAAGGGGTGCTCAGGAGGGTGAAGGTACTCCAGCCACATCACCCAGAATTGAATTGTCGTAGGAACAAACCTATGTCAGACCTTAAGACAGAAGTGGCAAAAACAAGGCCCATGGGCCAAATGCAGCCCCCTCCCCACCTTGTTTTATCCGGCCTGGCACCTTGTTTCTACCCAGTGGCAGCACTGAGCTCCTTGCCCCTAGTTAAGGAGTAGTTATGTTTATACAGTTCTACCATTACATTTGGCCCTTTGAAGGCAACTGTGAAGCTGATGTGGCCTCCGGTGAAAATGAGTTTGACACCCCTGCCTTAAGACAAAGGCATCCTCCAGACTTGACTGTTGGCAGCTGGACAGTTCAGAATAGTTGGGTCTGGGATTAAACTTGTAAATGAGAGAAGAAAAAATGGGGAGGGGAACCTGAGCCAGCTTTGGGGGCAGCTTCAATAGGGTGGTGGGGAATCGGGGTGGCTAATTACAGGGCCAAGGGACATGACAATTTCTAGCCAATTGGGTTACACTGCATTGAGGAATACAAGGAATTGAGTGGTGGATAACATTTGGGAAGATCTTGACTATCCACCAGCCCTAAATGGATATATAGAAGATTCCATTCCTGAACAGCAAATGAGGCGGTCACTATCATCACTACTACCACTACTGCTGCTGAACAATAATAACTGAGCACTTACTAAGGGCCAGTCATGGTTATTTGGGTTAAATAACATGCCCATGGTGATTGAGGCATGAATATGGACGATGGTGTCCAGGTCCCTTCCAGGGTGGTTGAGACCAGGTATCTTATCCGAAAAGGCTAAGAAAGCAGCAAGGGAACTTAGTCTCTAATTGAGTGCCTCTAGACCACAGACCCATAAGGGAGACAGAATTGAGTCCTGCAGGATGTTAGTGGGGCTGGAGAAGAGGTGAGGGACCGTTGGAATACCCAACCTTCCTCACATTCTTATGGCTCTGGGAACTACTGGGTTGGCCAAAAAGTCCATTTACTTTTTTTCTGTAAAATATAAGGCATATTTTTCATTTTCACCAATAACTTTATTGATTTGGATAGTTTGAGTATGTTGGCTATCTCCCACCTGGGAGAACACTGCTTGTTCTCAATGAATGTCTCAATTTGATCACTATCAACTTCAATTGGTCTACCCTACTGTGGAGCATCGTCCAGTGAGAAATCTCCAGCATGAAACTTTGCAAACCACTTTCGATACATTCAATCAACAGTCATGGCACCTCCTCCACACACTGCACAAATCTTTTGTGTGTGTGTTTCAGTTGCATGTTTATGTTTCTTGAAATAATAAAGCATAATATGCTGAAAATATTACATATTTTCTTCCATCTTCAGTATTAAAATGGCTACACAAAAATTCACCAATTTTGATAAGTTTTTTTAAATGCACGCTGATATGACAGCTGTCACAATAAAATCTAACAAAACTGTTTCAAAAGAAGTTAAAGACAACTAAGCACTACAAGAACCATTTTACCGGGGTGGGGGGGGGGCGGGAATGAATGAACTTTTTGGCCAACCCAATAGAATAGGATGGCATCTGCCGGCATCATGGAACCAAGATGTGAGTAGCTAAGAAGAAGCTAGAGGGATAAGTCCAGGGCTGACAATATTAGTGAAAAACTCAGTTCCCACAGGCTTGCCAAGGGCTGGGGAAGTATGGGCATACAGAAGGCAACTGCCTCTTTCTTTTCCCCCAAGACTGGGAAAGCCGTCTTTGCGATCCTAATTTCAGGCACCATTTTGGCATTCCGAGGCCCTGTGTTTTCAGGAAATGGGCTTATACAACTTATACAATTGTTTAAGGAGAATTACACAATTTGAATGCACACTGAAACAGGGAAATCCCCCATCTCATGGGGAGGCTCCCAGAAAGAAATACGACTGCTCTGGAAAAAGCATTTCTGGGGTCAGACACACCATGACTCCAACCACCCAGACTGACAGTCTCCTTGTCTTCAAGCCTCTGAGAAAAAGTTGGGCACCTTCACTTTGCACTCCATTGGCCCAATAAAGCCGCCAAGTCTCTAAATTTAACAGGCTGTAAACTTCACAAAACTCAGCTGGGCCCATTTGAGTTACCAGAACACCAGGATCCTGTGGGCGAGCTTAGAGGATCAAAGGTACAAGGGACTTTGAAATCCACTAGGCCTCAATCTCTCCTCTAAGAGAATTTCCTCAGTGTGATGGAATGGTCTGGGTTTGCATCCTTAATTCACCATTTCCTCAGCTGTGGGACCTTGACCACACTATGATAACTATTCTCTGCCTTCATTTTCTCATCTGTAAAATGGGGTCAATACCAGTACTTACATCATAAGATTATCAGCACAAACTTAGTAAACCTATGTTAAGCACTTAAGAGACATATTTAGCATGTAGCAATGTCAGGCATCAAATGATCAAATGGTATGGGGAACAAACATCCTATCTTGGGCTTTTAGGGAAACTGCTTCTGCCCCTGCCTAGATAGAATGAGACTAGTTATCTGATTGATAACCAGCATCAAGGTGCTATCTAAGAACACATATATTCAGCTTCTAAAGATCATCAGCCCTCGTACTCCAGTTACCAGTTTCTTTGGTGTGTTGCCTAATTGGGAGAAGTTGGATAACAGCAGGGTTTCTAACTGTCCATATAGACTCTACCCCAGCATTAAGGTGCTGACAACCATGTGTCTTTATACTGAGAGGCGGGGCTTCCATAGGCAGCTGCTTCATGCCTGTTGTAAGCAGCAGTATGGCCTCCAAGAAGATCCAGTGTCTTATCTCCAGGACTGTGAGTACATGGTCAAGGAGATGTTGAAGATGCCATTTAGGTTATTGCTGACTTTAAAATAAGAAGATTGTACTGGAAAGCATTATGCTGAGTGAAATAAGCCAGGCGGTGAAAGACAAATACCATATGATCTCACCTTTTAACAGGAACTTAAACAACAAGACAAACAAGCAAGCAAAATATGACCAAAGACACTGAAAATTCAGCACAGGCTGACAGGGACCAGAGGGGAAAAGGGAGAGAATTTCAGGGGAAAAGGGGAAGGATTCACAGAAACTAGTATAAAGGACACATGGAGAACTAAGGGGGGTAGAAATGGGAGGGAGGTGGGGAGCACAGGGGGGTGGGCTGGGAAGGGAGTGGGGGATGGAAAACTGTACTTGAACAAAAATTTAAAAAATTTAAAAAAGAAGGTTGTCCTGGATTATCTGTGTGAGCCCAATAAAATCACCCCAATGAAAAGTGAGCCCTTAACAGCAGAGGCAAGAGAGGAAGTCAGAGGAAGAGGAAGCAAATAGATTTCGCATGCCATTAACTATTTCCCTGAAGATGGAGGGGGCTACATAGCAAAAATAGGACCTCAGTCCTACAACAAGGACATGAATTCTGCTAACAACAGGTGAACTTGGAAAAGGGGGCAGCTCCAACTGACAACCACGTCCTGGCTGATACCTTGATTTTAGTTCAGTGAGACCCTAAGAGGAGAATCCAACCACATCATGCAGAACTTCGGACCCATAAAAACCCTGAGAACATAAATGGATGTTGTTTTACGCTGCTAAATTTGTAGTCATTTGTTACAGCAGCAGTAGAAAAGTAAAACAATGGTCTTGGTCCTTAATTTGTACATCTGTCAAATGGGCACAAACTCCCTGGTTTTAGCTACTTGATGGGACTGTTATGAGGACAAAATGATGGACAAAAGAGCTCTCTGCAGTTTCAAGTCATAAAACTGTGGGGATATACACCAACATGGGGCAGGGGTGGGAATCAATGTGTTTTGATGCAATTGGGTTGAAGCAATTAAAAGCTTAGAGCTCCTGACATTTCCCAGAAACGCTGAGTTGTTTTTTTCAGTATATTTTATTGATTATGCTATTATAGTTTTTCCCAATTTTTCCTTCTTAGCCCCTCTCTGCTAGGTATCTCCCTTCCCTCCAGCAGTCCCCCTCCCCCGCCGCCTTAGTTCATGTCCATGGTTCATGCATATAAGTTCCTTGGCCTCTCCCTTTCCTATACTGTTCTTATGGGGATGTTAAGTGCTGAGGATTTGGAGGGCTGCTCCTCCTCTCCCAAGGAAGTAGAGCAGCATAGGAGAAAACAGAAAACGTAGATCCCAACATATTTCCTATCTGTGTGACCTTGGGCAAGTTATGTCACCTCTCTGAGCTTCGATGAAGTTGAGATAAAACCATTCACTTCCCGTCTTCCACTCATTTTGCTGGGTAATTCTCACGTCCATTAGCTAAAGCCAACTGGCAACAATCTTTAAAATGGCGAAATCTTTAAAATGGAGAAACAGACTCAGAGTGGAGGAGAAGGGAAGTCTCTAAGGCCAGGCAGGCAGTGGAGCTCTTCCTGGATGATAGGGCTGTGTGAGGCCACCTGACGCAACGAGTGCGCACGTCACAGAAACCAAGCAGTGCCCAGATGAAAGGCCTACTCATCCTCCCCACTGTGTGCCTTGCTACCGGCAGCAGATATCCTGATTCTGGTAAACCAGTCACCCAAAGAAGTAGAGTTCAAAGATGCTTGGATGGTACTCTGAGCACCTGTTTTATTCCACTGGCATCAGCAAGGGAACACAAGCGACGACGCTTGCTCTAGCAGCTCCCTTTTAACAAACAGGAATCAGAAAGGTCTACTCTTCAGATTTCTCACTCATTAGCCCTTTTGTGTTTTCTCATTGATTTAGATGGCAAATAAGGAAGACTAGGACCTTTTGTTTGGGAGTATTTCACTTGGTGGAAAATATGTGGGGATCAAGAAAGAGAGTAAAAGCCAAATTCCCAAATAATAACCAAAATAGTAAGCCAAAGTAATGACCACTAAAGCCGTCCAGCATAAAACCCCTGGCTAGGTAAGTGTGGTGTGACTGAAACAACCTTCAGTAGGAGCCCAAGGACCTGGAGACTTCTTTAGACATGGCTCCTAACTTACTCTGTCTGTTTCCCCGAGGGTAAACTAGGCCAAACTAGGCCAAACTAGGCTGTTAGAGTTAAATGCTTTTGCAAGGCCCTTCCAATCAAATACTTTACGGGTCGTAAAAAAAAGAGTCTTTTATCTCAAGGCTGTGGTTCTTAACCTTTATTGGGTCACAGGCCCATTTCAGTAGAATGTTATGGACATCTCTCCAGAACCGGCACGTTGTCCTGGAATTCTATATACCATTTCAGAGGCTCCATGATGTTCCTGCATGCATGACCACTGGCTTAAAAACTGCTTATTTCAGGACTTAAAAGGGCGTAACTGCAGAAGGCAAACACAACGTAACACGACAGCTGCCCCTAATGCGACAGCTGCCCAGCCTCAATCCACCTGGACAAGTTTTCCCACATTTGACCCCAAAATGGAACTCCTGCAGGACAAACACAGTCTCCCTTTTTTAAAGAACAGTTTTCAGCTTTTCTTTCCTGATTTCTTGGAAAGGAAGCTGCTAGGAGAAAACAGGCAGACGATTAATTCAAAGAGTTGGAGGCTTTGACATGCAAAACGTGCTTTGCAGATTTGTCCTAAGTGGCTGTTTGCAAGAGCAGGAAGGCCACCTTCCTGAGTCCACATGGAAGGTTGTGGGGGGCATCACCCAAGCTGTCTAGCCCCACAGGAGCAGACAGGTTCTTGGCAACACATTGCAGCGCCAGAGCTCCAAGCTGGCACCAGGCTCCATCTCATCAGCAAGAGGCATGTTAGGGTTCTTCAATGCTTAGCAAACATTTCTACTTCTCTGCTTCCAGGGTAATCCATTGCCCCAACCCAAGTAGCTTTTTGTTCGGAGTAAGACCTTTGATATCAGTGGTTAGCCCCAAATCTTTGCATTTGATGACCTTCTGAGGAGGCAGGAAGTTCAGAGAAGAGTTGAAAACTGAGCTCCACTCTCCAGCTCAGTTGAATGGATAACTTTGTTTCTGCAGAGTCTGGCTTGAGGGAGGTCAGACATTCACAGTCTACAGAAGCTCAATGTAGACTTTCTGAGGGGATAAAGACAGAAGACAAAGGAGAAATAAACCTGTTCTAGGACATGTGCCCTCTATTTATAGCATCCAAGAGCCTGATGGGGCAGGGCCAGGAAGGAGATGCTCTTCAGCACAAAATGACTCAGCACACAAGTGTTCGAAGACCCTTTTAGAACCAGGAAGGGGTCTTATGAAGCCAAGGCTTTTACAACCTGAAAAGGAAAGAAGAGAATAGGAATTAGCTAGCTTGGGTCAAGCACTTAATAGCCACTTAGCAGTGAGGCCCCTCTTGGCAGGTAGCTAACCATAAAATTGGTAGCTAACCTTCTGAATAATAGAGGCTGGCTTGGAAAGGGCCCCTGTGATTCTGATCCCATGAATCAGGCTTCAGATGGTGCTATACTCAGGAATAGAAATGTATGCCTTTGGCCTCAACTCTAATCCCCAAAGAGTCTACAGGGGCTTCAGAAGCCTGATAGCTCTGAGATTACCCACCCCACCCCACCCCACCGTGACATGGCCACTGCCTTTAGAGCATTTAGAGCACTACAGTAATTCCAAGCTTCCTTTTCCCGAGACTTCACTTCCACGAAGGTAGATAGAGAAAAAGCTTACACACCTACGCACCTCTGAAGGCTGGCAGTGATAAAGAAAAGGAAGCCTGGGGAGCATATGGCAAGCTCTGCTTCAGACACCGCGATCTCATTTATGTGTATATTGGTTCATGTTATGCCAGCAATCTGATAGTCAAACAATGAGAACTCCTTGATAAAGATATTTCCATCATCTCCATGGCTCCTGTTGACCTTAGCAGTTACTTAGCCCCTCTGAACTTCAGCTCCTTTATTTGTTGAGTTAAAAATACACAGTATCCTCCCTATATCTGGCATTTGATATGGATCAAGTGAGCTAATGAATGTGAAAGTGCCTTACACTAGACAAATATAAAGGCCTAAGAAGGCAGTTTCAAGGGGTAACATTGAAATAGTGATTTACAAAAATTAAGGTTGGACTCTTGGCACCTGCTATACTTCCAAAAGAGGTAACTGATCTTCTTACAGACTCAAAGATTACCAGAGTTAGAAGGTTCCAAACTTTTCATTTTATAGACTGGGTAACTGAGACTCAGAGAAGGAACCATACTTGCCTAAAATGACACACAGCCCAGGATTCCTAATGAATTTGATTCAAAGGCAATTTATAAAACTATACTATAGTCTTGCTAGGGGAAGGGGGAAGGGGGAAGGAGGAAGGGGGGGAGGAAGGAGGGAGGGAGGGAGGAAGGAAAGGAAAGGAAGGAAAGTTGTGGGAGAGAGAAACAAGGAAAGAAGGAAAGAAAAGAAACAAACAGACTTAACCAAGAATCTCAGAATTGGAAAGCAGTAAGGTTAAGGGTCATTATCATTATAGGGTAATGAACTAAGGCATGGAGATAAGTTTTCTCCCTCTGAACTGACACGGTATTCCAGTCTTCAGAAACTCAGATGCCACAGAGAAGGCCCATGTGTAACAAGGTTCTGTAACCAGGGGTGGAAGACTACATACCTGAGGCCTCAACTCTCATCTCCAGGAAGTCTGCCTTGAGAACTGTGGGTAAAGGAGGAAAAGACATTTCACTAAGAGTCTAGAAATCAAAACTGGAAAGGCAAAGCAAGGGTAAGGGTGGTCCTTCCACGCCGGTGCCAATGTGGTCATTTAAAAAAATGGCTAAGTGATTCCACCCAGATATTTCAAAGGGTCTAGCTGCATGCTTACAGCTTGGGCTACCTCTCTGGCAGATTTAGAGAGCCCAGTCTCCTGGACACAAGGACATCTTTCATGTGCTGGACTTTGATGACCAGACTATGGAAGCCTAGGGGAGCCCAGAGAAATGGCCCCAAGACCAGACACTACATTCTGTAATTATCTCTAAAAGGGAGAAGGGGCAAGGAGGGAGGGCAAATGCCATGTGAATCATGAATCCTCCTGTGACTTGAAGACCAGAGCAGCCCTGCCTGGCCTCTTGATGTGCTTAGATCAATTCTACATTAGCCTCATCTAGGGATAGCTGGAAGGAAAATACAATCCTGAAGAGTCAAACCCCAGTGTGGCCAGAATATGCCAAACAACAGCTGGCCCCAGGGCTATATCTTCAGCATTGTTTTTTTTCTTCTCTCTTAAGCCTATTTACAGCTACGCACTGAGCCATCATATTCCCACCCATGCTCTCAATCACCAGCAAATACTGAGGACCACCCCCAAAAGACCTTCTATTCACATTTGGGTATATGTGAATGCCTCTATCTCAGCAGTTCTGCCCCTAAATCCCTAGGTATAGCCCCAACTACTAGTATGAGTTGAGTTACCTAGTGGACATCTCTAACTGGATGACCCATAGGGTCTGTGTCTAGAATTGAGCAGAGCAATGTTTCCACAAATGCTGTTCCTCCATGATTTATTGTTGGTACCATCTACTTAATTACCTAAGTTAGATTTTTCTCTCTTAACCCTTCTCCAATGTTCCATGTTTGAAAAGTCAGCAAGATATTATTGAATCGACCTCAAATCTCTCCTTCCAGCCCTGGCTGGGTGGCTCAGTTAGTTGGAGTGTCATCCTGGACACCAAAAGGTGGTGTGTTTGATTCCTGATCGGGGCATGTGCCTAAGTTGTTAGTTGTCAGGTTTGATTCCCGGTCGGGACACATATGAGAGGCAGCTGGTTGATGTTTCTCTCTCACATCGAATTCTGTCTCTCTGTGTGTGTCTCTCTCTCCACCCTTTCCCTTCTTCTCTCTCTAGAATCAATAACCATATCCTCAAGTGAGAATTTTAAAAAATCTCTCCTTCCATTCCATGCCTACTGGCAATGCCATAAATCAGGATCTTGACTTTCCCATCTATCTTTGCAATTACTAACAGAATGATTATTTTTACAATTCAGCCAGCTCTGAATATGCATCGTCATGCTTAAAAGTCTTTCATAACTCCCAACGGACTACTATATAAAGACCAAACTCCTTAGCATGTCATACAAGGCCCTTACAATCTGGCCCAAATCCATCTCCCTGGCCTCAACTCCAGTTAAACTTTCCTCTTCTCACCCCCATATTCTAGCCAAGGTAGAACGCTAATTACTCCCTTAACATGTGTTGCATAAGCTGTTCTGCCTTACTGAGCCATAGTCCCCTCCCTTCTTGATGAACTACTTCCCATTTTCTTTTGAGTTTTATTTTTTTTTTGAATTGTCATGGAAGGGAGATGAATGAGGGAGTGAGGTCATTCAAATGTCAGGTGTACAAATGGGAAGCAAAAAGTTGTGGAGCACAGGTTAAACAGATCATAATTTTCAGCTCCAAAGACAGATATAGTAAGTTCTAAATAAGTAAACTACCCACAAAAAATAAGACGTACATGAGTGCAAAGTTTTGGTAATACCATTTGGCACGTGAGTGCTGTGTGTGTGTGTGTGAGAGAGAGAGAGAGAGAGAGAGAGAGAGAGAGATGGAAAAGAAACCAGAGAGGTAAAGAAATGATGTACAGAGACAAACAAAGAAAGACACAGGGAGAGACAGACAGAAAGATTGAAACAGACAAAAAGACAAAGACAAGCACAAACATAAGTAGAAAAACACAGAGAGACAGAAAGAGGCAGAATGATAGAGACACAAAAAGAAACAGAGTGTAAGAGAGACAAATAGAATGACAAAAGACAGAGAGATCAAGAGGTACAGAGAGAGACAGAGACAGAGATATAGAGAAATAGAGAAAGAGAATAGAAAAGAGCAAATCAGATGCTAATGATGCATTTATTATTAAAAAGTGATTTTGTTTCTTTTCTGTTGCCTGTGTCTCTTACCTTCCTGTTTTCCGGGAAGCTGTTTCAAAGAACCTGGTCCTGGAAGCCACCCTGTAAACAGAAGCCGACCAAGCCCCTTGAGTTTCTCTAGAATATGCATGAGAGCCAATGGCCAATGGAAAAACGAGAGAATATGAACCAGATGGGCCACCAATGCCAGGCCATGGCTTGGCTTGCAAAGGACCTGGGTCTGGGGAGAAACCCAAGTATCAGAATGTGAAATGGCTCAGAAACCGTAGGCACCTTCAAGGCTCCAGTGGATACCGTGTGTTCCCCACTGGTTTAGAATGGTCTAAGTATGTTGCTCACTTAGACTATTCTTGTGAGAAATAACTGAAAGAAGTCCTAGGTTTCAACATCTAATTTTGGCATTGTGTAAATACGAGGGAGGACCTCAAAAAAACCTGAATGTACCTTGTGGAGGGCAGGCCCCTTGTAGTACAGGCTCCTCCTGCTAAGTGAGTGTTGTAAGACCCATCTGTATCAGCGCACCAGCTGGCCTTGGTGTGAGAGGCTGCGTTCTTCTTTAGTGAATTTTTTTGAAGACCCTTTTGATGTGTTTGCCCATTTCATAATGGAGGATTTACGACAGCACCTGTCTGCACCATGCTGAGTGCTCAGGAGTTTCAGACCCAAAATGGCATGACACTGTGCCCCACCCTCCCCATTCACCTGATTCACCCCAAACAACTTTTTTGTTTTCCTGGATAAAAAAAGTCCTCAAAGGGAAAAGTTCTGCTGTTGTAGGAGAGGTGAAACAAAAACAGCCAGAAGCACGAAAAGGCATCAAATCGGTAAGTTGGAAAAACTGTTTTGAGCAGTGGAAAAATCCTCTTGATACGTGTATTGCATAAAATGGAGCGCACTTTGGAGGTGACTGAAGTTTAAACATGTAAAGATCAATACACCATTTTATAACTAAATTCTGGGGTTTGGGGGGTTGCCCTTTGTACAGTTAGCATTATAATGAGTCAAAATGGTGAAAGTTTAAAAAAAAAATGTACCGCGTTTCACAATTATGGAAAATAAGAGACACAAGAAAAAGTAACCCCGGGAGGAAGTATACTGAGAGGGATCCCGGGTGCTGACTGAGGAGAGGTCAGCCAGGCTAGCTGCAGCCAAGCCAGGCCTGTCCCTGGGGACTGCTGCGACCCCAGTGTAGCAGCTTTAGCTCTGGCTCCTTTGTTTGCAGCCCAGCCTCAGAAAGGCTCACACCCTGCAAGGGGCTCTCTGGAGGATCTGAGTCATTTTGGAAGATTAAAAAAAAAACTTCATTAAATTACTTTCAAGGACCAGTAGCAATAACAAGAAAAAAAAGAAAAATTTCCAGAGCCAAGGGAGCATGAAAACTGAAGGTAATCTTACCCCTCCTCAGAGTTCAGGAGGGCTAGAAACAATAGGTCTCATCTCCTGTCAGGCGCTAAGGTTCAGACTCTTCAGCTTTGGGGAAATCTCTCTGCCTTCAGTGTTGGGTGGAACACTCTAACCAGGGCTGGTCTGTGCATTCCCCTAGAGTCCCAGGGGTGTCCAACCTTTTGGCATCTCTGGGCCACACTGGAAGAAGAGCTGTCTTGGGTCACACATTAAATACACAAACAGTAACGAAAACAAACAAAAAAAATCTCATAATGTTTTAAGTAAATTTACTATTTTCTGTTGGGCCACATGCATAGCCATGCTGGGTCACTTTGCAGCCCGTGAACTGGACACCCCTGCGAGGCTACACTATGAACTGATGATGCCCCGGGGCTATGCACTGTCCGCCCTTCACAACCACAGTGGTAATGCTGACAGCATTCCTGGTGGCCTAAAATGGGCCTTAAGTCAAGAATGAGGAATAACTCTACTTACACAGATGGTGGGATTTCCCCTGCGTTGCCAGCTACAATATCTGGCTTTGGTTCTGTTTTCTGGGGAGTAGGCGCCCTGCAGAAAGGGTCAGGAGGCCTCACTGGGGGACGGATGATGGTTGGCTTTTCTCCTGGAGGCCGCACTTTGCTGAAACTGTCAGAGTCTGCTGGAAGAGAAAACAACAGCAAGAACTTGGATGGTTAGCCAATGGAAAACTACGCAATATCAGAGTTATCTAGGCCGCCTCCTTTGGCACCCAGGTCTTTTTGGTCACTAACAACTCTGGATTTTTAAAAAATCATTCTTCCAGCAGCTATTCCTTCAGAAAGTCTGTCTGAGCACCAGCTCTGAAGTTCATACTTGTATGACCTAAGGCATGTCACATCAATTTGCTGAGTCTCATTTTTGTTATCTATATAATCAAGACCAATAATATATTATTTCATAATGATATTGAGAGAATTTAATTAGGTGCTAATATGTTCCGTATAGTGCCTGGCACTTACTAGGTGCTTAGTCAATGCTGGATGATGAATGTGAAATTGTTAAAGTCACCATCACCAAACCCCAGGCTTTTTCGCTTAGGCCTTGACAACTGCAGCTGTCTCCTAACTCGCCTGCCTGCCTCCGTGTCTCCAGTTCCCAGGTCCGTCTGTACAAAATAAATATACATCATTTTAAATCATTTTTAATAAAATACCCCCTTTCCTTGACAAGGGGACAAGGAAAAAATATGTATTTTTTAAATTGTTGTTCAAATACAGTTGTCTCCATTTCCCCCCCTGCCCCACCCACCACCCAAGCTCGATCCTACACCCATTGGGTTTGTTCATGGGTCCTTGCTGACCTTCCCCTTTTTTCCCCATTATCTCCCCACCCCTGGTTAGTGTCAGTTTGTTCTTTATTTCAATGTCACTGGTAAAATATATACCAGTTTTATAAGACATTTCTGGCTGCACTCACACATTGCTGGTGACACTGTACCCTAGGCTTATTCTGTCTAGACAGCCGTCAGCAATTCTGGAACAATGTGGGTGACATGCAAAATCATACATATGAGATAGTTCATACTCATTGATCCAGTTGATCCACTTCGGGGATCAGGTCCAAATAAACTTAACCCCAAAGAAAAGAAATTTAAAAAATAAACAATTGGCACAGAACCATGCTTCTTAACAGGGAAAAGTCAGGCTCAACCTAACCAATATGTGTCTTGTATGAACTGACAAAGACTTGGGCCTGGTCAAAAATATATGCATATAAAATAAGTGAACCAAAGTCCACAGGGAGTGTTCATGGCCTGATGAACACCATGTGGAAATAGACACAACTACACACAACTATACAAGGGTGTTAGTAGGTCTTGATATTCATTCCATTTTGTTAGTAAATCTTGATATTCATTAAGCTTTCTTCTATTAAAAAAAGCTTAAGGTAAATGTAAAAAAAATTAACTTTAATCCATATAATACTGTTATCAGATTTACCCTAAGTATTTTTACATTGTTTTTCTCTTCCTTAGAAAAGTTCTCAGTTGCTATTAAATGTAGAGAATAAAGTTCAAACCCCTTAACATAAATCTAAGGCCCTCTGTGCGCTGGTCCCCAGTTATCACCCCAGGCACTAATTCTGGACCAGCTCCACTCTCATCAAATTGGTCTCCTCACTGCCCTGTCAAAGCAAGCTCTTGACTGTTACTTCTGGGTGAGACAGTCTGCTATAGTGGGAAGTACACGGAGTCTGGGGTTGGGCAGACCTGGCACCGAGGCCATGTCTTGCGAATTCCAAGCTATGGGACCCTGGGCGGTTGCCTCACCTCTTTGACTCTCAATTTCTTTATCTGAGAAATGGATAATAACCCCTCCTAAATTAGGTGGCCTATAGAGAATGCCTCACATGCAGCAGGGTAACTAAGTATCAGTCTGTCCTACTTGTTCCATATATGCCCCTACTCTCATGCCTTAACTGTATGGCATGGGTGTCAAAGTCATTTTCACCAGGGGCCACATCAACCTCACGGTTGCCTTCAAAGGACCAAATGTAATTTTAGGACTGTATAAATGTGACTACTCCTGGACTTCCGCCAAGATGGAGGCATAGGTGGAAACACTGTGCCTTCTCCCACAACCAAGTTTGAACATAACAAAGGTTTGGAGAACTAGGGCACACCCAAAGACCAGAAAACGGAATTATACGGAAGTCCGACAACTACGAATCGTTCGACAGGGAAAGTAAGAGGGGCGGAGCCACCAGCAGAGCTGGGTCGGGCAGGACAGATCCCCCGACCTAGGCGCACAGGCAGCCCGGAACCAGTCGGGGTGTGGGGCAGACTGACCGCGGTCGCACATTCGCGCACAGTGAGACGGACCACACAGGCCCCAGGGGGCGAACCCAGTCGTGGAGGGCTGACGGCGGTGGCGCACTCGCATGCAGTGGAACGAAACGCGTGGGCCTGGTGACGGTGGTGGCTGCAGCGCCGGGGCTGCGGCGGCAGGCAGCAGACAGCAGACAGCAGACGGGAAGCCATTGTCCCTCTTTGACCCCGCCCCCACATACAAAGTCACAACCCAGCGACTTAGTTGCCCTGTTCTAGTGAACACTTTAGGGCTCTGATCCTGCTATGGAACAGACATGAACAGCCCAAAAGATGGTGCAAGAAGAACTCAAAGTCCCAGAGCCAATAACTCTAAGCGACCGAGAAATTGCCAGCCTCTCAGAAGCACAATTCAAGACACTATTTATCAGGATGCTCACAGAACTGGTAGATTATAGTCACAAGCTAGAGGAACATAGTCACAAATTAGAGGAACCTATGAAGGCTAAACTAATTGAAATGAAGGGAGATGCACAGGAAACCAATAGTGATGGAAAGGAAACTGGGACTCAAATCAATGGAATGGACCAGAAGGAAGAACAAAACATCCCACCAGAAAGGAATGAGAATTCAAAAAAATGAGGAGAGGCTTAGGAACCTCCAGGACATCTTTAAACGTTCCAACATCCGGATTATAGGGGTACCAGAAAGGGGAAAGAAACAGCCACGAGTGGAAAACTTATTTGAACAAATAATAAAGGAGAACTTCCCCAGTCTGGCAAAGAAAATAGACTTCCAGGAAATCCAGGAAGCTCAGAGAGTGCCAAAGAAGTTGGACCCAAGAAGGAACACACCAAGGCACATCCTAATTACATTAGCCAAGACCAAAATGAAGGAGAGAATCCTAGAAGCATCAAGGGATAAGGGGACAGTCACCTACAAAGGAGTACCCATCAGACTGTCAGCAGATTTCTCAAAAGAGACCTTACAGGCAAGAAGGGGCTGGAAAGAAGTATTCCAAGTCATGAAATCCAAAGACCTACAGCCAAGATTGCTCTATCCAGCAAAACTTTCATTTAGAATGGAAGGACAGATAAAGTGCTTCTCAGATAAGGTCAAGTTCAAGGAGTTCATCATCACCAAGCCTTTATTATATGAAATGTTAAAGGGACTTATGTAAGAAAAAGAAGATGAAACATATGAACAGTGAAAGGACAGCAAACACACAGTTATTAACAACCACACCTAAAACAAAAGCAAACCAAGAGGACAGCTAGATCAGGAGCAGAACCATAGAAATGAAGAACACATGGAGGGTCAGAAACAGGGGGGTGGGAGGGGGAGAAGGGGGGAGAAGGCACAGAAAATAGCATAGATGGTAGGTAGAAAATAGATAGGGGGGAGGGCGAGAATAGTGGGGGAAATATAGAATCTAAAGAACTTGAGACATGTGGTTATAAACTAAGGGGGGGAGAATGGTGGGGGAGGGAATGTGCAGGTGGAGGGGAATGAAGGGGGGGAATAGAACAACTGTAATGGAATAATCAAGAAAATATATTTAAAAAATGTGACTACTCCTTAACTAGGGGAAAAGAGCTCTACATTCAGCCCTTTGAAGGCAACTGCGAGGTTAATGTGGGCCCTGGTAAAAATGACTTTGGCATCCCTGCCGTATGGTAACCATTCCTCAACACTTGGCTCAAATCTTACCTCTCTGAACATTCTGCGGGGCACAGCTAACTCCCACCCACGTGAACACTCACAAAGGGCTTCTACAGGGTCTGGCAGATGTAACACCTGCTTGAGTGTGGTTGGTAGGGTAATAATATGGGTGTAATAATTGATACTTTTAATTTGAACATTTCACCTAAAATATCCTATGGTGTGCTTGAGTGTGATGTTATATTACAGAATTCCATGCTTACAATTTTGTAAGAAAAGATTTTATAATAAAAAGGGGTGTTATTTGTGCCATACCCCAGCTAACCATTCTAACGAGGGAGACAGATATAAAAAGAAATAATGCTAGTAATACAGTGAGACTGGTGTTCTAATGGAGGAATGAAACAGGTACTACTAATGTGCACACATATAAGTTCTGTCTCTTCATCTAGACTGCATCTTGCACATCTGGTCATGCCAGTACCCTTAGCACAGGCTAGGTACACACTGGGAAAAAAATGACCCCAACGATAATAATAATCTGACTTTTCTAACGCACTTTATACCAGATCAAAGCACTCTCCCAGGGAACTATTTGATGTTCACAATAAGCTTGGGAGGGAAGATCAGATGGATTTTACTTGTCGTCTCCATTTTACAAAGAAGAAGACTGAGGTTCAGAAGGATGAACTGACTTACCCACAATCACAGAGGTAAATGGTAAAGTGATGGGTGCATCTACTGTTCTTCATAGTGTCTGCTGTTTTCTCATTACTAATAATTATATATTACAAAATATAATAGTGGTAGTCAGAATAAAATAATAGTCAAATTTTAGCTACCTTTTTACTGAACACCTGCTCTGTTCCAGGCACTGTGATATACTCAGTACTTTATGCACAGATTCTCATCTATCACTGGCTACAACCCTGTAAGGTAGAAAATATTATCTCTTCTATAGTTGAGGAAGAAGAGATGCAGAGATGAGAGGTAACCTCACAGTTAACTGGCAACTGATCCAGGTCCGTCTAATTCCTGAAGCCCATGTATTCCTGAAGCCCATGTATTCCTGAAGCCCATGTGTTCCCAAGTATGAGTGGCTTTCAACTGTGGATACACACTGGGTACATTAAAATCGTACAGTATTTTGGCCCAATCCTCAGAGATCCTAGTTTAATTGACTTGCGTAGGACCTGAGTATGGGTATTTTTAAGCGCTCCCCAGATGATCCAGTGTGTAGTCAGGACTGAGAGCCACTAGGCTATATGACGCAGCTTGCTCACTGCAGACCACAGATTACCAGAGCTGACAATGCTCTTCCACTTCTACTGGTTACTGGAGGGGATGTTGAACAGGAATCACAGGCTGCAGTCAGAGCCAGAAACATGTATCCTAAAGCTGTGTTCCTCCTGGGCCTTCACTTCCCTTGATGAGAGAACTAAATATCCATCCCCCCAAACATGAACCCCATTCCTTTCCAAATTACAGCCATATCCAGATGGACATCAACCCAAGGCCTTGGAAAACAAATGTCATTAGCCTTGTGTCCTTGTAGGTCCTTTACTGGGAGCTCCAACTTGATGATGAATTACAAGTCAAACTTTGAAGTAGCAGCAAAGGGTTTTCTTGGTTGAAAGAGCCCTATGTTTTTCTCTCCTGACTCTAACTTGCCACAGTAAAGCCACAATGTCCAACTGAGGAGGCGGGGAGGGAAGAGTAATTTAACTGCCAGTCACAAGAGCCAGATTCTAGTCTTAATACTAAAACGAACTTGCCGTGTGACCTTGAGCTGATCACTTCCATACTTGTACAATGTGGACTTGGATTGTTTTCCAGATCACTGCATCCACGATATGTCTGCAGACATATATTTCTCCCTGCTGATTTTATATGCTGCTTTTGAGTACCCTGGAACCCAATTCTGATCATGTACTTAAGCAGCTTGAAAAAAAATCCAGATAGACAGAGAGACAGATAATTAGACTTAGACTTAGGTCTGGTTTCATAGCTCCCTGTTGCCTGCAGAATAAACTCAAATATTTTTGACTTGGAATTCACTACCCTCTTCTGTTCAGTTTCAACTGATGTTTCCGATCCACGTTTCCATCACAGTTCTTCACACAGCCTACAGTCCACACAAAAAAGTGTTACTTGTTGTTCTACGTACATTTCTTACAATTAATCATCTCCTTCCCAGATGCCCTTTGCCTTATTCCCACATGCCCAAATCTGCATCATCTGTCAACATTCAGCTTAAGTAAAGTATCTTCAGAAGCCTAAGATGTTCCGAGTTCCTTTGTCTGATTCTTAAGGCGCTTGTTTTCTTGTTCTGTGACTCAGACCTCTTTGTTTTGGTGGCTCTGTCTCCCCTATTAGGGGGGGGGAATAACTTGAGAGCAAGATCCAGGTAGAATTCATCTCTGTATTCACCAGGGGCCTAAGCAAATTGCTTTTCATGCAACTGGTATTTAAGAAATATTCATTGAGTCAAGAAAAATGTTCTGCACATTGAAAGGACAATGAAAAAAGCTTTCCTTTTTGAAGTCCCCACTTGTGCTGTCTGTGATACACACAGACACGATATACCCAAATTTCAGGGCTGTTATAAAATTTAAATGGAAGGGTGTTCAATACACTGGTATTTCTTGAGGGCTTTTGTGCCCGGCCTTATGTTCTCATTAGAAACCCACACAAAGATCTAACATAGACTTCACCCTCCACAGGCTCACAACTGAGTTGGAAAATGAAGTTACTCTTACAGGAAATGTGTGAAGTCTGTAAGTCCACAGTTAAGATTTTATTTATTTATTTATCTTTAGAGGGGAAGGAGAAAGGGAGAGAAACATCAATGTATGGTTGCCTCCTGTGCGTCCCCTGCTGGGAGTTGGCCTGCAGGGAACTGGCCTGCAACCCAGGCATGTGCCCTGACTGGGAATTGAACCGCGATCCTCTGGTTCGCAGGCTTGTGCTCAATCCACTGAGCTACACCAGCCAGGGCTGTCCACAGTTATATTAGAGGGCTTAACTTGGGTGCAAAAAGAAGTAAGGTAAGGGAGAATTTCTGGGGTAGGAGTCTCAGAAAGCTTTGCAGAAGGAATCGGACTTGAGCCGGACCTGGAGGGAGGTCTAAGAATCCTTCCTCACTTCTTCCCCTCAACAATGGTCTTCCTCTTTCTGCTTGTCTGTGACTTGGTCAGAGACAGGCTGAGGGTGGAAAAAGAAGCTCTGAGCTTTTACGGCATCCATATCTGAGGCCTGAGGTTTCTTTCCATAAGTTCCAGAAGACAGAAAATTATGCCTCTGCCACCTTCCACGCCTGCCATTTCCCAGGAGGATGCTACGCACCCAGCAGCACAGCACCATCATCTGTTTAACTTCTACTGTATTACCAAATACTTTGTACACCTAATTTATAATTAAACCTCACAAAAACCCTGCCTACAACATAGGCACTGTCCCCACTGTTGAAAAATCTGGCTCAAGGAAGGGAAGTCTGCCTGATGAAGATCATGTAGTTAGTAATTAGACTCCTATAAAAGCAAAACAACTGCTGCCATTTTACTGAGTACACATTACGTGCCAAGCGCTTAGATATTTCATTGTTACAGCAGCCTTATGGGCACAATTATTATCTTCACATTACGAATGAGAAAACGAAGGCTCAGAGAGACTGTGACCTGTCCAAGGTCCCACCGCAAGGATGACACAGGACTCAAACTAAAATCTTAGAGATGCTAGAGCCCAAATCCCATTCAAGGCTCCACTAAGCCTTTCAACCAAACTGTACTTCCTCTTTTTTCTCTTTAACTTTGGTCCACAACCTGACTTTTACTACACATTTGACCTCCCTCTCCGGCCCAACCTGCTCCCTCCCTCCCCATTCTCTGTTAAATGACAACCAAAGAATCTTAGCACTCATAGACCTGATGGCTATCAGCCTTCCACCTTTCCTGATCACCCTCTACACCCTATCCGAGGGCGCAGAGTAGGCGAGACCGTTTCCCCATGTAGATATTCCCCCAGTCTTCTAGAATTATATCTTTCTTTCTATGACACTGCCCGATACTCACCTAAAAGCCTCTTCCCTCCTTTAGCAACTAATTGCCCTTTTGGATCGATCTGGAGGTAAGCTCCAGGAAAGGCAGGAATGAAAACCAAACACAGTAGATTTTTAAAGCTTAATGAGTCCAAACAAGAAAATCTGGATAATGGCCAGCACAGCACATCACTGCAAGAGCAGGTCTGTTCTTAATACTTTTGGAGCAGATGTAAATGCCATTTAGAACACGAGACACCCCAGTAAAGAACCGGTGGCCCTGGGGCGAGGCAAGGCCTAACAAGCAGTATTTCTTCAAGCCCAAGAGCACACCATGAGAACGCAGTCTTTTCTCTCCTGTAAGACAGAAGAAAAGGGCTAAGAAGCCCCTGCCCTGCCAAACCCTTATGGCATAGGGTCCCAGTGTGGATGCATGCCCCACATTTATCTCAGAATCTCAGACACAGAGACGGGCTCCTTGCCCCCTGTTCCTACTGGAATTTGTTCTCACCCCCCTGGAACATGGGTCACACTGGAGTGGAACTCACTGGGTATATGCCAGCCTCACCATGAACCTCTAGAAAACAGGAACCATGGACTCTCATCTCTGTCTCTCCTACTGCATAGCACTGTGTCTGGATAAGTTAACACATACATGCAAGTATATGTCTTCCCCTTCCATTCCCCAAAGGAAAGCTTGAAGCCCCTTTGCAGAAGCTACACAAATGCCCTTTTTCCAAAGCCAGGCCTGGTAACAGACAGTATCCTCCAGGGAAGGGAAGAAATTGGGTTTGTATAAGTTTGTTTCCCCCAAATGAAAAGTTCTTTTATATTGTTACTATTACTTTTTATTTTTTAATTTTTTATTGTTATTCAACAGTAATACAGTTGTCCAAATTTTCCTTCATTGCCCCACTCTGCCCAGCCAACCCCCCGCTCCCACAGTCCATACCCACACCACTGTCCATGTTTGTGGGTCACTCATATATGTTCTTTGACTAGTCCCTTCTTAGAAAACAGGAAGGGGGAAGGTAGCTAAAACCACTTAAAAACAAAATTGTGGTACCCAAGGAGTCTAGGTTCAAGTCCCATGTGTACATCTTACTACCTGGGTGGCTAGGCAATTTATTTCACTTCACCGAGCCTCAGTTTCTCCATGTATGAGATAGGGAGAATAAAACCTATCTCATAGGCCTATCGCAATGAGTAGATACAACAGAAGAAGAGAAAGTGTGAGGTCCCATGTCTGGAATGAAAAAGAACACTTGGCAAAGTTACATCAGCAAACAATACTGATTTTATTATAAAGTTGACTTCCACAGAATAAAGCAACTTAACATGCACCTTGCTGTTGCTATTTTTCATTGCAATGAACAAATATGGAGACTATCAAGTCTACTCGAATGTTGGATCGACAGAAGGGGCAAAGGTCAAGGACAGGGCAGTGGCGTAGTTGGATCACTAAAGCAATGGGGTCTACGCAGTGACCCTCAGGATGACAAGCAAAGCTCTGAACAACACAGGTGAAAGGGAATAACAACTGCAAGGTAGAGAGTAGGTCAGCTGGGATGACAGCTCCCTCCCTCTGACACTGCCATTTAAGCTGCTGGCTAGCACCTGAAACTGACAAACCACCAGTTATAGCTTAGAGTCAATTTTTTACAGCTTTGCCTTGATTGATAGCTGCTCTCATGCCTATAATCTCTCATTGGAAGTGCAGCCAAAATGGGAGGAAGGGGAGAAGTAGGAGGTGGGAGTGGGCAAGGTTCAAAGAGGCAACGGCAGAGGTTTGATTAATTTCCCATCCAGGCCAGAACTACTATCTCAGTCATGCTTTCTGTGACTGAGTCTGGAGGCATGGGGCTTCAAAAAAAGCTGCGTCACACTAGCCTGTTGCTAACTTATTTGAGGCAGAAAGCAAAGCCAGGCAATGCTGTGGCAGAAATTTCTATAGTCTGGCCGACACTGAACAGTTACTGTAAGATCAGTACTTATAGTAACTGAAACCATCAGATCAGAGCAGCAGCTACCAGCCTCCAGTGGAGCAGGACAGTGGATGAAGGGGATGAAGGGAATGCCCCTGGGATTTTGCTCTGCCGCAGAAGTTGGTTTCAGTGGAACTGATAGGGAGGGCTAAGTTACTGTGTGTGCTGACTTCACAGGATCTGGCTGACTGACCTTAAGGCTTGGCGACAGGCAAGACAAACTTTACTGTGATGAACATAAGCTAAGTTACACAAACTCTCTACCAGATTGATGTGAAGGTCAATATAGGACATAAATTGAAACAGATGTCTACATAGAAGTCAGGCCTTACTTGGCCACTTCCCAGAAGAGGCAAATATTATAGAGGGAAAGGGCAGGGGCAGGGAACTAATAGCACATTTTGAATATTGCTTTATGTCAGATTATTTTTTGTTATTCATTTTTAACTGTAGCAATAATTCTGAGCAGTGAGCTGTTTCTCCCATTTATAGGCATGGAAACCAAGGTGCAAAGAGGTTAAATAGCTTAACTATAACCATACAGATGCATCAGCAGATTGAGCCAGAGAATAAATGCAGAGTCAGTTAAACATCAGGAAAATCTTAAGGGACCCCCAGTGAAGAGCTTTCAGTGAATTGTGCCCTGTTACATGCAACAGCCTATGGAAGAAAATGCTTCTCAGAAACATTTTCTGACCTCAAACGCAGAAGAGATGTGCTTTACTTTAACAACTGGCTTCTTCTTGTTACCTTTAAAACCTAGACGTAGTAGCTCAGTGGATTGAGCACAGGCCTGCGAACCAAACAACCTTGGTTCGATTCCCAGTCAGGGCACATGCCTGGGTTGCAGGCCAGTTCCCAGCAGGGGATACATGAGAGGCAACCATACATTAATATTTCTCCCCCTCTCTCCTTTCCTTCCCCTCTAAAGATAAAACCTGGACTTAGATAAGCATTGTGTTTTTTCCCCCTCTTTTTGTTTTCTCTAGAAAGTTTGGAGCCAAATGTTCCCGCAAGTGGGTAAGGCTTCACAGCAAACACTTTTGAGTATGAACTCCATTCTTTCCATCTTCCTGCTATTATACCATTTCTCCTCATTGGCCTCAACTTGTCTTACTCATACTCTAGAATCTAAAGCTGAGGTCAGTAAACTTTTCTGTCAAGTATCAGATACTCAACATTTTAGGCTTGGAAGGCTACCAAGTCTGCATTGCCAGCACTCGATTCTGCTATTGTAGTGTGAAAGCAGCTCTAGGCAATATGTAAATGAAGGGGCCTATGTCCTTGCACATGGAAATGGGAATTTCATATACTTCTCTTGTTATGACATTATTTTTCTCTTCAGTTTTTTCAACCATTTAGGCCATGGTTTAGCTAAATCCTGATAAAAGCCTCAAGCAGGCAGGAACCTTGTCTGTCTTACTCACTCTGTAGTCCTCAACACAGAGAATGGGGCCAGGCACATAGGAAGTAATAAATATTTGTTTGTTGAGTAAATTACTCTTACTGTTTTAAGTTCTTATATTTTCTATATTATGAAATGCCTTAAACCATTTTAAGGGACATTTTATAGAACGAGATAGGATATAAATCATAAGGCACATTTTTATAAGTTTATCTAGCTAGCAAGTAAAAGAATCAGGGTTTGGATCTAAGCCCCTGAGATATCCAAGTCCACATTTCTTTCCATTAATACCATACTATCTTCAGACACGTATACTCCCCCCAAATTCCCAACCGCCCAACATGAGTCTCTGCGTGTAGCAGCTGATTACATTTGCAGAACCAACCACATCCTGAATTTGTAATTTTAAAAGTTGAGAAGTTTGCAGAGGTTGTGTCCCTTTGTCCCTATTTCTACAAAACTGGAGAGTGAGAAGAAGAAAACAATAGTTCACAGGTTCAAAGCTTCTTATACAAAGCTAAAGTGGTAGTTGTATCGGATAAGGAAAAAAACCCAAAAAGCAAAAACCATAGGCTTTGGTGCCTACCAGACTTGGTGAGATTTGGTACACAGCTCTGCCAGTTAGTAGCATCTGGCAAGTCACTTACCATTAGCAGCCTCAGATTTCTATTCGAAACAAAAAAAACAGCCCTGGCTGGCATAGCTCAGTGGATTGAGCACAAACCTGTGAAGCAAAGGGTCGCCAGTTCAATTCCCAGTCAGGGCACATGCCTGGGTTGCAGGCCAGGTCCCCAGCAGGGAACACATGAGAGGCAACCACACATGATGTTTCTCTCCCACTCTTTCTCCTTCTCTTCCTCTCTCCCTAAAACTAACTAAATAAAATATTTTTAAAAACAACAACAACAACAATACATTCTTCGCAGTAAGGTTCTGAGGATCAAACATAGTGTATCAGTACCTAGTACAGTGCCAGACACGTAGAAGATATTCAATACATGGCAAGAGTAGCCATAATAATATTAATAAATAACATTATTATTAATTTACTCCAAAACTAATGACTGCCTGCTATGTGACAGTTAGGCATTGTTCTGAACACTTGGAACATAGAGGTAAATAAAACAGGCTAAAAATCCCTGTCCTCCCGGAGCTTACATTCTGGTAATCATTGCGAGTGGTTTTTTATGTTCTTATACTACCATTCCAATATTAGTGCTAGTAAAATGGACCAGATTTTGACTTAAATAGCTCCCATTTTAGAAAGATCTCGAAGTGCAAAGTAGTTACGTTCAGTTCTGGTTCCCATGGGATTTGCAGGCACTTACCCTCCTTGGGACAAGGCTGTGGCCGAGGAGCTGGTCTCTTTACATGGAAAGAGGGGGTCTTGGTGGGCCCAGAGCCTGGCACAGGTCCATTGGTGGCCTTTGGCATGGCCTTGGTCCCTCCATCCTGCAGCCTAGACACCAACTTCCCGACGTCCACCTCAGGGCAGGAATCCAATCTGCCATCTGAAACAAGCCTGCTCGGCGACTTCCTCCCAGGATCAGCTTCCCCGCTCTTCTGAACAGGCAGGTTGGGATACTGTGGCAGTTTGGGGGGTTCTATACTGTTGGTGATAGTACCATTGGGTGTTTGATGTGGGATTTCATCTAGGAAAAGTTGGTGCAAAGAGGGAAGATTAATGATAACCTTTATCATGTTTTTGTTTTATACATGCATACATAGTATTGAAAAATTGTACACACTGGGTGGATAAAATCAACAATACCCCACAAAATCAGTCTGTTCAGACCCCAATTCACATGAGGGTCACAAGTCACATCAAATAGGGAATTCAATTCAAGATCCAAGTATGATTTTCACCACAATACACCAAGATGCTTTTTTAAAAAAGGTACATGTAATTGAAAAGGAAGTTAAGAGTCCCTAATCAACTGTATATTCTATTATTTTTAAAAGACATCAGTTACTCCTTAACTATTTATATTGCCTTGAAAAGTAATTAGTAAAGATCTCTCAAATTTGAGGGTAATAAACTTGACAGAATTTAACTTCCTTCCTCATCCTTGTTTTTAAAAAAAAACAACTAGCCATTTTATGTTCTTGTAGCTTTTATTGTCTACAATTCCCTGTGACAACAGTGCACGCGTCTGTTGTTCTGAGTTTCTTACTTAAACATTTCAGACTGTAATGAGAACCAGAGATACTCTCCCTAAAAAAAATTATCCTACAGAAGAAGTACATGAAAAGTTTTTAAAAGTACTTTTCAAAACTGAACATAGTACCCTGAAACTTTTCCTAATTCCCTGGTTGAGAACTTGTTCTATAAGGAGACTGTCGCCTTCCTTAGTAACAGAAAAACTTGGTCAGAGTATAGTGGTTAGAACACAGGTTCTGGTCCCTTAAATGAGACCTGAGAGACATGTCAACCAATTGTAATACTTGAATCTTATTTAGATCCTGATTTTTAAAAACAGGAAATATGAGAAAATGAGAATTTGAACCCTAATTAAGTAGATAGTGATCTTAAGGAATCACTGGGGTTTTTTTTCCTTTTCTTTTAGGTATGGTGATGGCATTATGATTTTGGTTAACAGAGGTGTAAATCATTTAGAGCTACATACTGAAACATTTGTGAATGGAGTGGCATGAGGAATGGGTTGGGGCGACGGGTGGGGGTGTAGATGGAACATGACCGGATGGATGGCGCTAAATTGTCAAAGCTGGGTAATATCTATGTGGGGAGAATGTGATCATTTTCGGCTTTCAACTTATGTTTATGCTTGAAACTCTGCATCACAAAATGTTCAAAGAAATGCAGGCTCTGAAGCGAGGTGCCCAGGTCTGATTCTTAGTTCGGTGTCATACTGACTCTAGTATCTTGGCAAAGTTCATAATCTCTCTGTATGTCACATTTTCTCCACAGTGACATGGGCATGACAGTACCTACACCTCTCAAGGTTGTGGCAAGGATTACAAGAGATGGCACACTTATTTCAGTAGCTGATATGTAATAAACACTCAATAATTGTTAGGTACTATTTATACTCTTATGATCCAAGGGGGCAGTGAGGCAAAAGTTTCCATGTGGGAACAAAGGGCTAAGTCTTGCTACAAAGATGCCCCCCTCTGCCCCAAAGAGTCTTCTTCTATTCAGGAACCTCTCCCCAATCACTGCTGCCATCAACACAGGGGTCAGGGCCAAGAGGAGTTCTGCCACACGTCCCCTGCTCTGGCCCCAGGATGGATATACCACCCTGACTGTCTTAACCCTAACACAACTGCTACAACACTAGACCAACCAAACAAGAAAATTACCAAAGGCTCACAAATATCAGCGGGGACATAAACATAGGAGTGCTGTGTAACTAGATCACGTGCTTCCAGGACACGCCTTGTGGTAGAGGCCACCTTTAAACCTCCAGCACCCAGGAATGCCTACAAGCACATTTACCCTCACACCAAGGAAGTAACCAGTGGCAAGAACTCCTTCTCCCACACGCTCTGGGCCCAACACCTCAGTTCCATGTTTCCATCTGAATACTTTCGGATCCTGGTGAAGAGTCCCTAGAAAATCCCATCCCTGCTCTCTTTAAGAGGCTACAACAGGGGTTAGCCATGCCCTACAAGTCCTGACAGAATCATCATCATCTTAATACGGTATAGGAGTACAGTCCCACCAAGATGTTCACCTACGGTGTCAGAGATGCCATTACTTCCATGTGGGAAAGGATCTTTTCCTAGCTCACAGAAAAAAGGGATAGAACGAGAGCAGCAACGGGAACTCTGGAACTAGGCCCTTATGCTCAGAGTAACCATTTCCAGTTTTTATGACATGTTGATTATTAATGATAAAGTGGTGATGATAATTACACTGACAGTGATAAGTATGGTAATGATAACAAATACCATTATTTGAGCACTTTCTCTGTGCCAGGCCCTGGTCTAAATACTATACGTGGATTGCGTCATGTAATCTTCAAAACTAGTCTATAAAGCAGTAAGTGAACTCTTACTAGTGTCCCTTTACAGATAAGGAATCTAAGGCACTAAGAGGCTCAGTGTTACAAAACCAGTGTGGCAGACATTGTTTTCAAAGCTTGAAGTCTATCTCCAGAGTCTGCACTCTTTCTGAAGAGAGAGTTCATTGCTCCTTCAAATAATGAGAGCTCAGTATCATTCCTTTTTCCTAAACAGACATCTGTTTCCAAAGGAAAGCACACAGAGCAGCTTCAGAAACTGCAGAGAACAGGGAATAAATCCTTATCAAGCAGGGAGGCCTCAGTAGGCAAGTCGCCAGCTGGGGGCCTCTCTTCTATGTGTGGGTAAATGGTGGGGAGGAACTTTGAGAGGCTGAGCACTGGTCCAGCAAGAGAGATAAATCAACTATTATCATACAAGTAGAATCATGAAAATAAGTGCTATGAGGAGGACAGTACTAATTCTGCCTGATGGGCTGCAGAAGATCTTGTAAAATAGGTCACATTTGAGCTCGTAATTACAGGATTACAATAGGTGGACAAAAAGGAGAAAGAGATTTCAGACACAGAACAACTTGGAGGAGTGAAAGACCATGGTCTAAGTAAATGTAAAAGAAAAAACGCTCAGTGTGGTATGATCACAGAAACCACTTTTAGATGAAAAGTGTGGGTAGCTGGAGATGAGGGTTTTCAGGGGGTTGGGGACTATATTTTGAAGGGCATAAATGTCATGTTCAAGACTATGAACTTTATCATTGGGGTGCAGAGGACCCTAACTTTTTTTGCATGGAAATGGCATTATTACATGTGTTTTTAGAGTATCCTTTTAGGTTCATTATGGAAAGTAGAGTGGATTAGAGAAATCAGAGGTAGGAAGATCAGATAGGGGACTGCTGATGAGAAGGATCTAAACTGGGGAAGCAGCAGCAAAGAGAGACAGATTCAGGAGATGCTGAGCAGGAGGGTGGGCGGAGCTTATATGTGTGGATATAAAGGACTCCATGATGCTGGTGGAAGGACTCACTAAAATACTATTTTATAGACAAGTGGAACAAAAAAATTAGGGGAAAAGTAATGATTGGCTACTGGTAAAGAACCATGGTGAGTGCAGGTGAGTAGAAGAATTGGTTCCTTCTAAGAATAGTGTTCAAGTAGGTTACAGGGAGTACAATATAATAGTACACAAAGGAACTCTAGAATCAGATGAATACAAACTGTTACTCCATCATTTAGTAGCTATGGGAATTGGGCAAACCACTCAACTTCTTTTGGCCTCTGATGCCTTCACTATAAAATGGATCTCAATATACCTATGTCACATGGGAAGTGACAAAGACTGAGTGAGTATGGATTCACACCCACTTAGGATGCCTGTAATTCAAAGGATAATAAGTCATGGAAACAATGTAAGAGTCTACTGACAGATGAATGGGTCAAGAAAATGGGATATTTAGCCTCAAAAAGAATGATATCCTATAATTTGAAACAATATGGAAGACATTATGCTAAGTGAAATAAGCCAGACACAGAAAGGAAAAACAACAACAACATGATCTCATTTACATGTAGAATCTAAAATGTTGAATGTATAGAAGAAGGGAGGAGAACGGTAACTACCAAGGGATAGGATGGGTTTGGGGAACAGGCAGATGTTGCTCCAAGGATACAAGTGGCAGTTATGGAGGATGAGTAAGTCTGGATATCTAATGTACAGCATGATGACTACTGTTAACAACATGTATTGAACATGCTAGATTTGGGGTGTTTTGGGGTTGTTAAAGAGTAGTATCTATGCCCCCGGCTGATGTGACTCAGAGGATTGAGTGCCAGCCTGTGAACCAAAGGGTCACTGGTTCAATCCCCAGTCAGGGCACATGCCTGGGTTGCAGGCCAGGGCCCTAGTGCGGCCCACATGAGAGACAACCGCACACTGATGTTTCTTCTCCTTCTCTTCCCCTCTCTCTAAAATTAAATAAAGTAGACTTCATCTTGGTCTGGGGTATAAAGACAGCTTTTTCTAACAGGAATTGCTGATGGATTAGCAATTGCTTCCAGCAATCAGTAAGGTAAAAGAGAAAGAAAGTAATTGAGGAAGATTCTAAAGTTCTTGACTGTAGCACCTGGGTGACTTAGCAATTGGATGGGGGAGACCAGAGTAAGAGTAAGTTGAGGAAAACTATGGAATCAACAATTGTGTTTTTGTACATTTTAATATTTTTATTTTATTGAATTTATTGGGGTGAAATTGGCTAATGAAATCATAGAAGTTTCAAGTGTACACTCTATAATTATACATCATCTGCACACCCCACTGTGTTTTCACCACTCCAAGTCAAGTCTCCCTCACGTCCATTTATCCCCGCTGCTGGCTTCCACCTCCCCCACCCACATTCCCTCTGGCTATCACCACACTTGTCTGTGTCAATGTGTCATATATATATGGCTTAATCCCTTCACCTGTTTTACCCAAGCCCCTGCCCTGCTCCCCTCTGAGAGCTGTCAGTCTATGTATCTATGCTTCTATTTCTATTTTGTTTGTTCATTATTTTTTGTTGATTAGATTACACATATAAGTGAGATCATATAGCATTTATTTTATATTTTAGTCTTTGAAAAATTTTATTGATTGATTTGAGAGAGAGACATTGGTTTGTTGTTCAAATTATTTATGCATTCACTGGTTCCTTCCTGTATGTGCCCTGACCGGAGATCGAACTCACAACCTTGGTGTATCGTGATGACACTCTAACCAACTGAGATACCCAGCACAGGTTGGCATTCGTCCTTTTAAATTGCAGATTCCCATGAGTTATCCAAGGATAACTATTGAATAGGGATTTGAGATAGAAACAGAAGGACAATAACAGTCCTAGGTACATAAATTTGGGAATAATCCTCAAATTTAAGATATTTTCAAGTTGTGAAATTGAATGAGATCATACAGGAAACAAACCTAGAGAAGTGGACTTGAAAAAAAAATCTGGGACCTTCCAACATGTAGAAGTTGGAAAGAGAATGAAAGCTAGAAGAGCAGACTAAGATAGATATGTCCAGTGAGGTAGAAGGAGCGTTTGGTGTTCTGAAAGCCAGGTAAATAAAATGTATCAAGAAGAAAGAGTTAACCAACTGTGGCAAATGCTGTGCACAAACTGAGTATGATGAGAACAGGGGAGTGGCTGGCCGTTTGGTTTAGCTACATAAAGATTGCTGGTAACCCTGACAAAAATGGTCTCAGTAGAGTGGTGGGGAGGGATGCAGAATGAGTGCAGTGTGCATACTAAGCAATTATTCCACTGAATGGCATTTTTTAAACACATATCTCTCTTCATTTAGTCTATAAACTCCTTTAGCACAGAGACTGTGTCTTACTTCTATGCAGCACCGTACCTGACAGAAAGAAGTTATTGAATCCACGCGAGTTGATTGTCTCCCCACATTTACTGATAACAATTGACAAATAAAAGTTGTATGCATTGGGTTAGCCAAAAAGTTTGTGTAAAAGACAGGATACATTTTTCATTTTCACCAATAATTTTATCAGTTATTTTCAGTATGTCTGCTATGTCCTGCATGGTACAATGTTGCTTATTCTCAAGTAATGTCTTTACTTGATTGCTGTCAACTTCAACAGGTCTACCCAACCATGGAGCATCATGCAGCGAGAACTCTCCAGCACAAAAACTTCACAAACCACTTTTCACACATTCCATCAGTTACAGCACCTTCTCCATACACTGTGCAAATCTGTTTTTTGCATTTCAGTTGCATTTTTACCTTTCTTTGAAATAATAAAGCATAATATGCTGAAAACATTGCTTATTTTCCTCCATCTTCAATATAAAAATGGCTGCCCAAAAATTCACCAATTTTGATAAGTTTTTTTTTAAATGCACACTGATATGACAGCTGTCACAATACAATCTAACAAAATTGTTTCAAACAAAGTTAAGGACAACTAAGCACTACTAGAGCCGTTGTACAGAAAAAAAAAAACACAGATGAACTCTTTGACCAACCCAATATTTAAGGTATATAATATGACGTTTTGATATATGGATATGTTGTGAAATGATTACCACAATCAAGCTAATTAACACCCATCACTTCACACAGCTACTGAGTTTTTTTATGCGATGAGAATATTTATCTAATCTCTTCACAAACTTCAAGTACACAAACCGTATTATTAACTACAGTCACTATGGTATACCTACCTCTCCAGAACTTACTCAGCCTGCATAACTTAAATGCTGTACCATTTCATCAACACCTTCTCATTCCCCATCTCCCAATTCCCTGGCAACCACTACTTTATTCTATGCTTCTATGACTTGGACTTTTTTTGGCTCCACTTGCAAGTGAGATTGTGCAGTATTATTGGTCTTTCTGTCCTTGGCTATTTCATTCAGCATAAATTTTTCCAGGTTCACCTTTGTCACAAGTAACAGGATTTCCATCTTTTTAAAGAGTAAATACTATTCCATTGTATCTGTGCATCTCCCACATTTTCTGTATCCACTCATCCACCAATGGACACTAGGTTATTTCCATGTTTTCATTATCATGAACAATGCTGCAATTAACATCAAAGTGCAGTTACCTATTTGAGATACTGGTTTTTTTCTTTGGATATATACCCAAGTGGAATTGCTGGAACATATGGTACTCTTATTTTTAATTTTTTGAGAAACCTCCATACTATTTTCATAATGGCTGTACTCATTTACATTTCTACCAACAGTGGATAAGGGTTTTCTTTTCTTCATATCCTCATCAACACTTACATTTTGTCTTTTTGGTAATAGCCATCCTAACAAGTGTGAGGTGATATCTCATTGTGGATTTGACTTGAACTTCCTTGATGATTAGTGAGGTTGAGCTTTTTCCATATACCTGTTGGCTATTTACATGTCTTCTTTTGAGAAATGACCTATTCAGATCCTTTGATCTTTTAAAATTTGAGTTATTTCTTTTTTGTCATTGCGTTGCATGAGCTCCTTATATATTTTGGATACCCTACCCTTATCAGATAATATTGTATACAAATATCTTCTATTCTGTAGATTGTCTCTTTATTCTGTTAACTGTTTGCTATGCAGAAGCTTTTTAGTTTGAAACAATCACATTTATCTATTTTTCTTTTGTTATCTATGCTCTTGGTATCATATACAAAAATATAATTGCCTAGACCAATTTCGAGGAGCTTTCCCCCTATTTTTATATTCTAGTAGTTTTACAGTTATAGGTCTTACATTTAAGTCTTTAACATATCTTTGAGTTGATTTTTGTATATGGTATGAGATAATGGTCCAATTTCTTTCTATTACATGTGGATATCCAGTTTTCCCAACACCATGTACTGAAGAAACTAAACTTTTCCCATTCTGTATTTAAACTTTGTTGAAGACCACTTGATCATTAATGTGTGAATTTACTTCTGGGCTCATTATTCTCTTTTACTGGTCTAAATGTCTATTTTTTTCTTAGCCATTTTGGGTTTTTCATCAGTATTTATCCCCCACTACACGCTCTTCCATGCCAGTATGATACTGCTTGGATAACTATATCTTTGTACTGTATCTTGATACTAGAAAGTGTGATGCCTCCAACTTTGTTTCTCTTTTTCAAGATTGCTTTGGCTGTTTGGGGCCTTTCTACTCAGTCATTTTGAATGCAATGGCATCTATGCCCCCATTGACTAGTACAGTGAAGTCATCATAGTTCACACATGCACATTCCAGTCCACTCTCCTTGGCTGCCAGGCTACATCAATGTCACACAAACCATTCTCATTATATTAACAATGGCTGGACATTTTTTTGGACAGACCTTGTATATGTGTGTCAGGTTAAACTGGTTTTATATTGTTAAAGTGAGCTGTTTCCTTATTGATTTTCTGTGTGGATGATCTATGCATTGCTGAATCTAGGGTAGGTACTGAAGTTCACTACTGTTATTTTATTGCTATTTGTCTGTTCATTTCTGTTACTACAATATTTGCTTTACATACTTAGCTGCTCAGATATTGGGGGAGGAGTGACATGAGTAGTGTAAAAATGTCTTGCTGGTTTGAGGGAAAAAACATGCTTGGGTTGAGGGTTCAATCCCAGGTTAAGGCATGCACAGAAGGCAATGAGTTGATGTTTCTCTCTCACATTGGTGTTTCCCTTCCTTTTTCTCCCTCCTCCCCCCCCCCTAAAAAAATTAATAACTTTAAAGAATTAAAAAATAATGTTCTTCCTACCATATACAATGAGCCTTTTCTTATTTTTGTGCTTCACCTAGATGCTATAATCTCTCAGCTGGCTACCATAGCTTTCATGAAGATATTTTGATGCATGGATGGTTGTTCAAATTATTGTTACTGGGAGGGGACGGGTTCTGGAAACTACTATTCAGCCATGTTTGCTGACATCGCTCCTCCATGTTATCTGCATTTGAAATTAAAATCTAGAACATTCAGAAAGTATATTGCTCACCCATTTCAATGTACTGAGGTACAGATCTAAGAACATCTTGGACCCTCCACTGGCCCACAAAGGGACCATGGTAACTGACTTTGCAGGTTTATCCTTGTCCTATCCACTGCCAATGGACTAATTTGCTGTCTGGGCACCAATTTTTAAAACCTTGCTTTGCGTGGCCCAGGAGACACAAAAAGTCTATCTATGCATGGATAGAAATGGCCATACCTCTCTCTACTTCTGCCTTCTTTGTGTCTAATCACTGTTTTCTTAAGGTGAACTGTAGTACTGACCTTCACTTCCATCCAAGGGAGGAGTATAGAAAATTGTCCTTTCCCGCAGCAAACGCTTCGAAATCGTGATTGGTTTGTGCCTTCTTGCTGTCACTCGAGGTGGAGGCACTGGGGGTGCAGCACTCTCCTCAGGCGGACCTGAATAGATCTGTAAAGGGGGGATAGTTCCAGGAAACGATTAGGAAGATCAAGTTTTTGCCTCCCTAATGCTAAGTACTACTTGATGCCTGCCAGGATTACGTCTATAGTCTGCCACAGCAATTCTAAAATGACTCAAGGAATTGGGGGGATTGTCTTAACCACTCTAGCTACTAGGCCAGTATTTAAAAGTCTCCCTCCACATTGGAGGTACAGCACCTGGCATTTCTCAGTGTGGAGGAAATAATACAGACAAAACCTCCAACATCAATACTGGATCTTCCACTTACTGCCTGGGAAACCTTAGCGAAGTCACCTCCCATTGCTGGCCACTGAATTCGTGGTTCTCTTTGCCATAAGAGGTTAGTCTGTACCTTCATAGATCTACTTCTCTTTAACTTTCAGGACTCAACTCATGATCCTCTGTATGAAGCATGCCTGACTCTCAAGACAGAGATATGTTTCCCCTTCCATGTGCCCCCACAGCATCTGATGTGCATCCTCATCATAGTAGTTATCACATTGTATCCCGAGTATTAGTTGATTCAACCTCCCTGGCAGTGTCATGAGTTTCCCAACAGGAGAGAGTTCTGTTGCATACATCTCTGGAAGGCAGGGTCCTAACAGGGCACCAGGCAAAAGGTAGCAGCTCAATGACAATGTTTAGACTGAATGGATGAATTTTGGCTGCCAGGCCCCTCAAGGCCTGTTAAATAATAGAGTCTTTTCAACTTATTCCTTTTCTAATTGGAATTAGGAAAAGAGAATATAACATAGAGATTAAAGAGTCAGCTATGAAACTGGACTACTCTCTTATACCATGTAAAAAATAAACACAAAATGGGTTAAACACTTAAATGTAAGGCCTGAAACCATAAAACTCCAAGAAGAAAACATAGGAAGTAAACTGTTTGACATCAATTTGAGTAATATCTTTTGGGATACATCCTCTCAAGTAAAGGAGACAAACGCACAAATAAAAGAAATCTGACTTCATTAAACTAAAAAGCTTGTGCACAGTGAAGGAAACTTTAAACAAAACAAACAGACAACCTACTACCCTGGCTGGTGTAGCTCAGTGGATTGAACGCGGGCCTGCGAACCAAACAACCGCGGTTCGATTCCCAGTCAGGGCATGTGCCTGGGTTGCAGGCCAGTTCCCAGCGGGGGACACACGAGAAGCAACCATATATTGATATTTCTCTCCCTCTCTCCTTCCCTTCCCCTCTAAAGATAAATAAATAAAATCTTTAAAAAAAAAAAAACCTCGCCCTGGCTGGTGTAGCTCAGTGGATTGAACGCGGGCCTGCGAACCAAACAACCGTGGTTCGATTCCCAGTCAGGGCACATGCCTGGGTTGCAGGCCAGTTCCCTGCAGGCCAACTCCCAGCAGGGGACACACGAAAGGCAACCATACATTGATGTTTCTCTCCCTCTCCTTCCCCTCTAAAGATAAATAAATAAATAAAATCTTAAAAAAAAAAAAAGACAACCTACTGAATGGGAGAATGTATGCAAATAAGGTATCTGATAAGAAGTTGATATAAAAATATGTAAGCAACTCATACAACTCCATAACAAAAAAGTAAATAATCCAGTTGAAAAATGGGCAGAGGACATAAAAAGACATTTCTCCAATGAAGGTATATAGATAGATGGTCAACAAAGAAACGTGAAAAGATGCTCTATTTATATTTTTCTATTATTAGTATTACTAATTAGTATTTCTATTATTAGTATTACTAATAATAGAAAAATATAAATCAACACTACAATGAAATACCACCACCTACCAGACAGAATGGCTATTATCAAAAAGTCAACAAACACCAAGTACAGGTGAGGATGTGGAGAAGAGGGAACCCTTGTGCACTGTAGGTGGGACTGCAAACTGTTGTGGGCCCCTACGGAAAGCAGTGTGGAGATCCCTCACAAAACTAAAAACAGAACTATTATACAATCTAGTGATTCTACTTGTGGGTATTTATCCACAGAAAACAAAAACACTAATTTGAAAACACATATGCTATGTTCATTGCATCATTATTTACAACAGCCAAGGTATGGAAGAAACCTAGGTGTCCATCGATAGATGATTGAATAAAAAAGATGTGATGTGTGTGATGGAATATTACACAGCAATGAAAAAGAATGAAATTGCGCCATCTGTGACAACATGGGTGGATCCAGAGGGTATTATGCTAAGTGAAATAAGTCACATAGAGAAAGACAATCACTGTATAGTTTTACTTATATGTAGAATCTAAAAAAAATTAAAGCAAACAAACAAAGCGAAACAAAAACAGACTTGTAGAAACAGACCAAAGGAATGATTACCAGAAGGGAGAGTAGGGGGTGATGGGTGAAAAGGGGAAGGAGGATATAGTCACTAATATTGTGATAAGTTTACATGCTGACAAATGATTACTAAAATCAGTTGCGTGATCACATTGTAAGGTATATTAAGGTCAAATCACTATATTGTACACCTGAAATTAATTTAACCAATATAAGATTGTATACCAGCTATTAAAAAAAGTTCAGCTCTGAGTTAGATTCAGTCGTATTGAGGCTTTGCCACTTACTAGCTACATAATCCTGGGAGAGGTACTTATTAAACTTTATAAGCCTCAAACTTGAGGCTCACTTTGCACTTCCAAACCTTAGTTGCAAAATGAGTATAATGGTACCATCTATCTCATAGGGTTGTGATGATTGAGAAAATGTACATAAACAGTTTATTCTAGAATATATGAAGTGCTCAATAAATGGTAAGTATTCTATTAGCAACCCTAACAAGGATTTAAACCCACAATTCCTTAAAGGAAGAGGGAGGGAAAGAGGAGATGAAGGAGGGTAGAGTCCTAGCTGATGTGGCTCAGTTCGTTGGGTGTCATTCTGTAGCCAAAAAATTGTGAGTTCAATTCCTGGTCAGGGCATATGTCTAGGTTGTGAGTCTGATCCCTGGTCTGGGTGCATATGAGAAGCAATCTCTCAATGATTCTCTTTCACATGGATGTTTCTTTTTCTCTCTTCCTCTTTCCCTTCCTCGCTCTCTAAAAGCAGTGGAAAAAATATCTTCAGGTGAGGATAAAAATGACCAAAAAAAAAGGAAGAACAAGGGTGAAGGAGGGTGGGGGGTTCATATTAGAGCAATAAGGGTTGAGGTGGTTTTGTGATATGCAAATCAGGAATTGTGGACTTGATACCTGATCGCTCTTCAAGGTCTCTTCCAGATTAAATTATTTCGTTTTCCTCCTCTAGTAATGCAAATTATTCATTTCTCATTACCATTCTATCTTTCCTTATAGTGCGGTCTTTTTCATGGAGCTGCCCAACCCCCAAGACGGGCTCACTAACTTCTAGGGTTAGGAGTGAGAGCTGCTAATACCATCTGGAAAGGGTGCCATCTACAGGCCCTGCCTCCTCCAACTAGACTGAGACATTGTTTGGGAGTCTTTTAAGATCAGTTCTGCCAATGTGGCAGTAGGCGGAGCTCAGAGAAGATGCTCAAAAAGTCTAGAAACACAGAGGAAGCACTTCATAATGTGTATCCCCTTTAAAATTAAAGCATGGCCTGGATAACCCTACCGTCAACATGGATTGCAACATCCTCTCCAAAGCTGGCCCACAGATGTAAACCTTGGAGCCAAGCTTTAATGTGGAAATACTGGCAATTACTGTGGTAGGAAGATTCCATTTATCTGTCTCTCTGTTCTGTGGGCCCTCTAAGGCCACACTTCATATATCTTTTAAATGATAAACTCTAACCTATCTGTTACTGCTATTCCCTTTGAGAAGAATAATGGAGTAAATGATTGTTCCCAGGAAAATGTAGGTAGGTTCCATGAAATAGGGGCCTCTGCTTTGTGTTCAGGTGTATCCCCCATGCCTAGAACATTGCTGGTATGTAATAAAAATTTAGTAAGTATTTATTAAATTAATGAATATTATTATTTCTTTGGAAACAGGACTACCAAGTACAGATATAAGTCGTGAGTGGGCTTGGGAAGGAAAACTTGGGAAAATCTCCATAGTTTTTCTTAGGTGATGAGAAAAGAGAGAAGATGGGCCCATGATCTCTGAAGTTACTTTTGACAGCCCAAGTTTGATGAGGAGAACTTTTAGAGATGAAAAAGCAGTTAAGAGGAACCCAAGAAAAGAAACTCAGCCTGTTCTACTCAGTTCCCTATTGACTTCTCTTTTTTAAAGATTTTATTTATTTTGCCCTAGCTGGTGTAGCTCAGTGGATTGAGCGCGGACCTGCAAACCAGAGAATCACGGTTCGCTTCCCAGTCAGGGCACATGCCTGGGTTGCAGGCCAGTTCCCAGCGGGGGACCCACAAGAGGCAACCATGCACTGATATTTCTCTCCCTCTCTCCTTCCCTTCCCCTCTAAAGATAAATAAATAAAATCTTTTAAAAAGATTTTATTTATTTTTTAGAGAGGGGAAGGGAGACAATAAGGAGAGAAACATCAATGTGTGGTTGCTTCTCATGCATCCCCTGCTGGAAACTGGCCTGCAACCCAGGCATGTGCCCTGACTGGGAATAGAACCAACAACCTTTTGATTAGCAGGCCGGCACTCAGTCCACTGAGCCACACCAGCCAGGGCTCAGCACTGTTTGTAATAGTGGACTCCTTTGTATACAATCTCTACTATGTGTCGGTTACAGTTCTAAGTGCTTTGCATATATTAATTCATTTATTGATTGTTTATAATAAAAAGTCCTTTCTCTGAACTTCCAAAGAGAATTTGGGGCTAGCACATTCCCCGAATTCCACCACAGAATAAATCTATCTACCTTTTTCATAGGACTAAAGGAGGAGAGAAATAACTGAAAACATAAATGAAACGTTGAAGAAATCATTAAAACTTGACAGAGAATAAGCCCTCACTTTCCTTCCTCTGGGCACTCGAGTGGTTCTTCCACAGCTGAAGAACCAAGGAGGAATTCTTAACTCATGTATAGACTAAGTCAATTCATGAGGAAGAAGACTAGAGAAGGTATTTGATGCCAAAGGGTGAGCTAAGAATAAAGAGTGTGCACTGCCCAAGGTCACTTGATAACAAGTGGCAGGGCTGTGATACAAACTCAGATGTGCCTGACTTCAAGGTTAACACTCTTTTCAGTGGATAACATAGAAAGAAACATTTGAAGTTCAAAAAATAATTCCTTGGGTGAAAACAGTATCAGGCAAAACTTATTTTCCCATTGTCCCAAACTCCAGCAAAGAGGACAGAATGATTCGGCTCTCCGCAGACTGCCCAAGAACTCGGAGGGGTTTGTCGTCTTTGATAGTGACTTCAAGAAATAGCCCAGAGGATACAGAGATCAGAATGAGGCAAGGCAGTGTTGTTTATTTTCCAAAAACATAGTTAGCACTGAGTGAATATTAGCTGAATTGAATTTTAAAGTCCTGTTCTGAGAGAACAAAATACCCAAGGAAACAACTTCAACTCTGCTGAGCCTTGGCTACCTCACCTGGGGCTGCAGTCAGGAGTCCAACCCCTGGGAACCCTTTTTCTAAAGTCTTATGAGGACTGAAGTCAGATGACAACATCTGTTGGGCTATGAGACACAACCAAGAAAAGTATGTCCTTCACTGGGGAAGGGGGATCATGAACTGCTTGCCTGAGTCTGGTCATCTATTCCCTTCCGGTTTCTTCTCTGTTGGGCCTTCAGGTATGAAAGAGCACAAATTTAACATAAGGCATTTTTCAGCTGCCAAAAGCCCAGACTCATTCAAACTCTTGGAAATTTTGAACTTGAACCACTGTCCAGATTCTCCCCAGATGCCGCTTCAAGCTGCAAATATCACACTGTTCAAAAAGTACCTTGCCTTTCCATAAATCAGAGCTACAAGACTTGGCCCTGATGAATCCCAGATTTTCACCAAGTCTCCATTTACATTCTGGCTGAGGCTGTGTTGCACTTTCTGGGGGCTGGTTGTGTTAGCAAACACTGTACTCTGAACTTCATTAAAAACAAAGGTGGTGATGGGGTCAAAACAATGAGCTCTTAGCATTTGGCAGAGACCACTTTCAACATCAAGTGTGTCACCAAGTTTCCCTATAGTATGCAAGGAACTTTGAAAATGTCATGTCTGTTGCTATCAAGAGCCAACTTTTTTGTGAGAAAAGTTGTCGCCTGGTCTGTCTTTGATCTCTGCAAGTCTTTAAGGCCCTTCTAGACATAATGTTCTGGAAACCTATCTACTCTACCCACATGTCATACTTACAGAGACACTGATGCCCAAAGAGAAGTGGTTTACCCAAGGCTCCAAAGCCAGTACTAGATAGTAGAACTGAGGCCAGAACCCAAGAACACGAATCCCCAATCTGGTGTCATATTCCCTTAAAACATGGTGCTTCCTACATGGAACAGTTTTTTATTCCCACTGGATCATACCAGATAAGCCTATAACCCATGCTCTGCCTGCTGATCCACTCCCCTGGGCAGTTGCCTTGGAAAGAGAATACAGTACTGACAGAGAGAAAGCATGAAATCAGATCCCGGTAAGGACACCTCCATCCATTTGGCATGGGTTACATGGTTTCTGCCAAGAACAGTATGGCAGATTTCAAGTGGAATTTTCCTGTTAGACCTGTTTGGGATGCTTTTAGGATTGGGAAGTGACAAGTTTTTGTATTGTTAACAACCATGAATTAAAAATGACCTAAGGACTTTTAAGAAAAGCCCCTTTGACTATGAAGACTTAATAAATACCAAGGTAAAAGTATTGGAAGAATACCATATTCAGATAAAGTTAATCTTCTGTCAATACAGTCAATGGGTGGTAGCATAGGGGATGGGGGGTATTAGAATTTGGTGGGAAATGCTATGTACAAAGCACTTGACATATTTATCTTACTGAATCCTCCCAATTGAGTGAGGAAGGTCTAATTATTAGCTGCCTTTTTAAAATGAGGGGGGAAAGGCTCAGGGAGGTAGAGTGGCTTCTTGAAGACCACCTACCTAGCAAAGGATGGGGCAGGAATCCAACCTCAGGGCCATTGTCTGGTTCCAAATTGTTTTTTCATTCTTTCCGTAATAGTCTCACCTCCAGGGATATTTGGAAATCCTACAGAGGTTGCCTTGGCATTTCAAGGTTATTTCAAGAAGTCTTAATGCCAGAAAGTAGCAGTGATCCAGGCATAACCCTCAAAATCTCAGAGTTTTCCCCTCTACCCTCAATGCTCCTCCACCGATTTCTGGATTCTGAAATTCCCACAGGCAGTTATCACCGGACTGAGAAACCTGAGTCTGCTTCAAGTCCTGCTGCTGAAGTACACCTATATGGCCCTAAAGCTCAGTGGCCACAGTCTTTCTGAATTATCCAGACTCTGATGTTCCAATCTGAGACTCAGACCACTCACAGGAGAACAGCAAACATGAAGATATATGATATGACAAAAATCACTGGCCACCGAAAGAAATGGACTGTAGATCTTGGACATCTTTTTCAAATTCTCAAAAATCTGATCCTATATTTATTCTCTCTGTCTCTCTCTCTTTTCTCCTTCCTTGCTCAAAATATAACAAAAAAAGATGTTTAACTTTGATAGTCCAGGACAAATTGAATCTGTCTCGGCCTCAGTTTACCTTTAAGTAAAATGAGGGATTATCTCATAAAAGTTGTGAGGATTCAATAAGATGTCGAATGTCAAAACTTTAGCACAGTGCATGGTACATAGCAAGTTCTCAATAAATGCTAACTGTTACAATTATTTCACTGTTATAGTTATTATTTCAGTGCCAGCTAGAGAGAAGAAAAGGAAGCAGAAGGTATTTCTACCTTTTGCTGAATCTTGATGATAATTCTTAGGGTGATGAGAATCAAAAGGGTGACTCATGGGACATATTTCAGCTCTTTGAATGTTGGGGTGGGGTAAACCCTAGCTGCATCCTATACTTACTGCACTATCTCATCAGGCTTGGAGAGGCTTATTCATTTCAAACAGGTCTTGACCTCAATTCAAAGCTAAGAAAACTAGGTCTTTGCAAAATGTGTGAAAGATCTTCTTGATATAGACGGAATAAAAAACCTGAAGATGTTTTCAAAGATTCACTATGACTAATAAACACATCTGTCATTTCTCAATATTAATAATTTTCTGTTCAGAGATATTTTCTTCAAGTTACATGTTGCTCTTAACATTCACTACTTAAAGTTTTTTTTTTCTGAAAATTCATTTGAAAATGCCTGCCAAATCTCCACCTAACTACATATTAGAATCTGGAAAAGTCACCTGATTTTTTTAAATAACATACAGGCTAGTAAATGTTATTTTAAATAAGTTTTAGTTTAACTTTATCATTTCATAAATGAAACATGGCAATGAGGAAGTTATCTGGCTTAATTAGATTTTGTCTCTCTCCATGTATGTGTGTGTGTGTACACAGAGATATATTTTAAAATATGTAAAATATAAATCTATAAAGCATAAACCTAAATTTATATGTACTCCCATTTTTAAACATCTACCTACCTACCTATCTCTTCAAAAAGCACTAGAGGGAAATATATCTCTATTCTCTTGTTGCCCTCTAGTGGTGCACCAAAATCCACATAAAACCACATTTCAGAGAGAAAGGAAGATCAGGCCATGACTAGAAAAGACTGTTTCTTCTGGGTTGCTAGACTATGTATCTGAAAAATACATAAATCAGAGTTGTTCTTTAAAAGGACTCTTGTTTGCCTCTCCAAATCCATTACACGGTTATGATGTTGGGTTTTTCCTGGCCGAGGTCCCATTTGGCCATTTGGGAACATAGGCAGCATTTGAGTTCCCACAAATCCAGCTGCCTCTGGCCAATTCACAGGAAGAACTGCCCTTAACCATCTCCATCTATACCATTCAGCTCCCTTAACCCTGGCTTCTAACCATACATCTTTAGAGATAAGGCCAAAATGCACTTTCACATACATTGGTAATCGATTTTCTAATTATCTTCAAAATGATGAATTATTCTCCCAGAAAACCATATTTAAGGCAGTAAAGTAAGAGCCTGCAGGATTATAAAGTAGCCTCCAACCCAGTAAAAGAGAAAGATTGGCAATGAGGAAAGAACTCAAGGGAGATTAGAAGAGCTAAGTCAACATCAGTGATGCAAAGACAAGTACAGCTAGTTGTTGTCTGTAACATCTCATACAAAACAGCCTGTTCCCTGAGCTGCAGGCTAAACCCAGCAGAGTGAGACTGAAGTCTTGGCTTTGCCACTTACCACAATTCATCCCTCTGTGTCTAAAGCCAAAAAATAGAAATAATAATATTTATCATCCCCAGAGTTAGAATAAGGACTAAATGAGATAAAAGTACACTGCCCCACACTGGGCACATAGCCTGATTCCATGTTCCTTGAGCAACAAAAAAATCCAAATCTGAAGAGGCAGAACTGCTGGTACCTAGCTCCAATTCAATGATCTCAGCAGTAGCAAAGGAGAAAAATGGCCAATGCTTGTGTAACTGAGAAGATGAGTTTGCAAAGTATGAGAGACAACTGGTAGACTTTAGGGCTGCTACCCAAGTTCTTTTATAAACTAGCTGGGGAGAACTGTGGGGGTAGGTGGGGTTGTGGTAAAGTTCCAAAAACTAGATGAAGAGGAACCGAGTTGGAGAAATGCAAATTTGTCATCACTACGGCAGTGTACAAGAAGGGACCTCATCTGAAAGGAAGAGCCTGGATCAGAAGGTCGCCATTCTCTTTCCAATTCTAATACTGAAATACAAGGATCCTGTAGTATTTTTCCCCTTAAGTGAAACAACTCACTGCCCTCAAAACTAAATTGCTAAAACTCCCCTACAGAACTGACCTTTCCCTTTCTCTATAATTACTGACAGTCCCCCCCCCCCAGCTCTGCAAACATCTGAAAACACAAGTCAATGCAAATCGCCTCTGTGTCTCACAGTAGGAGCATGAAGTCCACAGCCCTCAGTACGATGGGAGGAGAGAGAACCTAAGAATGACTGATACTGTTCTGGTGGTCAGTGCAGCACTAATCCTCCCATCACTCACTGACCCACCAGAAAATGCAGCAGTTCGAGAAGTTGATTTAAATTGCTTGTTAAAAGTCTTTTAAAAAAGACTTAGAAATGGAACCCTTTAAGAGCCAATTATTGTGAAGCATTTAAATTTCATTGACAGACCCTGGATATTCTTAAAAGGGAAGCTGAAGGGAGGGGATAACAGAAACCTAAAACCAGTATGTTTAAGCCCTTTTCTATTAAAGAGCAAGTAGAAATGGGAAAAACACATTACTAAAATTATAATATGTCGACTGTAAATCATATCCCATTAACTGAACAACTTGGCAGGAACATATAATCCCCAATACTTGCAGAGCAGCATTGGCTCTCATATATATTATCTGTTTTGATCCCCACAACCATCCTATGAGGTTATACCTACAAGGTCCAGAATTTCTGACACCTATTATTTTGCTCTTTTTCAAAATAAACAACTTGATAAAGGTATAACAACCGGGGATTCGTTTCACATGTCTACGTATTTCACATGAATGAATTCATAAATCAGAAACGATCCTTGGTTACCGTGTCTCTGTTTGGAAAACACGGTCAGAGGACATCTCTGATATCACACAAAGGTCAAGACTTTGATTATTTAACACTTAGGAGAGTTGTTTATACAAGGGCCTAACAACTTCACTCAAAAGCAGATCACCAGGTAGTAAAACTAATCTGTTGGATCATGGGGATAATGGGCAACTAGTACTTTAATTGTTCTCCAAATCACCCCACAGATTATGCTTTTCCTACCCTGGCCAAAGGCACAGCAGAATCATGCTTTTATGAACTCAGTAGGGAGTGCGGTCATTCATTGAAAAATGGATTTTCTGGTAAAATTGAAGTTGGCATTTCCCCTAAAAATTATAACAACAAAAAACTCTATTTTGTTAGCCTCACGGAGGGAGACTAAGCATGCTGGTGTTAGTCCTGGGTCCACTTGTAAATTTATTAGAACATTTAAAATGCCATAAATCATGTGATAAGCTTCCATGGCTCTGCTATCGCCTGCAGGACAAACACCAAAACTACTCGTCAAGGATGCAGGATGTATGGTCTGAGCCCCAGATGCCAGGCTTGGAAGAATAGCCTCTAATACGAAATCATGGCCTATATGAATGACCCTCAGCAATTCTTGCCTCAGAATTCTTCGGCCTTCTCATCACCAGTGATCTGTACCTCTGTCTCAGGTACCCATTTTCATGAACAAAACAAACATCTTGAGGTAGGATAGTACAGATCTAAGCTGTTTAGTTCCACGTCTGAGCTTCGATACTTACTCTGTGACCCTGGACAACTCACAGCTTCTCTGTCCCTTGGATTTTCTTATGTGAAATCAGGTATAAATGTCCTAAAATGTGTAAAGAGCTTCAAACAGTGTTTGACACATAGTAAGGGCTTTATAATTATTGGCTAATACTTTCTTGTCATCACATGGAAATTTGCTTCACTTCTGATGGTCAAAATACTACTGTCCACCTCTGATGATAACTTCCTATCCTTCTAGAAATCCCATGCCTTCACTCTCCCTATTCCTGGTCTTCACCACTGAGACCTCTATTCCCTTGATTCTTCCACTTTTTCTGTCTACCAATTCCCTGACGCCTTCCCCCTCTTTCTCAGTTTCATCTAAAGGGTGGATAATAAACAACTACCAAGACCATCACCATTTCTGACCCCAGTTCATTTCCCGCAATTCCCTAAAAATACCAACACTGAAAGCAGCACATAATTCATCTTTTCTGGTTCCACATACTGCTTTTGAGCAGTGTTGTGGGGTGTGAAGCCTCACCAGGGATGGTGCCACTCTAGATTTATGATTACATTTTCCTTTAATAACAACTGTTTAAAATGTCCTTCGTCAGCTCTCTCTCACTCTTCCTTTCCTAGACTGTTTTTTTAATTTATTTATTTATCTTTAGAGAGGAAGTGAAGGAGAGAAGGAGAGAAATATCAATGTATGGTTGCTTCTCGTGAGTCCCCTGCTGGGAACTGGCCTGCGACCCAGGCATGTGCCCTGACTGGGAATTGAACCGCGATTGTGTGGTTCCCAGGCTTGAGCTCAATCCACTGAGCTACACCAGCCAGGGCTCCTAGACTGTTTTAAGGCTTCTCTTACTCTACTCATGCCTTCGGCCCTATATCCATTTCCCTTACCCTCAGCAGATAAAAATAAGCTTAATCCTACTTGAGAAAACAAACTGCAGGAATCACAATCTTCCTCAATTTTCACAAACACTGCTTCCTCATGCCCCCAGCTGGCAAACTCATATGCATCTACTCCTATTTCCCCCTCCTCCTTCCATAAAACACCATCCAAAGCCAATCTTTCTTCAAGTAATGTGGAGGCCATCTGCTCAAAGCTCCGCAGAAACTTCCATCCATCAGTTACCCTCTCTCTCCCCCTTCGGTCTTGTTTTTTCAATTACAGTTGACACATAATATTATTTTTCAGTTTTAGGTGTACAGCATAGTGATTAGTCATTTATATAACTTAGGAAGTGACTGATCCCCTTGATAAGCCTAGTACCCATCTGATGCCATACAGTTATTACAATACTACTGACTATATGCCCTATGCTCTACTTTACATCCCCATGACTGGTTTCTAACTATCAAGTTGTATTTCTTACTCCCTTCACCTTTTCACCCAGCCCTCCACCCCACTCCCATCTGGCAACCATCAGTTTGTTTTCTGTATTTATGAGTCTGTTTCCATTTTGCTTGTTCATTTATTTTGTTTATTAGATTCCACATGTAAGTGAAACCATACGAGTCTTTCTTGGACTTATTTCACTTAGGATAGTACCCTCTACCTACATCCATACTGTCACAAATGTAAGATTTCATCTCTTTTTATGGCTGAGTAATATTCCATTGTACATATGTACCACATCTTTATCCATTCATCTATCAATGAGCACTTGGGTTGTTTCCATATCTTGTCTAATGTAAATAATGCTGTGATAAACTTAAGGATGTATATATCTTTTCAAATTAGTGTTTTGGATTTCCTCCAATATATAGCCAGAGTTATATGGTACTTAGTTCTCTTTTTAAATTTTTGAGGAACCCCATAGTGATTGTACCAATTTCTGATACTACCGATAGTATACAAGGCTTCCCTTTTCTCCACACTCTCGCCAATACTTGTTGTTTGTTGATTTATTGACAATAGCCATATTGGCAGGTGAGAGGGCAGATGGCCAACAGACATACGAAAGGATGCTCAATGCCACTAATCATCAGAAAAATGCAAATTAAAACCACAATGAGATATCGTCTCTCACTTGAATCTCATCCTCCACACCAGTTCTACTTCCCCCCCACCCCGGTTTATAAACATGCACAAGTTTCTCAGCCTTAAAAAGATGCTCTCTTGAATCAACTGGAGGCAGTCCCTCTAGCCACTGCCTCCAATTTTTCTTTCCTTTACAACCAAGCTACTTGATGCTCATTTCCTCACCTCCCATTAGATGAAATATTTCAGATAAATAAAGTAGATTAAAATACTGTAACAGAAAGTCCTGTGGAACCACTACTTCCTTTAAGATCATTAACCCTCACCAGTTGCACGCCCTTTCTCCGCACAGAAGTAAGTACCACCACCCCATGGGGTTTTGAGTAACTGAAGATTACATGGGTGCACAAGAATGATGGGCACACATTCAAATGTCAACTTAATACAATCTGCAGCCCTCATCTCTCAACTGTAACAGACAGCTGTTATAAACTAAAATGTGTCCCCCTGAAGTTCCTATTTTGAAGAGTTTACCCACCATGTGACTGAACTTGGAGATAGGGCCTTTGAAAGGTAATAAGGGTTAAGTGAGGTCATAAATGTGGAGTCTAACCCAGTATGACTTGTGTCCTTATGAGTAAGAGGCACTCGGGAAGCACATGCACAGAGGAAAGATTACATGAGGACACAGCAAAAAGGCAACCATCTTCAAGCCAAGGAGAGGGGCCTCGGGAGAAACCAGAGCTGACTTGTTTCGCACCTTGGTTTGGGTCTTCCAGCCTTCAGGACTGTGAGAATATAAATGTCTAAGGTTTAAGTTGCCACATCCATGGCATTCCCTAGCAAACTAATATACTGACCAAAAGTGTGTGGAAAGCTACCCAGTCTCATTAATAACTTTTAATTGATAAATTGAAAATGTATTTGAAAACAATGAAATACTCACTTACCAGCTGGATAACATTAAAACATTTGGTAATACTCAGTTTACTAAGATGTGAGAAAATAGGCCAGATACTGATGGTGCCAGTATACATCAGTAAAACTTTTTTTAACTTTATTATTTTGAAATAATTTTAGGCTTACAGAAAGGTTGGACCATAGTACAGTGTTTTTGCATACTCTTCATCCAGATTCCCCTCATGTTAACATCTTATAAGCACAGTGCAATTATTAAGCCAAGAAATTAACATGGGCATAATAATATTAGCTCATCAACCAGTTTGGTTTAAATTTTATCAGTTTTTCAAATTAATGCCTTTTTTTATGGACTAGGGTGCAATCCAGGGTCCCATATGGCATTAAGCTGTCATGTCACCGTAGTCTCCTCCACACTGTGATACTTCCTCAGTATTTCTTTGCCTTTTATGACCATAGCACTTTTGAAGAGCACTAAATATTCTTGAAAATAATGATACCCTTCAGAATGATACCTACGATGTCCATAACCCACAGAACCTGTTATTATGTTACCTACATACCTACAAAAGAGACTTTACAGATATGATTAAAGTAAAAATTGTGACATGGGAAGATTATCTTGAATTATCTACGTGGGCCCAACAAAACACAAGGGTCCTTATAAGAGGGAGCCAGGTGGTCCAGAGAGATAGGGGATGTGATGATAGAAGCAAAGGTGGGGGAGAGAGAGGGGAGAGGGTGGGAGACAGAGAGAGAGAAATTGAAATTGATATGAAGATGCTATGCTTTGGGGGAAGGGCCCACAAACCAAGGTATTTAGGGGGCTTCTAGAAGCTGGAAAAGGCCTAGAAAAGGGAGATGCAGCCTGCCAACCAACTTCATATGTCTGACCTCCAGAACTATTAAGATGTATAAGACGCACCCCCCCCCGCCCCACCCCTTGAAATTTGGGAGGAATAATGGTTGTTAATGCTGCTGTTGAGTTGTTTATATTTGAACTGGTGAAATACTGTTATTTATACTCTTAAATATTTTACCACATTTTTTGCTTCAAAATTGTTTTCCCTATTTTCCTCCTCTAAAACCTAGGTGCATCTATGGTCCAAAAATATGTTACATTTGTTATGTTTTAAGCCACAAAGTTTGTGGTAATTTGTTACAGCAATGATAGAAAATTAAGACAAATTTTAGTTCCTGAAAATGGTACACTGTTGTAAGAAATACTTTAAAATTTTGGAAGTAAAGATTTTTAAAATATTGTAGAAGTGGCTTTGTAATCAGGCAATGAGCAGATGCTGGCAGAATTTGCGAGAGCATGATTGAAACAGCCTACAGTGCCTTGAACAAAGTGTTAGCAGAAATGATCCTGCTAGTGAGGGCTCAGAAAAAAGTGAGGATAACAAAAAAAAAACATAAACAGAAGGAAGTATACAGTATGTAACCTTTGAAATAGGCCTTTTTACTCAGTAGGATGCCATTGAAACCCATCCAAGTTGTTGTGTATATCAATATTTCATTCTTTTATATTCCTGAAGTAATCCATGGTATGAATTACTGCAATTTGTTTAACCATTCACCCATTGAAGGACATCTGGTTTGTATCCAGTTTCTGTCTATTACAAATAAAGCTGCTACGAACACACTTTTAGCAGTTTTGTGTGGACATGTTTTCATTCTCTGGATAAATGCCCAGGAGTGTAAATAACGGGTTGTAGAGTAAATGCATGTTATATTTTTTTAAGAAACTGAGCGTTTTTTTCCCCGAGTAGCTGCAACATTTTATGTTCCCAACAAAGGGTATGACAGATTCAATTTCTGTGTACTGTGGTCATCTTTGATATGATCACTATTTTTAAGTTTAATTATTCTAGCAGGTATATAGTGATATCTCATTGTGGTCTTAATTACCATTTTCCCCAGGCTAGAGATCTTGACAATCTCTTCGTACAGTTATTTGTCATCCATACAACCTTCTCATGTCTTTTGCTCATTTTCAAATGGGATTGTTTGATTTTTATTGTTGAGTTTTGAGAGTTCTTTATGTATATTCTGGATATGAGTCCTTTATCAGATATGTGATTTGCAAATATTTTCTCCAAATTGGCAGCTTGGGTTGGGTTTTTTTTTCCATATTTTTGATAGGGTCATTCACAGAGCACAAGTTTTTAATCTTGATGATGTCTAATTTATTTCTGTAATGGTTTGTGCTTTCAGTGTCCTATCTAAAAACTCTTTAATAAGACTCTTTAGAAAGTCCTCCAGATTTTGTCCCATGTTATCTTCCAAAAGTTTTATAGTTTTATGTTTAAATGTATAATTATTTTGGGTTAATTTTTGGATGTGATGTGAGGTTTAGGTTGAAGTTCATTTTTGTTGCCCGTAGATATGCAATGGCTCAGGCACCATTTGTTGAAAAGGATATCTGAAACGCTTTTCTACCTTTGTCAAAAACAATTTGACCACACTTTGTGAGGCTATTTGTGTATTCTCTTCCATGGACTTATGGATTAGTCTATCTGGGAATTTCAGACTGTCTTGATTACTGAAGCATTAACATGAATACAGTAAGCATTAATATATTTGATGCCTCCCAGTTTATTCTGTATTTTTTAAATTGTGTTCGTTCTTTTAGCTCCTTTATGTTTCCATATATATTTCAGAATAATCTTGTCTCTACAAAAAATCTTGCCAAGATTTTGCTACTAATTGCCTTAAATGTAGATACCAAGTTGGAAAAGAATTGACATTTTCACTGACACCTTCCATTCCATGAGCACAGAATACCTCTCAGTTCACCTGTGTTTTCTCTGACTACTCTAATTAGCATTCTATAATTTATGGCATATAAACCCTATAAATGATTTATTACACTTATACCCAAGCATGTCACTTGCTTTGACAGGCTGTAAATGTAAATGGTACTTGCATTTTTAATTTCATTTTCCACATATTCATTGCTAGTATATAAAAATACAATTGATTTTTGCATGTTGGCCTCGTCTCCTGTAACACTGATAAACTCCCTTATTAGTTCAAGGAATATTTTTTATAGACTCCCGGGGATTTTAATCCTTTCTGACCTGTATGTGTCTTATTTCCTTTTCTTACTAAATTGCACTGGGTAGAAATCCCATTACTGCGCTGAATAGCAGTGGAGAGAGCATTACTGCATTATTCTCAACTGTAAAAGGAAAGCATTCGCTGTATCACCATTAAGTATGATGTTAGCTATAGGGGTTCATTTGTGTATGTTCATTACCAAGTTGAGGTCATTATCCCCTATTGCTAGTTTGCTGAATTTTTTGTTTCTTTTTAAAAATTTAAGTTGAATGTTTGAAATTTTCAGTCTGCATAAATTGATGTTTGTGTGAGTTTGCTTATTTTGCCTGTTAATATGGTAGATTACATTGTTTGATTTTCTTTAATTTTTTTCAAGTATAGTTGACATAAAATATTTGTTAGTTTCAGGTGTACAACATAGTGATTAGACACTAATATACCTTATGAAGTGACTACTCTGCTAAGTCTGGTATCCATCTGGTATCATGCATAGTTATTACAAGATTCCCTAGGTTGTACTGTGCATCCCAATGACTATTTTTGATAAGTGGTAATTTGTAATTTTTAATCTCTTTCATCTTTTTACTCATGCCCTCACCCTCTGGCCACCTGGCAACCATCCGTTTGTTTATTCAGCCATAAAAAAATAAAACAGTATTCCTTATGTTGATTTTGCATCCTGCAGCTTTAGTGAATTTGTTCATTAGTTCTAGCAGTTTTGGGGTGGAGTCTTCTGAATTTTCTAAATGTAAGATCATCATCTGCAAAGTAAGACAATTGCACTTTTTCCTTTCCTGTTTGGGTAGCTTTAATTTCTTTTCCTTGCCTGATTGCTTTGGCTAGGACTTTCAGTACTATGTTGAATAACAGTGCTGAGAGTGGCCACCCCTGTCTTAGTCCTGATCTTCCAGGAAATACTTTAAACCTTTCACTATTGACTATGGCACTGGCTGTGGGTGTGTCATAGATATCTTTTCTTGTGTTGGGGTATGTTCCTTCTATACTCAATTTGTTGAGTGATTTTTATCATAAGAGTATGTTGAATTTTGTCAAAGGCTTTTTCTACCTCCTTTGAGATAATCATATAATTTTTCTTTTTCTATTTTTAAAGATTTATTTATTTTTAGACAGAGGGAAAAGGAGAAAGAGAAGGAGAGAAACATCAATGTGTGGATGCCTCTTACGTACCTGCACTGGGGACCTGGCCCACAACCCAGGAATGTGCCCCAACTGGGAATCGAAAGGGCAACGGTTTGGTACTGAGCCGTATCAGGAAAGGCATAATTTTTCTTTTTAATGTGGTGTATCACATTTATTACTTCCCACATATTGAATCATCCACGGATCACAGGGATAAATCCCACCTGATCATGTAAAATGATCCTTTCAATGTGCTTTTGTGCTTCCATTTTTTATCAATGCATTATTGCAATTGTCTTTTGATTTCTTCCTTGACCTCTTGGTTATTCAATAGTACGTTGTTTACTCTCCATATTTGTAAATTGCCCAGCTTTGTTCTTGTTATAGCTTTCAAGCTTCATACCATTGTGGTTGAAAAAGATACTTAGTGTGATGACAATCTTCTAAAACTTGCTAAGACTCCTTTTGTGATCTATCATTTGATCTATACTAAGGAATATTCCCCGTGTGCTTCAGAAGAATGTGAATTCTGCTGCTATTGGAAGTGTCCTGTATATGTCTGTTAGTTTTATTAGTTCAAAGCATGGTTCAAGTCTATCATTTCCATGTTGATTTTGTCTGGATGATATATCTATTGTTGAAAGTGCTGAAGTCCCCTACTATTGTATTTTTGTCATTCTCTCTTCAGATCTATTAGTGTTTGCTTAATATATGTAAGTGTGCTGATGTTTGGTACATACATATTTATGAATGTTACATATTCTTGATGAATTGATTCCATTATCATGCAAGGACCACCTTTGCATTTTACCATTCGGGGCTTAAAGTCTGTATTGTGTGGTAAGTATAGCTACCCCTGCCCCCTTCATTTCCACTCCTATGGAATATCTTTTCTACTCCTTGTGTCAGCACCATAGCTAGATGTTAATATAGGAAAGGAGCAAAGGGAATCAGACATTAAAAAGCCTAATCAACTAGGGAGCTAATTTGGACAATAAGCCTGATTAAATCTGGCAGTCACAGCTTCAGACGCCCCAGGGGATTTCATGATTCCCTTGCTAAGGGGATTAGCACCTCTCCCTCTCTCTAGTAAGGAGGAAGTACCAGCTTTCTAATCTCCCCAGGGTAAAACAGTCCACTTGTGAGAAAGAAAGTCTACTGAATTTACCTATAATTCTGCTCTTTCTTTTATTCCTTCTTGCTTCCTGATATTCCATGATTCCTCCTCTTATTGTATCCTTTCTGTTTACAGAACTTCCTTTATTATAGAATAGGTTGCTGGTAACAAATTCCCTTAGTCTTCTGTTGGTTGGGTTGCATAATTTCTGTTATTCTTTTTTTAAATTTCTTTTCTTTTAAAAATTTATTTATTTTTAGAGAGAGAGGGAGAGAGGGGGAGAGAGGGAGAGAAACATCAATGTGTGGTTGCCTCTCACACGCCCCCTACTGGAGACCCAGCCTGTAATCTAGGCATGTGCCCTGACTGAGAATCGAACCAGTGACCTTTTGATTTGCGGGCTAGCACTCAATCCACTGAGCCACACCAGCCAGGGCTAATTTCTGTTATTCTTAAACTTCATTTTCTTTCCCCCCCGTCCTCTCCATTCTATTGTTAAGCACATCCATTACATTTCAAATTTTCACTTATTGCATTTTACAGTTGTGGAATTTTCTTTTTTAAAGATTTTATTTATTTATTTTTAGATAGAGGGGAAGGGAGGGAGAAAGAGAGAAACATCAATGTGTGGTCGCCTGTCACGCACCTCCTACTGGGGATCTGGCCCACAACCCAGGCATGTGCCCTGACTGGGAACTGAACCAGCAACCCTTTGGTTCGCAGTCTGGTGTGTTCAGCCCACTGAGCCATACCAGCAGGGCTACAGTTCTAAAATTTTTACTTGGTTCTTCTTTTTACCTTTTATTTCTTCGCTAAGTCTTTGTATTTCTCTGGAGAAACTTTCTATTCCTATGCTGAGATTTTTATATTTTTTCATTTGTTTCAAGTGTACTCCTAATTGCTCATTAAAACATGTTTATGATGGCTACTTTAAAATTCTCATCATACAATTAACATCTGTGTCATCTTGATGTTGCTATCTGTTGATGGTCTTTTCTCATTCATGTTGACAACTTCCTGGTTCTTGAAAGGGTTCTCAAACAAAGCCTGTTAATTTGCATATTATGAGAGGGAGGTGGGTGTGTGTGCAGTGTGGGGTGTAGAAATGGTGGCAGGAAAATGGAGACAACTGTATTTGAACAATAAAAACAAGAGAGTCTTATGCTTACTTATACCTCCCGTTGTAACCAGTCTCCTCAGACCCTGCCACTGCAGAAAAGGAGGAGCACAGCCAGGGTGGGGTCTAAGTCCAGGTCTTCTCCTTGGCCTCCCTTGACATTCTAAAGGGAGCGAAAGACTCCTTTTCCTACTAGGCAGGAGTAGGAGTTTAGGCTTCTCGATAGCCCTCTGATGGTACCACTCTGGCTAGAGGACAGGGGTGTCTCATTATTGTTCCCTATGTAGTCTCCTCTCCATTGACACCCCAGAGTGGCAGCCGTATCACCACTGAGTAGTGGTAAAAGTCACGTATTGCTAACAGGCCTCCCCTGATACCACTTCAGTGCTTATGGAGGGATGGGAATCCAAGTGCTTCAGGTGGTCACCAATGACAACAGAGGGAATGGGAGAGATTGTCTCATTACCATCAGGTGTGGAAGAAAGTTCAGTGTCCCACTTGGCCTTCTTGACACCACCACGTGGGTTCGGGGGAGGGGAGGTCAGCTGCCTCATTAAAGACCAGGAAAGGTATAAGTCTCAGCTCCCTACACATCCTTTGCAGGCAGGGTTGGGGGTGGAGCTGTTTTTTGTCTGTGGTGTTTTACTGGAGTAGAGTTTATTATCTGATATTTTTCTGTTTTAGGCTGTTCCTTTCCAGGTTCTTTGGCTAAGGAGAGTAGGCTTTTGTTGGGAACATTTTAGATTGCATCTGTTGGTTTTCTTAGGTTGTAAGCTGCCAGACTACACAACGTGGGAGATACGAGGCAAAAACAAATAGCAAGTGAGTCATGGCCATGTCACTGCTTGGGTTACAAGGCCCCTAGCCAGTCTGGTCTGCCTTCTCCCCTCCGTATTTCAGTTTTCTTGTGATGCTTTTATAAATAATGTCCTACAGGTGCCAGGCTAGCTCAGCTGGTACTCTTATAATTAACGTCCAGGGTTTTCAGCTGTAGGCAGTTAGAGGACTAATATGTACATATCGAAATCAATCAAATGTATCGATGCATGTGTATGTGATTATATGCAATTTATTTTCTTGGTTCAAATGAGAAACAAGAAATTATTGACTAAGAATTGTAACTAGGGGTTGAACATAGGTAAAGGGTGAAATTGTTTGTTGTTCTATGTTTTCTCTATGGCTTGAAATTTTTACAATAAGTGGTACATGTACCACTCATATTTTACAACTTTAAAAACATTTAAAGCAGTAGATACTTCTCAGTGTTTCTACTATATGACTTAACCCGGGCAACTGAAATTACTGTCTACTCTTTTCCTCTGAAACTCTCTCTTTCCAGGAGTCTAGGGCTCCCCTACCTTCTACTTCTGCCATCACTGACCATTCTTTCCCAATATGGCTTGTAGTCTCTCCTATTGGCCCTCGATGTCAGTGCTTCATCTAATATTCTCGTGCTACAAGTAATCCATAAGAAAGACTATTCATTCACATGGCTTTCACCCCTCCCTTCTCTGCTATCGAAGACCACTCTATTCTTCTAACCCTGCTCTCTTCTCTGACCTCAGATGTCTCATAGGCAAATCTATCTTAATTTGTCCCCAACTTAACTCTTGCTCTTTTCCTTCACATCTGTTCCCCTGCAGTCTTATCCATCTCAGCAAATGGCAACTTCATCCTTCCAGTTGTTAAGACAACAAAAAAACCTTGAAGCTACCCATGACCCTTCTCTTTTCCTCACATTCCACATACGATTTGTCAGCAAGTCTGTTGGCTCTACCTCCAAAATACATTGAGAATCTGACTTCTCACCACCTTCACTGTTACCAGCCTCATCCAAGGTACAATCATTTCTTGACTGAATTATTGAAAGAGACTCATAATTAGTCTCCTTGCTTCAACCTTTGTTCCCCTGCAGCTATCTCCACACAGGAACCAGAACTATCCTGCTAAACCTAAGACAAATAATGTCATTTCCCTGGTCAAAAACTTCTATCTTATGCACATAGCAATGTCAAAGTCCTCCCAGTGGATTCTAAAGCACTATAGTATCTACTCTGCTTGCCCTTTCCATTTCCTTTCTGAACCCACCTTCTATTTCTTCTTTTGCAGAATCCTTTCTAGCCAATCTGGCCACTTTGAACACAATAGCATAATTCTGCCTCGAGGACTTTGTATTTAACATTTGCTCAGCCTAGAATGCTTTCCCACCAGTTCTCTGAATGAACCCCTCCTTTATTTCCTATGGTCCTCTGCTCAAAGGTAGTCTTCTCAATGAGGCCTTCCTGGCTATTATATTTAAAATTGGAAAACTGCTGACTTCTGTCAAGATGGTGGTAAATGTTAGGCTTGCCTCCTCCCACAACCATACCGAAAGTATAACTAAAATACAGAATCAGAGTTGCAAATCACCTGAAGACTAGCCACCAAACAGAACTCTTATATCTAAGGACATTAAAAAAGATGTATCGAGACTCGTAGAAGGGGCATAGATGCAGAATAGGCTGGGTACACAACTACGTGTGGGAATTAAGATGCGGGAAGATTATCTCAGCTGTGGAGGGTTGCCCCGAGCAGGGAGGGGTCCCAGCCTCACATCTGGCTCACCAGCCTGGGGCACCAATGCCAGGAGGAGAACTCCCCCACAACATCTTGCTATGAAAATCAGTGAGGCTTCCCTCTGGGAGAGATGGAGGGCTTTTGGAGTCCCATATGGTCCTCTTAAAGGATCCATACATGGAATTACCTGCTGACAGATACACTTGCTCTAAGCTTTAGCACTGGGGAAGCAGGTTGAAAAGTGTCAGAGACATAGGGGGAGGAACTAAAACTGTCTGGCTTCAGGTCAGGACTGGAGTGGCAGCTCTCTCTGATGTTATGTTTTTTTAGTGAGCCCTCCCACAACAGAGCTGACGAGCAGATGCCATTTTCACTTTGCTGAACCCTCCCCCTAACCCAACCTACATATGGTTACCAAATCTGAGTCTCCATCAAACTCACTTCACCCTGGTGATACCCTGAAAACCCACTCCATCTAACTGATGCACAAGCCTGAACCTCCTTCAGTGGCTGTTATTCCTAAGAGGCTAGCCTCAGCCCACACTATGGAATTCCTCGGCCCACAGCATGGAAGTTGTGACAACTGGCCTCAGTTCACAGCATAACCATTCCCAGGCATCTCCAAGCCCAGCATAGGCAGCTGCCACCATAGATCACTTTGTAGCTCCTACTGTGTGGACATGGGACCAGCTGACCTAGCTGGTAGAAGCTGACCTAGGTCTGCACTAGTACCCCTCCCAGGAGGCCCAAGAGCCAACACACCCACTGACTGGATTCAGAACACACCAGGGCACCACCCAATTAGCTCCACAATGGCACACCCAAAGGGCCAGCTCAACAGGCACCAAAGGACCACTAAAGCAAATGCCACTCCACAGGGTCCGCCCCTACATGATAACTCATCCTCTGTAGCCACAGCCAGTCAGATTGAGGATTAATTCTAACCAATCATGTGCCAATAGCAATCAAGGCCCAACTACAACAGGAAGACACAAACAACCCACAAAAGAAGGATACCCCTAAAGTACCCAGCTGAGGTGGCCAGGGATACTGTACAACTTGGCCCCATAGGACACCTACTATATAATGTCACCCTGCCAGGACTAGGAGACATAACAGATCTATCTAACATGTAGAAACAAACACAGGGGGAAAGCCTAAATGAGTAGACAAAGAAACATGTCCAAATGAAAGAATAGGACAAAATTCCAGAAAAAGAACTAAGCAAAATGGAGGCAAGCAATCTACCAGATACATAGTTCCAAACACTGGTTATAAGGTTGCTCAATGAACTTAGAGTAAATGAACTCGGTGAGAATATCAACAGAGATGATAAACATAAAAAAGAGCACAGAAATCATAAAAAAATAATCAGAAATGAAAAATACAATAAGTGAAATAAAGAATATATAAGATGGAATCAACATCAGATTAGATGAAGCAGAGGACTGAATCAGTAATTTAGAGACAAGGTAGGCAAAAACACTCAATCAGTGCAGCAAAAAGAAAAAAGAATAAAAAATATGAGGGTAGTTGAAGGCAGGGGTCCCCAACCCCTGGGCCACGGACAAGTACAAGTCCAAAACCTGTTAGGAACTGGGCACAAGGGAAGCTCCTCTGAGCTCTGCCTCCTGTCTCTACCCACTACTCCCCCACAGCAGGTGAGTGGTAGTGAGCAAGTGAAGCTCACCTGAACTCTGCCTACTATACCTCCCTCCCCCAGCTCTCCACCTTCTGTCCCCCCCCACCATCCCAGCCACCAGTCAATGGAAAAACCACTTCCTGGTGCCAAATGGTTGGGGACCTCTGGTTTAAGGGATCTCTGGAACAACACCAAGTGTAACAATAATCACATCACACGGTACCAGAAGGAGAGAAAGAGCAAGGGACTGAAAACCTATTTGAAGGAATAATGACTGAAAACTTCCCTATTCTGACAAAGGAAATAGACATACAAGTGTAGGAAGCACAGAGTCCCAAACAAAATGAATCCAAACAGGCCCATACTAAGACACACTGAAAGTAAAATGCCAAAAGTTGAAGACAAAGAGATCATCTTTTTTTAATTCTCATCCAAAAACATTTACTGATTTTAGACAGAGAGAAAGGGAGAAACACTGATGTGACATAGAAACATCAATCAGTTGCCTCCCATATGTACCCCAACTGGAAATTGAACTCACAACCCAGATATGTGCCCTGACTGAGAATGGAACCAGCAAACTTTAATGTATGGGATAATGTTCCATCCAACTGAGCCACCAAGCCAGATCCAAAGAGAGAATCTTTAAGAGCAGTAAGAGAAGAATACGTAGTTATATACAAGGGAGCTCTTATGACACCCTCAGCTGATTTGTTAACAGAAACTTTGCAGTCCAGAAGGGACTGGCACAAAATATTCAGAGTGATGCAAAGCAGGGACCTACAACCAAAATTACTGTTACCAACAGGCTATCACTTAGAATAGAAAGGTAGAAAAGGAGCTTCCCAGACAAGAAAAANAGGGGGAGGGGGAGGGGGAGGGGAGGGGAGGGGAGGGGAGGCAGAGGAAAAGGACAAGAGCAAAGATTTAAAAATACAAATAGCCCTGGCTGGTGTGGCTCAGTGGATTAAGTGCCGGCCTGCAAATCAAAAGATCACCAGTTTGATTCCCTGGATTGCAGGCCAGATTCCCAGTTGGGGGGGGGGTGTGGGGGGCAACCAATTAATGCATCTCTCCCACATTGATGTTTCTCTCCCTCTCCTTCTCCTTCCCCTTCCCCTCTCTCTAAAAATAAACAAAATCCATTGAAAAATACAAATACGAATACTAAAATGCTAATAACCACATACCTATCAATAATGACTTTAAATGTAAATGTATATAGTGGTATTTTTCTTCCTATACTATCTAGCATGGTGTCCAGTAATCAAATGGTTACATAACCAAGCACTATTTGCTGAATAAATGAATCTCACAGGGGCAGAAATGCTATTAAATGCCATTGTGCCGTAATGGAATGTCCTCCCATTATCAACTTGAGCCAGGAAGGGAGACACAACTCTAAAAGGTGGCGAAGTGTTACATGTCTGGAGGCGTGATGGCAAGGACAAGAAATACATACCTTGACAAAGTGCTCAATTAGGATTTCTACCACAATGTTCTGGAATTTGATGTTCATCATGGCAGCCACAGTGTCCTCCTGAGCTCTCATCAGCGTGGGACCAAAGATCACCCCCATGTTGGAGGGGGTCATAAGGTTCTCTTTGCTGTGCTCACATACACTGCCAAAGGAGAAAGAAAATGATTAACAAGATTTTTTCCAGGACTCCCACGTAACCGAGACTGTTAGTTGACATAGGGGGTTAAGTGAAACTAAAATGTAGAAGAGGCCCAAGATGGGAAGAAAACATTAAAACACAAACAACTAGCAAAGAATACAAGACACTATATAGCTAGGGCCCAAAGTGAGACATAGCTAACTCAGTAGCACTGTAGAATAGAGGCAGGTTGTAGGGCTATAGTTAGAGAGTATTTGGAAAGAAAGGAAGGAAGGAAGCAATATGACATTCCAGGCAAGAGGTATAGTGTGTATATAAAGCTGAAAAAAGTACATAGAGAAAGTGTATACCAGTCTCGTCAATTAGGAATCCAGGCCCTTTCCAACCCTGAGTTCCAGAAGCAAAAAACTGAAATAGCTGACAGGGATTCTTAAGCTTAGCCCTTCATCATTGTCCTCATTTTACAGATGAAAAAACAGAAGTCCAAAGAAGGAAAAATATTTGCCTGAAGTTACAAACAGCCAAAGTCCAATAGGGCCTTTAACCCCAAATTTTCTGATCTCTAGTTACCTCCTTGGTTAATTTTCTTTTACTGGTGTCCTGTTTTTTTTTTTTTTTTTATAGGATAGGACAAACTCTTATGAAAGCAGCAATTAAGGCCTTCTATGACTTGGGCTCTGAAGCTGATGTGAGTGACTCATTAGCTGTGCAACAGTGACTATTAGTGACCTAAACTCTCTGGACTTCAGTTTTTCTATTTGCAAAAATAGTATCTACCTCAGAGGGTTGTTGAATAGACCTAAGTGGCTTTAGCATGGTATCCTGGAAATAACCCATTAGAAGTATCTGCTCTTACTATTACCTCTCCAGGAGTCTCCATCTAGGCACTGCTGACCTTGGACATTTCATATACTGTACTGCTTAGGTCAGATTTTCTGGCTAAACCACACTGTTTCAAGCTCCGTGTCTCTGCATTCCTTGAGCTTAAAATGTCCCCCTCCTCCTAGACCTAAAGAATGTGTCTGTGTCCACTGAGACTCACTTTACCTGGTATCTCCTTCAGAGCCATCCTAGCCCACTGTCCTCATCTTAACTGAAGGACATCATTAGAAAGCGGAGTATATTGCAAATTTTTTGTTTATTACCTGCCTCTCCCACTAGGGGGTAAACAACTTCCAAGCATGCGTGCCTTGCACGCAGAAGGTACCAATTAATTATTATTATTGGTTTTGAAGATTTTATTTATTTATCTTTAGAGAGAGGGAAAGGGAGAGAGAGAGGGAGAGAAATATCTATGTGTGGTTGCCTCTCACATACCTTCCAACTGGGGACCTGGCCCACAACCCAGGCATGTGCCCTAATTGGGAATTGAACTGGCAACCCTTTGGTTCACAGGCCAGTGCTCAATCCACTGAGCCACACCAAGCAGGGTCAATTAATTATTTTTAACGGACCTGAATGTCTCTACTGCTCTTTCAAATAGTACTAGAGGCATCAAAGTAAAGGATGTGCTGTCCTTTGGTCAAAATAGCTATGAGGGCCCTGGCTGGTGTAGCTCAGTGGATTGAGCACGGGCCCGTGAACCACACAATCATGGTTCTATTCCCAGTCAGGGCAGATGCCTGGGTTGCAGGCCAGTTCCCAGGAGGGGATGCATGAGAGGCAACCATACATTGATATTTCTCTCCTTCTCTCCTTCCCTTCCCTTCTAAAGATAAATGAATACAATGTTTTTAAATAAATAAATAAATAAACCGAGCAAATTGAAACAGACTCGTTAATTGCAGAGAACAAATCAATGGCTGCTAGAGGAGCTGGAGGTAGAGGACTGGGTGAAAGAGGTGAAGGGATTAAGAATTAGAGATTGGCAGCTACACAACAGTCACTGGGATGTAAAGTACAGTATAAGGAGTGTAGTCAGTAACACTGTAACAACTATGTATGGTGCCATGTGGGTACTGGAAATATTGCGGGGATCAGTCTGTGAAGTATATGATTGTCTAACCACTGTACTGTACATCTGAAACTAATGCAAAATATCACTAAATGTCAACTGTAATTGAAAAGTAAGATTTGTTTTAGAAACCCACCCATTTCAAAGTCCCTGCAGGACTGACCCAATTAATGAGCAGGCTCCTGTCACTAAATGGGTAATTGTCAGGGACAGGTTATTTAGACAAATCCTAATGAAGCCCATTAAACTTGTGTCCAAGTCTGTGCACTATTCAGATGATAATGAACAGCAACCATTCACAGGCCTTTGGTATTGCTGAATTGTTGATATGTCCTCTTCAAAAGTTTAAATACTTCTGAAATTAACCCTTTGTTGTTTACTGAATTATTTCAGATGTCACATTTTAAAAGGAACTCCATGCTGTCACCAAGGGATCCAGAATGGCTAAACTAGCAACAGCCTCCAACAGATGCGAATGCTCTTCTCCTTTTGGGAGCTTTGAAAGTAACTGCCTTTAGCTGAATGTGCCAGAGCTCATTTAACTCTCACAACTGCAAGTGGTGGAGTATTTTATCTCGGAAGCCCATGTCTATGGTGGAGGATAAAGCACTTCATCAAAGTCAGAAGGTTTATGAATACATGGCAACACAGGGATACAAACCCACGTCTGTGGAGCTCCAAGTCTTACATTCTTCCATCACATCCCAGTGCCTGCTTGCCTAGTTCCTCTCAAGGAACTGAAGCCCATATAGGGACCCCTGTAAATTCTACTCACCTATTTCTCTGAGGGAGATTCCTTGCATATGTCTTAAGACAGTTACTTTTCCCTTCTTATGAGATTTGGAAGGTATCCTGTTCTTTGAGGAGATTTCTTTGCATTTGGTATCTTTCTATTACCCATTCTTTTTTTACTTTAATTTTTCTTTCTGAAATTAAGTATTGGTTTTGGGTGTACAGCTTAGTAGTCAGACAATTATGCACCATCTGTCCAGAAAATGCCCAGCTATTGTTAGTTAATACAGTGAAAATGGTTTGTGTGACACAGATGTAACCTGGCAGCCAAGGAGACTGGGCTGGAATGCGCATGTGTGAACAATGTGTGAACAATGACAACGTCACTGTACTAGTCAGTGTGCATGGTAGACGCCATTGACTGAGCACATGCACTGTGTGGCCATTGCATTTAGATTGTCTGAGTAGAGCAATGACTCTGCATCACGTTTTGCACTAAAGCTTGAACATTCCTCCATGGAAACTATTTGGATAATTCAGAATGCTGCAGCTATGGACAGCTGGTGATTGGCAGCTTCACCATGGCAATGTGCTCACTCATGCATCACATCTTATGCAGAGATTTTTGTGAAATATCCAATCACCCAGGTGACTCAACCCAGCTACAGCTCAGATTTTGTGCCAGGTGTCTTTTGGCTTTTCCCAAACCTAGAATCACCTTTGAAAGGGAAAAGATTTCAGACCACTGATGAGATTCAGGAAAATACGACAGGGCAGCTGATGGTAACTGGGAGAACTGTATGAGGTCCCTAGGTGCCTACTCTGAAGGGGACTATCATTGTCCTATGTACAGTGTTTCTTGTGTCTTCTTTGATAAATGTCTCTATTTTTCATAGTACATGACTGGATACCTTCTGAACAGACCTGATATACTCTATACAGTGTTCCCCTTGATATTTCCAATACTTCACCTGGCACCATACATAGTTATCACAGTATTACAGACTATCTTTCCTATGCTTTATTTACTTCCCTGTCACAATTTTGTAACTACCGATTTGTGCTTCTTAATTCCTTTACCTCTTTCACCCAGTGCCCCAACCCCCTCCCTTCTGGCAACCACCAGTTCCCTCTGTATGAGTCTGTTGCTATTTTGTTTGTTTATTTTGTTCTTCAGATTCCACGTATAAGTGAAATAATATGGTATTTGTCTTTCTCTGACTGAATTATTTCACTGAGCATAATACCCTCTACATCTATCCATGCTGTCACAAACGGTAAGATTTCATTCTTGGCTAAGTAATAGTCTATTATGTAAATGTACCACTGATTTTTTATCCACTCATGTACTGATAGGCACTTGGCTTGCTTCCAAATCTTGGCTATTGTAAATAATGCTGCAATAATCATAGAGGTGCTTATTTCTTTTGGATTAGTGTTTTCGGTCTCTTCAGATATATTCCCAGGAGTGGGATTGCTGGGTCATAAGGCAATTCCATTTCTAATTTTTTTGAGGAAAATCCATATTGTTTTCTGTATTAGTCGCAACAATCTGCATTCCCACCAATAGTACAAAAGGGTTCCCTTTTCTCCAAATCCTCACCAGCACTTGTTCTTTGTTGATTCATTAATGGTAGACATTCTGACAGGTGTGAAGTGGTACCTCAGTGTGGTTTTAATTTGCATTTCTCTGATGAGGAGTGATGTTGATCATCTTTTTATGTGTCTACTACCCATCTGTATGTCCTCTCTGGAGAAGTGTCTATTCAGATAACATTCTGAATACTACTAAGAGGCTTAAGTCACTCCAAAAACACTCCAAAGTGTGGTTTAATAAGAGGAATGAAACCAAACAAAGCAATTGTGAATAGTGAATTAGAGAGGACCTTGTAATATGATTTGACAGCAAAGAAATCTTAAATTCTTGTGTCATATGAACTACAGAAAACGAATATAACTTCTTAAGTGTACAAATTTAAAACAAAGAAATGGGTATCAGGCGGAGGTCGCAAAAATCTCCAGTTTAGGAAAAAATAATTTTGATTAAATGGTTTAGATCAGGGGTCATAAATTATAATGCCTATAGCTAGCACTACCTTATGACCCAGCAATTCCACTTATGGAGAATATATATATATACATATATGTATATCCAAAGCAAATGAAATCAGCATCTCGAAAAGACATCTGTACACCTGTGCTTCCTGAAGTATTATTCCCAATAGCCAAGATATGAAAACAAGCTAAATATCTACAGATGGATACATGGATATACACACACACACACACACACACACAGAGCAAAACATTAATCAGCCTTAAAATAGAAGAAAACCCTGCCATTTGCAACAAAGTGGATGACCGGGGAAGACATTATGTTAAGTGAAATAAGAAAGACACAGAAAGACAAATACTGTATGATTTGACTAACATGTGGAATCTAAAACAGTCTAACTCTCAGAAGTAGAGGGTACAATGGTGGTTGCCAGGGGCTGAGGAGGAGGGAAAAATACAGAGATGTCAAGAAGTACAAGGTTTCAGCTATGTAAGTTGAATGCAGTCTGGAGATCTAATGTACAATGATGTGATTACAGTTAACATACTGTATTGTATACTTGAAATTTACTGAGAGGGTACATGTGAAGTGTTCATAAAATTAGGGAGAGAAAGAGAGTGGTACCTATGTGAGGTGATACAGATATCGACTAGCTTTATTGTGGTGATTCTTTCACATTGCATATATATACAATTTTTGTCAATTATACCTCAATAAACAATAAAAACTAAATAAATTCATCAAGTCTGGTGCCACCACTAATGTTCTGTGTGACTTGGGCCTCTTTTTCCATCCCTTCATATGTGTTTCCTCATCTGTAAAATGAGAAGGTTTTTAGCTAATATAAAGGGACTGCCCACTTTGCCTTTCACAGAATCTAAGTCTTTCTCTTGAAAATAATGGATAGAAAAGACAGTCACATATTATGAATCTACTGTTGGAAGAGCACAAAACCATCTCTCAAGTATGCCTGCCTTCCCCACTACACACGGCAACAAACAAACAAACCCCTCCCCCAAAAAAACACACACACACACACATACAAAGAACCAGAACAAGAGCAAAGCTTTTGATCCAACTATGGTAAACTTTAAAACACAAATGACCTATTTTCTTTAACTCAAAAATTACAAGAAAAAAAAAAAAAGAAAGACATGGTGGGGGGGAACCTAGAGATTGGGAACATGGTAAAAACATAGAGCCCTATCCTATATTGTCTCAAGCTTTGGTGTCTGCATTGTTTATTAGCCCTCCAAGTGACTCTGATGCCCACAAAAGAACTACTTTTATAGATCAGGAAGTCATCAAACTATGACTCTTAGGCCAAATCCAACGTTCCAACTGCTTATGTAAATACAGTTTTACAAGAGCACAACTATATCCATTCATTCACATATTAACAATGGCTGCTTTTCTATTGCAAAAGGAGAACTAGAACTGAGTAGTTGTGACGGAGTCCATAGAGCTCACAAAGCCAACAGAGCTGTCCAACCTTTTAGCATCTCTGGGCCACACACTAAATATACTGCAACATGTAATCAGAAAAAAAAAACCTCAATATTTGGCCTGGCTGGTATGGCTCAGTGGATTGAGCTCCAGCCTGCAAACCAAGGTCACTGGTTCGATTCCCAGTCAGGGCATATGCCTGGGTTGCAGGCCAGGTCCCCAGTAGGGGGTACGCAAGAGGCAACCACACATTGATGTTTCTTTCTCTCCCTTTCCTTCTATCTAAAAATAGATAAATAAAACCTTTAAAAAAGGAAACTGCCTCAAGTCAGTTTGCTTCTTTCTTGGAAACCTCATCAAAATCGCCCACAAGATCCAGAACTTCATCATCCTCCTCTCCTCTGGTAGCAAGTGGTGCTTTTCCATCCGCAGATTGGTTGGGCAGAGCTTCAGCCAGTCCCCTTCAACGAGTCAGACTGTCTGCACCAAGCTGGTTTAAGATGCTGGGCAGCGTTTCCATCAGCCGCTCTGTGTAAGCACGGCAGTCATCAGGAAAGTGTTCGTTCACTGCCAGAGAGGCCTGAACTCTAGGGCTGTTAGAGCGGGTGACTCTTCCTTCGTTTGCAACATATTTATGTCTTCAACACCAGAGATAACACTTACCCCTAATTTCTTTAAGGAGAACTGGAATTTTTATCATCTGCTGCAGCCGTTCTGTGAACTGCCTTCTTTTTTCCACGATATGAGCAGCCCCTTCCCCACCAATGTGCACTCGTGTCTGCACTTTGGCGAGTTTCTGCCGGTTCGGGATAGTTTCTTTCATCTTGTTGGAGAGGAAGGAGGGCCTCGAAGGGGACTATGGTTGGTGCTCAGGGGGTCTGGGGCAGACCAGGTGACAATAACCGTGCATGTGCTTGAGGACTCAAGATGGCAGCTCAGCGACACTAACTTTGATCAGTTAATTAAAATGGTGGTTTTTGGATAGCTTCATTGTAAAGCTACACTTTTCCATTTGTAGTTAGTAAGTAATCTGTGGGTGATACATTAAAACTATGTATATATCTTGTTCCTCAACAATCTTCTAACCAGTGGTTTCCATCCATTCCTAAAAGAGCTAGGACACTGAGGTTGCAATGCAATAGTTTTTTCTAATTCTATCATTCCCTCCACATTTATTAGCTGTATACTTCTTTAATAAAGAGCTTTTTGTTTTAAAGATTTCAATTACTTATTTTTAGAGATAGGAAAGGAGGGAGAAAGAAATATAATGTGCGATCTGTTGCCTCTCACCTGCCCCCTACTGGGAACCCGGCCCGCAACCTAGGCATGTGCCCTGACTGGGAATCAAACCAATGACCTTTTGGTCCACAGGCCAGTGCTCAGACCACTAAGCCACATCACCAGGGCTAATAAAGAACTTTCTTTATTCCATCTACTCCCCATAAATTTTTATTTATTGAAAGTTTATGATCAGATATAATATTTACTATTTTTGATGTTCAGAATGCCCCCAGATATAATCAGTGCCAGCTTTTTCAAGTAGGTTCCTGTGTTCTTGTGATGTGACACACTTATTAGTTCTTGAGTTGTTCTTTGCTTACAAAGGCACACATTATCCAAGGCTCTCCCTGTATTTTCACTGCCCCAAAGCTGACCTCAGCCATTTCTCTAAAAAGTCTTGCTCCTTTAGACAAGGGAATATTATTTATAAACAAAGATCAGGGCATTATGTGTACCCATTATCTTGCTGTTTTGGATATTATCACTTCAGGACTGATTCACAGTTTTTGCTGCTTTGTTTTAAAATTGGGAGTTTGTATGGGCATTCTCAATTCAACTTTACCATTAGAGAATTTTTTCCTTTACATCTTAAAATTTGTACTTTTTACCTCTTTTTCTTATATTCTGTATCTTGGCATGTGATAATATTAATTTAGCAACTTTTTTGCTTTATTCTTGTGATATATATATATATATATATATATACACACACATATACATATATACATACACACACACATAAAATAGTTTCAAACTATAACAGTAATATTATAGTACTAATAAATGTACTGGTAGATGCTTACAATTTTTTGCAGTTCTGCTTTACAATAAATCTCATTAAAAATGAGTCAGAGACCTGGCTGGTGTAGCTCAGTGGATTGAGTGCGGGCCTGCGAATCACATGATTGCGGTTCGATTCCCAGTCAGGGCACGTGCCTGGGTTGCAGGGCAGTTCCCAGCAGGGGACTCACGAGAAGCAACCATACATTGATATTTCTCTCCCTCTCTCCTTCCCTTCCTCTCTAAATATAATAAAATCTTTAAAAAGATGTAAAAAATGAGCCCTGGCTGGCGTAGCTCAGTGGATTGAGCACGGGCCTGCGAACCACACAATCGCGGTTCAATTCCCAGTCAGGGCACATGCCTGGGTTGCAGGCCAGTGCCCAGCAGGGGACTCAGGAGAGGCAACCATACATTGATACTTCTTTCCTTCTCTCCTTCCCTTCCCCTCTAAAGATAAATAATACAATATTTTTTAAAAATTTAAAAAATGAGTCAGAGAACTGTGTTAATAATAAGTTAGATGAAATAACTTTTCTCTATGTGTCTATATTATCAATATAGATATCAATATAAACATTTAGATTTGTTTGCCTTGTGTGTTCATTTTTAGGTATGTAATATTTTACTTTTGATTAAAATTTTACTTTTTGGGTCTGTGTAACATCAATATGGCTGAAAAGTCAAATGCACAGAAGGAGGTAGACTTAGAGGAATCTAGACCTCATTCCATACCCAGTTCACTCTATCACCTGCTCCCTTTATAACCGGTTTTATTGATTTGTTTTTACAACAGCTTTATTGAGATCTATTTCACATAACATACAATTCACCATTTTAATGGGGAAAAGGTATAATTCAATGTTTTTTGTATGTTCACAGATTTGTGTAAACATCACCACTAATTCTAGCATATTTTCACCAGTCAAAAAAAAAAAAAAACCATAAGCATTGGTACCAGTCCTCATTTCTTCCCATGTCCTCACATCCCAGCCTGAGGCAACCACTGATCTATTTTCTGTCTCCATAGGTTTTTTTACTGTGGACACTTTGTATGAATGGAATCACATAATATGTGGTTTTCTGTGTCTCGCTTCTTTTTTTTTTTAAAGATTTTATTTATTTATTTATCTTTAGAGGGGAAGGAGAGAGGGAGAGAAACATCAATGTATGGTTGCCTTTTGTGCGGCCCCTGCTGGGAGTTGGCCTGCAGGGAACCAGCCTGCAACCCATGCATGTGCCCTGACTGGGAATCGAACCGCGATCCTCTGGTTCACAGGCCCACACTCAATCCACTGAGCTACACCAGCCAGGGCCCTGTGTCTCGCTTCTTTTACTTAGCATAATGTTTTCAAGGTTTAGCCATATATCAGTGCTTTACTTCTTTTCATGGCTGGATAATGTTCCAGTGTATGTTTATACCACCTTTTTTTATGTCTCCATTCATCACTTGATGGTCATTTGGGTTGTTTTTCTTACCTTTCAGCAACTAAGAACAATGCTACTATGAATATTTGTGCACTAGTTTTTGTGGGGGCGTATGTTTTCATTTACCCTCAGTAGGAGCAGAATTGCTGGGTCATCTGTTAAATGTTAGCAGTTTGAGTCATCAGTTTATTTATCTTACACTGCTTCACTTGACAAAAGAAAGAAAATATGCATTTATATTCTTATATATTCTTATTTCTGTCTTTTTTCTTACAAGAAAGATAGCATATTACATGCCCTGTTTTATACCTTGGGCTTTCATTGTTGTTTTTGTCTGCTTTATATGCTGGAAATTTGTAACACATCCTGGGAATCACTACAAAAATGAAGTCAATAGATTTTTTCCATTCTTTCCTATGACTGTGTAATATCACACTATTTGACTATACCATTACTTACTCAACTAGTCCCTTATTATCAAACATCTATGTTGTTCGTAATCTTTTACTATTAAAAATCATGCTACAATGATGGACCTTGTCCATGTGTTGTTTTTTCACTTGTGGAGGTGTCTGCAAAGTAGAGGCCCTAGAAGTCGAATTGCCGAGTCGAAGGGTAACGATACGTGGATTTGTTACATATTGCCAAATTCCCCTCCTCTAGGTGTGCATTGCATTAATACCAACAATGCATTAGCTCGCCTGGTGTCCCAAAGTCTCAGCAACAGAGAATGCAGCCAAGCCTCAGGATTTGCAAATAGATGGTTGAGGTTTAATTTTATTTTTATCTTATTATAAGTGAACTTGAGCAGTTTTTCAAGTATTTCAGGTTATCTGTCTTTCTATTTCTGTGTCCTGTATGTTTGTGCAGTCTCTTGTTTATTTTGCTCTAGGGATTTGGGGACCAAGATCCTTAAAGCCAGGCAGGTAGCCAACCCCTTGGGTAGATGGAAGAAAGCAATGCTCACCCACTGCTAACAGAAGGGTCCCCAACCAAATCCTTGCCTCCTGTCACATATTCATACTCTTTGAAAATCAGAGCTGGAAGAACTCTTCAAGATTTTCTTAGTCCAGTTCTCTCATGTTATAGATGAACGAAGTGAGGCCCAGGGAGGAGGTGGAACTTTCTTAAGGTCACACAGCCAATTAGTGCTACAGCTGGAACTTGAACACAAAGTCTGTTTCCCCCAGGGCAACTTCAAATTAACACACAAATGGCTCATGTGCTGATTTTTGTGCTTTTCCTGAGATTATCACCAACAACTTTTTCAAAAGAAAATGTCTCTTAATAGCCTCTATTTGCCCAAATTGCAAACATTGGCAATAAATACAAAACCCATCTTCTTGTCAGTTCTGCCTATTTATCTACATTAGTGTCTATCATACTCATCGAAAATGAAGAATGTCAGAGCCAGATCAGATCTCAGAGATATCTCATTATATCACGGGGAGCCAGAGGCCCAGTGAGGCAGAGTGAGCAGGATTTATCACAGAGCGAGGCCCAGAGGGCCACCTGGCCTGCACCCTCGCCTTCACCAACGACCTGAATTCTCGGTGTTGGAGATCCTTTCCAAATGAGGTTGTAGCATATCATCACAGCATTTTTTGTAAGTGTGTGGACAGCTTTATTTTCTTAAATACACTTAAAATGCATACATTTTTTCTAAGCTTGTTGTCTCATTTCTTTATTTTTTATGATCCCAAGAATGGCCTTGAAACTAGGATCCAGGTTTGATGGCTCTTGGATGGAGTGCTTTCTGTGGCACCATACTGCTTCCAGAGAGGCAGCAGCTGGCCCTTTATGAGTTGAGTAAATTCATCTTCATTCACGCTATTGAGCCCTCTGGATGGTAAACACCACAGTAGAACACGTGCGCCGCTTACACCCACCCAACTTAGAGCCCATCAGCAGGCCTACTCTGCGGAATGCTGCTGTCTGTCGGGGCCTGCCACACTCAAGTAATGAGTCAACCATAATCTGAACAATGACTCCATTTCTTGAAGACCACCTATGCACCATGCAGTTTACCTGTGTCCTTCACATCCACACTGCAGTCCTGTTGCATGATAGGCAATAGTCTCCACAGTTTAGAGACAACCGAACAGAGTCTGAGAGAGATTTGCATAACATTTACCAGCTAAATAAGTGGTAGAGTTGGAATTTGCAACCACATTTATCTGAGAACAAGACCTCTGTTCAGCCCAGTCTACCTGGAGTTGTCCCCTAGCTGAGACAACCCCTCAAATGAGATGCTCAGTGACTCTAGAAGGAATATAGACACAGGTATAGGCAAAATCACCTTCCTTACAGAGCATGCAGCGTGCCCAGGATGAAGCAGTTGATGGCTAGAACTTAAGAGATGACAAGCAGTTTTTTCGCAGAGCTACCCTGTGGGCCAGTCCTCTAATGGGAACTCTGCCTAAAGTCCCAGAAGTTACTTACTTGACCAAGTGTCTTATAAGAAGTTCCAGCATCTCCCGGTTCTTTTCTGGTAGCTTATATACCAAGGAGTGAATCGCTCCCAGCCGATAATCCAGGTTGTCAGACTCTGAGAAAGAAGAGAGAGAAAGAGAGTTTTGCCTTCTGGCCAATTGGATCAAGTGAACTCTCATACACACACACACATGCGCGCGCGTGTGTACACGCAAAAATAAACAACAAGAGGCACAGAGAGTGTTACAGAGATGAAAAGAGAAAGAGATAAATAGAATAGGCACAGAAACACAATGGCAAAAATATACTAAGACACAAGACACTGAAACAGACAGAGAGACAGAGAGAGACACCGAAAAGCAAAAGAGAGACAGAGAGAGAAAGAGAGGGAGAAAGAGAAATGAAAAGAAGGAAACAGACAGAAAAATGAAAGAATTAAAAGAGAGGAGAAAGATGAGAAGAGAGGACAAGACTGTCTCAGAGACATTCAGAATTCGGGGTACAGCAGGTTGCTCCTAATATTCCACATTTAAATTTCTAGATGGAAACCCCTTCCCACCCACCATCCTTGTGGTACTGGCAGGTATGGCTCCTGCCTCTGGGTTCCTAAGAAAATCACTAACAGGGCTCAAAGATCCTAAGTACCTTGCCTCGACAAAGAGTTATATGAGGACAAGTCCCCTGATTCTTTTTCCTGTACAGCCCACAGGCACGAGGTGGGAGAAGGGTCACATCAAAGTAAGTAGACATGCTTATACAGGGGCCTCGGCCAAAAAATCTTAATGCTTCTTCAGCTTCCAACTTTTTGGATGATTCTTGATGCCTTATTTCCCATGTACCTCTCCACCCTCACCTGCAGTTTTAACATCCAGAAAACATAACCCTATCAATGAACAGATAAGGATTACTGATTCACAACTCAATTGAAAAGCACTGGAAAAGGCAAAGTGCTGGAAACAACCTGAAACAGCAGCCGCTGTGCTGGCCCCGGCCGTGTGAGCCAGTGCTCTTCTGCGGATGGAAGAGGTGCAATCAATCAGTCAAGTCCTCACACCTGTCACATCCCTCGAGGTAGCCAGTTCTCTCCAAACCACTCAACTAACGATGACTTACGAAAAACTGTACGATACGTGTGTGAGACAGCAAGCGCGAATACTTTCACTTGGCAGTGAATAAAATCTGTGTGTGTGTGTTTCCCCCTCAATTACTTTCCTTCAAGCAGTTCTCTAGGCTTACTGCTGTAGGTACTAAGAAGCCAGGACAACAAAAGTAACTAGTAACATCAATACTTACTGGCAGCAGAGACCAGCTCTTTATGTAGTCTATAGGTCATGACGGGTTCAGAAAGATTCCTGAAATTAATGAAGACTGTAAGTTCCTTTGGGAAGGGAGTAGCCAGGCCTCAAATTCTCAGTTCTGTGGGTATCAAGGCTGAGGTTTCTGAGCCCCAGTTTAGTGTGAATACATGCTGTCCTCTGTCTGTACCTGAAACTTTGTCTGAGGAATCCTATTTGCTAGTAATGCAACAGAAGCCCTGATGGCTGAGGCCTTCGGCAAGGTCTTCAATCCATTCCCCCAAATGAAAATCGTCACAGAGCAATCCTGCAAAATTCCAAGTGGACCCCCTCTGAGTGCTGCTGTGAAATCTTTCTAGTTTGATAGTGGCTTAGTTGCTTTCACATCTGTTCTCCCACTTGATCCTTCCAATGATCCCGTGTGGCATAGCACTTACGCAAATAGAGGAGGAAACTGAGGCTCACATGGGTTTATTTAGTAAAATAAAATAATAATAACTTAGCACCTATTTGTGTATGGCATTGTGCCAATATTGGGGATCCAGAGGTAAATATGATGTAGTCCAAACTTCCAAGGAAGTAACTGTCTCACTGAGGACAATGCCATATACAAAATCTGCAATGCAGTGGAACAACTGTGATGATAATATAAAGAGAGGTGGTGGGTACCTCAAAAAAAGAAAGGGATCCACTAAAAATAAGAACTCTTCACTGGTTTAAGTGATTTATAGACATTTACTAATATAATCCCCATGACAACCTTCTAACATAGATATTCTTAATATCTCCATTTTATAGATGAGGAGACTGGGGTTTGTACAAGTTAAGCAATTCGTCCAAGACCACACAGCCAGTAAGTGCAAAACTAGGCAGTCTGCCTCCAGTCCACACTCTTAGTTACTATGCTATACTGTTTGCAATGGTTAGGACTATAGTAATCCAGGTGAGAGATATTAAAGGCCTAAATAAAAATTGTGGCATTAGGGACAGAAAGAAAAGATTAGGGGAGTTACTGAAAGACAGTAAAGACAGAAAGAGTAATATGGCTCGGGTGACTGGGTAGAACAGAAATTGATTCTGAGGGAAGAGGAGAAGCTAAGTGAGAGGGGCCACTGGGACAGCCGAAGGGAGCTGTCTTTTAGACTGACCTTCTGCATCTGAGAAGCAGACGTAAAAAGCATGAACCTAGGAGAGTGGTTAAAACCATGAGAATAGATCTCTGCTCAAGGAGAAGTGGCTATCTGGCTGCCAAAAGCTACATGAGACTTTCCAACATTTATTTGTGCAGAATAGTGTATAAAAAAAGAAATGTAATTGAACTAGATACCAGAATATGAAAAATTGAGATATTTCACAGAAAAAAATCCAGATTTTATGCCTCTACTGAAAAACAAAATAGAAAGATATGGCTGCACTGGGCCCATATGGTTGTTTGTGGAAGTAAATATTGCTGTTTACATATAAACAAAGGGATCGCTATACAAATAAAGGTTCCATGTGCAATATGTTTAATATGAAAGTAGGCTATTTCATACTCATTTTAAACATGTCTTGACTCCTGTGGATATTTAAATTTTCCATCCCTCCAGTGCAGTAAAAAGAGAGGAGAGCCCTGGGAAATAGCAGATAAAAAGGTCAAAAATAAATAGGGCTGCCAAAAATGGCCAAAGAAAATCCAAAAGCAAGTGATAGAGCAGACTCCAAAACAAGAGAAAGTTTCAAAACAGGCTGCTATCAGCTTTAAATGATACAAAGAGGTCAAATAAGGTAGAGACCGACAATTTCCCATTGTGTCTGGCATTGAGGGAGTCACTGGCAACACTGACAAGAGTAGCTTCAATGGAGCAGAGATGCTGGGAGTCAGAATGCGAAGGGTTAAAGAGCAAACTGGGAGATTAAGTAGACACAGGGCGCGTGTATTGCTTCATATACTGAAGTTTGGTTTGGAAGAGGGTAAAGTATCTTTTTCATTAGGCAATCTCATCTAAGCTCCTCCCTCCAAATATCTTCTGCATTGTTGATGATTCTCAATTTTTTTTTTTACCTCAAGCCCAGAAGTCTTCACTGAGCTTCATTTCTGTATATTTCCCACTTCCAACTGCCTGCTTAAGATCCTATCCTGCTTTCTTCAAAGACATCCTAATTTGACATATCCAAAACCTAACTTGTCATCTCAAATCAAGTATTTTTCTTGTGTTTCCTAAATCAATAAATGCATTACTATCATTTGGTTGTGTGGGCCAGAAACATGGAAGTCATTATTTTATCTCCCCTAGCTTAATATCCAATTTCACTCCCCAAATCTCTTTTTGTAATTAAGCATTTTTTTAACTACAGCTTATACTCAATATTATTTTGTATTAGTTTCAGGTGTGCAGAATAGTGGTTAAGACAAAGATAGAGCTAACTCTCCTGACTACACTTATTTCTACGAATGCCCGGTGCTAACCCTCATCCAAGGAGAAGCACAGTGTCCTTCCTGAATTTCCTAACAGCAATACCTTGCTAATCGGTTTCCACCTGCACCTATTTTGTTTCCCTCTAATATGACCTCTATTTTTTTTTCAAAATAAAAATCTCATCATGGAATCTCCTGCTTAACATCTTTCAATACAGAGTGGGCAAAAGTAGTTTTATAGTTGTTGGCATGGAAAATAACACAATAATCAATAAGTAACAATACAAGTTTCGCATACTCACAACCACAAACCTACTTTTGCCTATCCCTGTATATTCCCATTCCTTTTAAGATAAATCCAGACCCAAATTCTTTAAGATTTTATTTATTTACTTTTAGAGAGAGGGGAAGGGAGGGAGAAATTCAGGGAGAGAAACATCAATATGAGAAACATTGACTGGTTGCCTCTCGCCCATCCCAACCAGGGACCTACCTGTACCCCAGGCATGTGCCCTGACCAGGAATCTAATCAATGACTTTTTGCTTTGTGGAACAATGGCCAACTGACTGAGCTACACCCAGCAGGGCCAGACCCCAATTCTTATAGTGTCCTATAAGGCCTTGCATGAAATGGCCCATACATCTCTCTCCCTCCCTCCTACACTCAATACTCCACCTATAAAATGGTACATGGAGTTACTTCGTGCAGCCTTCCTTCCTCTTATTTCAGAATTTTGCATGCTCAGTTCTGTCTGGAGCAGCCTCCCACAGTTGCCTCCCATAATAATTCAAATCTCCATTCAAATAAACAAGCAGAATAAATCAGGTCTTCTTGTTCCCTGCCTCCACAATACCTTGTGCCTTTCCCTCAGAGCCCTTATTATAGCTGGTTATATTTGTATAATTATTTGTCTTTTGTCTGCCTCCTTCACTGTTCTAGAACCTTTTTAAGGTCAGTGACTGTATCTACTCACAGCTGCATGCCTACAGCCTAACACTATGCTAGACTTAAAGTAGGTACTCAGGACATATTTACTGAATGATTTAGCAAATGGTGGATTGAATGAAGGAGATGCGCACTGCTGGAGTAAATTTACATGCTGGGAGGAAAGAACCAGACGAATGAGAGAGGTCAGAGACATAGGAGAGAGAAGGGATAGTTTTTAGAGTATTTTTCTGGAAATGATGCAGATAATGGGTGAGCTACCTACCCAAAACATGGAGGCGGCCCACTCTGAAAATACTGATATCTTTGAGAAATCTTCAGAGTGTTGACTGGCTAGTGCCTATTAAAGGCCTATGAATAAACGTCTTAAGGACTAACATCTCCTACTGGGGGTGCTACCCTCTCGCACTTTCAGCCTCGATCTTCCCACCCTTCACAAGGGCCACACTTTTATTGAGGGATGAATGAAGAAGATGTAATGTGTGAAGGAACTGAAGCTACTTATAAAACTTCAAAAAAAATGACTCCTTTAAAGAAGGCTACAGAGTCACTTACACTCACTCTTCTTACCATCACAAGTCTCTTGAAAATATGCATCATAGATTTTTCCCTATCTTTAATAAATTACCCAAGCAACTCCAAGAAGACCACAGTCCCTGGCAGCAGGGAATAAGGGAAGAAGAGGCTCTAATATGCATGGCCTTACAAGGCAGAGATATTTAGATTTAACTAATGTGAGCTGTGACCATGGATACTACTTAATAGGGGAGAAGATGCACTTCAATTTCCTCGTCTGTAAAATGAGTCCTAATGCCTCCTATCTTATAAAGGGTCACCGTGAGAAAAAAAAAACAATGATGCTGTCAGTGTAAGCAAGGAGAACACTGCTTGGCACTCAACATATGCTCCAACAACAGTATCTTTTTTATTTGGCAGATGCAAGAGAAATACTCCTGAAGAAAGCATTCATGTTTATATAACGTTCTAGAATTACGCCACAGCAGAAGGTCATTTAAGAGAGATATCTGGAACCCAATCTATTTTGGATTAATGATACTTCCCGGAGCTTAAGTATCTACCTTAATGACTACAAAGTACAATAATTGAAAAATAGACAGTGTAGCACAGAAAATATGGTACATACTATGGAATATAAAGAATGGGTGAAGGGTTTTCAGGAACAACTACAAAGAACACATGGACAAAACCAAGGCAGGGTAGAATCAGGGGAGGGGGGTGGGGGGACAGGTTGGGGGGCAAAAGGCAGAAAACTGTACTTGAACAACAAAAAAGTTTTTTTAAAAAATAAAGAATGGTAAGAAGTGAATGTGTTTAAAAAATATATATGTAACACCTGGCTGGTATGGGTCAGTGGATTGAGTGCCAGCCTGTGAACCAAAGGGTCACCAGTTTGATTCCCAGTCATGGCACATGCCTGGGTTGGGGGCCAGGTCCCCAGTATGGAGCATGAGAGAGGTAACCACACATTGGTGTTTCTCTCCCTCTCTTTCTCCTTCCTTTCCCCTTTCTCTAAAAATAAATAAGTAAAATATTTTTTAAATGAAAACATATATGTAACACATAATTTTATATAATATAAATGTATGCTAATAAACTGAACAATATATTCATCATTGTGAATCCCCCCAAATTTGCTGGAAAGTACAATTTTCTCCCTACCATTGTCATTTAATTTAATTCCAATATTTTTAAGGTTGTATTTTATTGTTTTTTCCATTATATCAATTAAAGCATGAGATATGAAATCCACCCACAAACACACACAGACAAAAGTAGGGTGATTATCAGAGGAAAAGGGGGTGGAGGCAGGTAGAAAAAGGTAAAGGAGGGATGAATGGTGATGGAAGGAGACTTGACTTAGGGTGGTGAACACACAATACAACATACAGATGATGTATTATAGAATTGTACGCCTAAAACCCATATAATTTTATTAACCAATGTTACCCCATAAACTAAATAAATAAATAAAATAATTTTCTCCTAAAAAAAAGTCATTTTTCAGCAACAGTTCTATTAGTTTGAGGCTTCCCTTGCTTAAATTCCCAGATTTAAAAAAATGTTTTCTAATGCACATTCTTTAACAGAAATCCTTTTCACTCGCTTTTTCTTTAGCAATCTGATCCAATATCCTGGAACCGGGACCACATTAACTCCAATCTCCATGCACACACATTTCACCAACTGTGAAAAGTAAGGCCCCCAGTCCCACCAGGCATACCTGAGGTAGAATTTCAAGGAGCTGGTGATTGTCTTAATGTCCCAGTCACTATTATGAAAATCAACATCTCCTGGGCATTTAGGATCTATTTGACAAAAAATAAAGGGGGAGGGGGGAGAGAAAAAAGTTAATGTTCCAAAGATCTTACCTTTCACCCCTTTTAAAAGAAGAATAAAGTGCATTGATTAAAAATTAATTACTCTAAACAGTTTTCAAGAGATGAAAACTTTACAAAAAATGTATTCGATTGATGTCTTAAAAATTCCCTTGGATTTATATCAGTCAGGCATGGAAGGAGCTTGGAAATCATGTCTCCCATTCACACAAGAAGAAAAAAAGTAGAACAAGCGAAAAACAAACTCGGTTTAGATCAATCGGAGGGCTGAGGTCATACATAGGGTGAACTACCATCCCCAAAACTGAAGAGATAGACAGGCATATACAGAGAATCAAAACTCACTAGAGTAGAGGCTGAAGAGCAGAAAACTCCTTGGGAACAAATACAGGGTTAGGAAAGTCCGATCTGTAACTGACGAATTGCTAGAGACTTGGTGTGGACAAGTTTGAGATTGAAAAGCTCTACAGGTGCCTAGTCCTAGGGGAAAGGGGCCTCATCAAGTTCTCACAATGAAGATCTGAGAAAAATCTCTCATGTTTTCATGCTTCTGAGAGAAGAGAAAAAGTAGCCTTTTAAATAATATGCACAGAGCATTTTGTTCTTCTAAAACAAGCCCTGCCCTCAAGAAAAACTATTTTACCAGATCCTAATATATCAGGGTTTTACCAGAGTTTAACTGATCTAGGAAAATGGAAATTCTCAACTACAGACCAGCTTCTCTTCCTGTCTCTTCTAAATAGGAAAACCAAAATAAAACTGAGAAGCACTTATGAAGGTCACAGGCCAGGGGCACAGGCTCACTAAAAGACTAAGCTGTAATTAGAGGCCTGTAGAATGCTACCCGTCTCCTGATACCTTACCACCACATCAACAGGCTTCCTGGATGATAACACGGAAATATGACTAAAATAACTATGCTTCTCAGAGAGTATTTAAGAAGTCTCTGGGGGAAACCAAAGAAGACAGGGGAAATAAAAGCAAGGGCACCAGAGATAAGTTTGGCCCCTGGCCTATAAATACAACAAACAGTTAACTCAGGCTAAACCTTGGCCAGATAAACAAACACAAAATTACAGGAGATACTAAAAAACAAGCAACCCCCCCCAAAAAAAAAACCCACATAATTTGAAGACACACAGCAAACATCAGAACCAGACACAGATATGAAAGAGATGTTGGAATTATCACACTGGGAATTTCAAACAACTATGATTACTATGTTAAGGTCTATAATGATGGCAACATAAAAGAGGAGATGGATAATATAATCAGAGAGATGGAAATTATAAGAAAAAAACCAAAAGGAAATTCTGGAATCAAAAACATGGTAATAGCCCCTCTGGTATGATCCAAAGGATTGAGTACTGGCCTGCAAACCGAAGGATTGCTGCTTCGATTCCCAGTCAGGGCACATACCTGGGTTTCAGGCCGGGGCCCCAGTAGGGAGCATACAAGAGGCAACCACACACTGATGTTTCTCTCCCTCTCTTTCTCCCTCCCTTCCCTGTCTCTAAAAATAAATAAATAAAATCTTTTAAAAAAAACCACGGTAATAAAAATGAAGAATTCTTTCACTATGCTCATCAATGGACTAGACACAGCTGAGAAAACAATCAGTGAGCTTGAAGAAATGTTAACAGAAAGTTCCAAAATTAAAATGCAAAGAGAAAAAAGAATGAATGAAAACAAAAAAATCCAAGAACTCTGGGACAATAACAAAAGGTATAGCATACATTTAATGAGAATACCAGAAAGAGAAGAAATAGAAAGGAAACAGCAGAAATATCAGAAGGAATAAAGAGGGAGAATTTCCCAAAACTGATGATAAACAACAAACCACAGATGCAGGAAGCTCAGAAAACACCAAGCAGAATACATACTGAAACATCTACACCTAGGCATATAATATTTACACTAAGTATCAAAAACAAAGAAAAAACCTTGATAGAAGCCAGAAAGGGGGAAAAAACCCGCCTTACCAAAGAAGGAGCAAGGGTAAGAATAACATCTCAGAAACCACACAAGAAGAGAGTGGAGGGAAATATGTGAACTGTTAAAAGAAAAGAAGACCAGACTGAATTCTGTACCCAGTGAAATTATCTTTCAGAAGTGAAGGAGAAATACTTTCTCATTTAAACAAACATTGAGGAAATTTGTTACCAGTGCGACTGCCTTGCAAAAAGACATTAAAAGAAGTTCTTTATAGAGGAAGCTACATGTCAATAACTCAGATCTACATAAAGAAAGGAAGAGTATGAAAGGAGAAGTAAATGGTGGTAAATAAAACCTTTAATTTCTCTTATTCTTAATTGATCTAACAAGTAAAAGTTCAAAATAATAGGAACAAGGCATTCAGTGGTTATAGCTTATAGATAAGGGAAATGAATAAAAACAATGTTATAAGTGATTAAAGAGAAGAACTAGGAATACTCTGCTATAAGGCATACTCTGCTATAAGGCATAAGAACTAATACTATTCATGTAGTGATATAGTGTTATTTAAAAGATGACTCAGGCCCTGACTGGTGTGGCTCAGTTGGTTGGGCATCATCCCACAAAGGAAAAGGTTGCTGGTTCGATTCCCAGTCAGCACATGCCTGAGTCGCAGGTTGAATCCCAGGTCAAGGTGCATACAAGAGGCAACCGATCCATGTTTCTCTCTTGCATCAATGTTTTATTCCCTCTCTTTCTCCCTCCCACCCCGTTTCTAAAAGTAAATGCATATAAAAATCTTTTAAAAAATAAAAAAGGACTTGGATAAGTTATAAGTGTGTATTATAAATGCATGGGAAAACGCTAAAAATGTTTCACAAAAAGTATAATTCATAGGCTAACAAAAGAAACAACTGGAATCATACAAAATACTCAAACCCAGAGAAGGCAGAGAAAGAGTGGAAGACAAAAAGAGAAATAAAGAATAAGGATAATGAATAGAAAGCAATAAAATATATGACAGATTTTAATCCAACTGTAACAGTAATCATTTGAAATAATGATATAAACATACTGACTAAAAGACAAAGAGTATCAGAGTGTATTTAAAAAATCAAGACTCAATTGTATATTGCCTACCAGAAGTCCACTTTAAATGTAAAGACACTTGTAGATTAAATATTAAAAAACAGGAAAAGATACACCATGCTAGCACTAATCAAAACAAAGCAGGAGTAGCTCTATTTCAAACAAAGCAGACTTCAGATCAAGAAAAATTATCAGGGACAAAGAAAGCCATTACCTAAAAAGATTAACTTAAGAAGATAACAATCTTTACCAGGTATACCATCAACAACAAAGCACCAAAATACATGAGAAAAAAATGATATAATGGCAATGATGTGAATCAGCTATTATTTCTGGGTACTTCAACACTAGATCCCACAGGCAGAAAATTCGAAAGGATATAATTGAACTGAATTGGACCACCAATAAACTGGATCTAATTGACGTGAATAGACCACTTCATCCAGCACAGCAGTATACATATTCATCTCAAGTCCAGATGGAACATTCACCAAGAGAGACCACATCCTGGGCCATAAAATACACCTCAACAAATGTAAAGAATAGCAGTCATGCAAAATCTGTTCTCTGATTACAATGTATTAAACTAGAAAGCAGTAACAGTAAGATATCTGAAAACTCCCAAAATACTTGGAAATTACACAACGCACTTCTAAATAACATGCCAGTCAAAGAAAGAACAAGAGAAATTTTAAAACATTTCACACTAAAGTAAAATAAAAATATAGCTTATAAAAATTTGTGGGGTGCAGCAAAAGCAATGCTCAGAGAGAAATATACAGCATTGAATACATATATTAGACAAGTAAGAAGAGCCAAAATCAGTACTCTAAACTTCCACCTTATGAAACTACAAAAAGAACAAACAAAACCCAAAGGAGGCAGAAGAAATAATAAAAATTAGAATAGATAATCCATGGAATTAAAAACAGGAAATCAATAAAGAAAATCAACGAAGCCAAAAGACAGTTCTTTGAAAACCTCAAGAAAATTGATAACCCTTTAGCTATGTTAATTGAGAAACAAAAAGAGAAGAAACAAAGAACTAATGTCAGAAATGAAAGTGACATTCACTACTGATCCCACGGACAATGAAAGGGAAATCAAGGGTATTAGACAGAGCTCTATGGCTATAAATTGGACAACCTTGATGAAATGCACCAATTTCTCCAAAGACACATTCTATCAAAATTCACACACACACACACACACACACACACACACAAATAGAAAATCTAAATAGACTGATATCTATTAAAGAAATTGAACCAATGATTAATAACCTGCCCAAAGAGAAAGCATCAGACCCAGATTTGTTAACTTATAAATCCTACCAAATATTTAAGACAGAAATTATACCATTCTTTGCAGTGTCTTCCAGAAAAATAGAAGCAAAGGGAGTACTGCCTAACTTATTCTATGAGGCCAGCATTACTCTAATACCAACCACACAAAGATATAACAACCAAGGAAAACTACAGCTGGAATATCTCTTATGAATATAAATGCAAACATCCAGAACAAAATATTAGCAAATACAATACAACACTGTATAAATCCCACAACCAAATGGGATTTATTATAGGTATGTAAGGCTGATTAAACTTTCAAAAATCTATGTGTTATCCGTCATCACATTAATAAGCTACAGGAAAAAAAGCATATGATCATGTGAATAGCTACAGAAAAAGCAACTGACAAATCTAATGCCTAATTACAATAAAAAATTCTTAGTAAACTGGGGGTGGGGGAGAGAGAGAGAGAGAACACAACTTGATAAAGAACATCTTTTAAAAACATACAGCTAACATTATACTTAATAGTGAAAGAGAGAATGCTTCCCCCTCTAAGATCAGGAATGAAGCGAAGACGTCCTCTTTCATCACTCCTATTTAATGTTGCACTGAATACTAGTTAATGAAATAAGAGAAGAAAAGAAAAATAAAAGAAAAGGCATACAGACTGGGAAGGAAGAATTAAAACTGCCTTTGTTCACAGATGAAATGACCACCATCACAAAACATCAACAATGACAACAAAACCCCTGGACCTAAATAACTGTAAGGTTGCAGGGTACAAGGTTAATAAACAAGTCAATTACATTTGTGCATAGCAGCAATGATTGAAATATGAAATGAGAAAAATAACATCATTTACATCAGTACCCCCAAAATGAAATTCTTAGATATAAACTTAACAAAATATGTACAAGAGCTATATGAAGAAGAGTATAAAACCCTGCTAAAATAAATCATGGATCTAAATCAATGGAGAGATATTCCATATACATGGGTAGGAAGTCTCAGTATGGCAGTTCCTTCTAACTTCATCTATACATTCAGTGCAATCCCACTCAAAATCCCAGCCAGTGACCCTGTGGATATCAAAAACTAACCTGAAAGTTTATATGGAAAGGCAACAGATAGGCAACGCAATATTGGGGAAGAACAGTCTCAGCACTAACACTATCCAACTTTAAGACTTACTATAAAGTGCCCTGGCTGGCGTAGCTCAGTGGATTGAGCATAGGCCTGTGAACCAAAGGATCAAGGTTTGATTCCTGGCCAGGACACATGCCTGGGTTGCAGGCCAGTTCCCAGCAGGGGACTCATGAGAGGCAACCATACATTGATATTTCTCTCCCTCTCTCCTTCTTTTCCCCTCTAAAAGATGAATAAAATCTTTTTAAAAAGTTAAAAATAAATTTTAAAAAACACTTACTATAAAGCTACGGTAATCAAGACAGTAAGTGAATGCCTTGATTCAGGCTACACTAACAAAATGCCGGAGACTGAGTGACTTATAAACAGAAATTTATTTTTCACAGTTCTAGATGTGGAAGGCCAAGGTGCCAGCATGGTCAGGGTCTGGTGAAGACCATCTTCTGTGTTATAGCCTGCAGGCTTCTCACTCTGGAATCTCTTATAAAACAGCATTTATCTCATGAACCCACATGATCCCCCATCACCTCCAGAAGACTCTACTGCCTAACACCATTAATGTTGGCGGGGGTCGTCAAGATTCAATATGAAGTTTAGGGAACACCTTCAGACCACAGCATTCTACCTCTACTGCCCTCTCAATTTCATGTTGTTTTCACAAGTAAAATACATTCACTTCATCCCTATATTTCCAAAAGCTCATTCTTCTCTACATCAACTCAAAAGTTCAAGGCCAAATGTCACATCTAAATATGATCTAAATCAGATATGGGTGAGATAATTCATCTTAAGGAAACTGCTCTCCACCTGTGAACCTGTTAAACACGTTAGGTGCTTCCAAAATTCAATGGTGGAACAGGCACAGAACAAACATTCCCTTTCCAAACTAGAAAGAAGAAATAAATAAAAAAGGGATAACAGGTCCTTGAGCAAGTCTAAAAGCTTAAGGGCCCACTGGGGTGGGGATTCCTCCTTCTGCACCACAACCCACTGGGGTGCAGCTTCTGCTCCCAAGGCTTTGGGCGGCCCCACTCCCATGCGTTTGTCAGGCACAGCCCACGCTGCGACTCTCCTGGGTTAGAGTTCAATGCCTGGGGTTCTCCCAGACAGGAACTGCAGACAGGTGGTTCTGCTAGTCTGGAGACATGGTGGAAATCCTGCTCCCACAGCTTTCCTGGGCATCGTGCTAGTTCGGGGCTCTCTGTGATGGTCCTGGCCATCACAATGACCCTTTGCTTCCATGCATGAAAACATACATGGAGATAGCCACACTCACATAGCTCTTACACTCTGCAAGATGGCAGAGAAGCCACTATGGTGATGCCCCCAAACGTTTACTGCCTGTGTTCTCCAGAGAGGCAACCACTCAGTCTGTGCCTGTGTGTCCAGTGCACCCACAGAATCCTTTTCTCCCAGAACAGTGTCTGGCATATAGGAGATAGACTCCATCTTTTGCAATGGGAAAAGGCAAAGGAATCCTGGCTACAGGAATCACCATGCCAATTGCTGAAATGAGAAGGATATATCCTCCAATATAAAATGGACCTTGGTGCCCTGGCTGGTGTAGCTCAGTGGATTGAGCGCAAGCCTGCGAACCACACGATCGCGGTTCGATTCCCAGTCAGGCAGGGCACATGCCTGGGTTGCAGGCCAGTTCCCAGCAGGGGACCCATGGGAGGCAACCATACATTGATATTTCTGTCTTTCTCTCCTTCCCTTCCCCTCTAAAAATAAATAAATAAAAATCTTTAAAAAAAAATGGACCTTGGTATGATCTGAAGCACACTGCAGCTTTATTTGTGTAAAAGCTTGGCCCCGTCCAAGGTCTTGTTTCACTTTCAGTGAAAGTACAATGGCCATCCATTTAGCCAGGTGTCTCTCCTATTGAGGCTGCTTAATTGGCAATCAAGTGAGGCTATCCACCCCAATTTTATCTCACTTGATTTCAAAGCACATGGGTCAGCATGTAACTGACAAGATTATGATTCTGCATTCCAATTACTTCTCAGAGAATGCAAATGCCACCTTTAGATAGCCTAATTCTTTTTTAAAAAAATTATTTATTTTGTTGTTGTTCAAGTACAGTTGTCTCCATTCTCCCCCTACCACTCCCTCCAGCCCCACCCTTCCCCACCTCCCACTCTCAATCCTACCCCACTTTGGCTCTGCCCATGTGTCCTTTATACATGCTCCCTGATAACCCTTCCCCTATTTTCCCCCATTATCTCCCTCCCCCTGGTTACTGTCAGTTTGTTCCTTATTTCAATGTCTCTGGTTATATTTTGCTTGCTTGCTTGTTTTGTTCATTAGGTTTCACTTATATCTGAATAGACACTTCTCCAAGGATGACATACAAAGGGCCCAGACACATATGAAAGCATGCTCAGCATCACTAGCCATCAGAGAGGTGCAAATTAAAACCACAATGAGATAGCCTAATGCTTATATACATCTCCATGACATGAGAGCATGTATAGAGGGTTATCTGAACCACATGCAGTCCATCTACCCTCTAGGCTGGTGACTGTACTGCTCTTTTCCACCCAAACACAATGCCTTCTGACTCTGTGATTCACCACAGTAGCATCTGTTGGAGAAATTATTTTTCCCCCTTTTTATCCATTTGGATCTGAAGGTTTGGGGCAAGAACTCACGCTAATACAAACCCAAATATGACTCCTGCTTGTCTATAATGCAATAGACCAAACAAACTGAAATGTTATCAGGTCTAGGCAAAGTCAATGTTGTTCAAAAATACCCTGATGAATCAAAATACAAGCATCCCCCGCTGAGAAAAGCATTTACTGTGAGAAAGGATTTAAAACTTTGCTGATAGAAGTTGTCAGTATGATTGAAGGTGACTGCAGTGAAATTCAAATAGTAATAAAGATAAAAATCATTCTTAGCCTAGTAATAAAAGAATATTTCTTCAACCCAGTAAATATCTACAGTGGTGCACTGGTAAATGACTAATGACTATGTTGGCTTGGGGAGGAAAAAAGCCTTGGTTTGTAGCATTTGCCAATTTCTATGGTATGGGGCCGCTTAAGCTATCAACACGATGTTAATGAACTTGAAGCTGCGAAAAGAGGTGCACAGTAAGGTCTTACAAGCCAGTACAAGCTGCCACCAGCACCACTGAATGTGTCTCAAATGATCAGTACACGGCATAATTAATGGTGAAACACTGAAACTGAGGACCAGAAGTCAGAAAGGAATCCTGCTTTCACCAGTATTATTTATCATTGAGCCAGAGTGTTTGGACTAACAATTCTCCTGGAAACATCCGAGAAGCTTTTTAAAAGGACAATGCCCAGGCTCTGCCTTACATGAATTAAATCAGAATTTAAGGAGGTGAGTCTTGATTTTTTAAACTCTACTGGTCACTTCAATGAATAGCAAGAGTGGTAAACCACTGGGCTACCTAGTGGAATTAAACAAGAAACAAGAGACTTCCGCCAAGATGGAAGCATAGGTGGAAACACTGTGCCTTCTCCCACAACCAAGTTTGAATAAAACAAAGGTTTGGAGAAACAAAGACACAACCAAAGGACAGAAAATTGAATTACACGGAAGTCCGACTACATCTAACCGTTCAACAGGGACGGTAAGAGGGGCGGAGCCAGCAGCGAGCAGGGTCGGGCAGGACAGGGCCCCGACCCAGGTGCGCAGGCAGACGAGAACCAGCTGGGGTGCAGGGCAGACCACGGGCGCATATTCGCACACAGTGAGACAGACCACGCAGGCCCCAGAGGGCGAGGGCTGACAGCGGTGGCACACTCGCGAGCAGTGGGACGAAACGCGTGGGCCAGGTGACGGCAGCAACTGCGGCACCGGTGAGGGCCGTGGCGGCAGGTGGTAGACAGGACGCCATAGTCCCTCTTTGACCCCGCCCGCACATACAGTGTCACAACCCAGCAACTTAGTTGCCCTTCGGCACCGGTGAGGGCCGGGGCGGCAGGCGGCAGACGGGACGCCAGAGTCCCTCTTTGACCCCGCTCCCACGTACAGCATCACAACCTAGCAACTTAGTTGCCCTGCAATACCGGTGAGAGCCATTGTCGCTCTTTGACCCCGCCCCCACATACAACGTCATAACCCAGCGACTTAGTTGCCCTGTTCTAGTGAACATTTTAGGGCTCTAATCCTGCTATGGAACAGGCACGAACAACCCGAAAGATGGCACAAGAAGAACTCAAAGTCCAATAGCCAATAACTCTCAGCGACCAAGAAATTGCCAGCCTCTCAGAAGCACAATTCAGGACACTATTTATCAGGATGCTCACAGAACTGGTAGATTATAGTCACAAATTAGAGGAACATAGTCACAAATTAGAGGAACATATGAAGGCTAAACTAATTGAAATGAAGGGAGATGCACAGGAAACCAATAGTGATGGAAAGGAAACTGGGACTCAAATCAATGGAATGGACCAGAAGGAAGAACAAAACATCCCACCAGAAAGGAATGAAGAAATGAGAATTCAAAAAAATGAGGAGAGGCTTAGGAACCTCCAGGACATCTTTAAACGTTCCAACATCCGGATTATAGGGGTACCAGAAGGGGGAAAGAAACAGCCACGAGTGGAAAACGTATTTGAACAAATAATAAAGGAGAACTTCCCCAGTCTGGCAAAGGAAATAGACTTCCAGGAAATCCAGGAAGCTCAGAGAGTGCCAAAGAAGTTGGACCCAAGAAGGAACACACCAAGGCACATCATAATTACATTAGCCAAGACCAAAATGAAGGAGAGAATCCTAGAAGCATCAAGGGATAAGGGGACAGTCACCTACAAAGGAGTACCCATCAGACTGTCAGCGGATTTCTCAAAAGAGACCTTACAGGCAAGAAGGGGCTGGAAAGAAGTATTCCAAGTCATGAAATCCAAAGACCTACAGCCAAGATTGCTTTATCCAGCAAAACTTTCATTTAGAATGGAAGGACAGATAAAGTGCTTCTCAGATAAGGTCAAGTTCAAGGAGTTCATCATCACCAAGCCCTTATTATATGAAATGCTAAAGGGACTTATATAAGAAAAAGAAGATGAAAAATATGAACAGTGAAAGGACAGCAAACACCCAGCTATTAAAAACCACACCTAAAACAAAAGCAAACCAAGAGGACAGCTAGATCAGGAGTGGAACCATAGAAATGAAGAACACATGGAAGGTTAGCAACAGGGGGGTGGGAGGGGGAGAAGGGGGGAGAAGGCACAGAAAATAGCATAGATGGTAGGTAGAAAATAGATAGGGGGAGGGCGAGAATAGTGGGGGAAATATAGAATCCAAAGAACTTGAGACATGTGTTTACAAACTAAGGGGGGCAGAATGGTGGGGGAGGGAAGGTGCGGGTGGAAGGGATTGAAGGGGGGGAATAGAACAACTGTAATGGTATAATCAATAAACATATTTAAAAAAAACAAGAAACAAGAAACAGAAACAGAAAAGGTAATATAATTAAACAAGAAAGAGCAAACTACATGTTCTTGTTAGAAAAAAAAAGAGGAATCATTATTTACCTTTGACATAACTGTCTACCTGAAAAACCAAAACAAACAACTGAAAATTTGTTACAATTCACGAGTTTGTTTAAAAATCTCTGATCAGAAAATAAAGATACAAAAAAATCATAAACATCCTATATACTAGCCACAATCAGTTCAAAAACTTAATCAGAAAAAAATAACCAGACTTTGTGTGTTATTTATATAATCAAACCTAGGAATAAAGTCTCTATAATTATTTAGGACTTATCAAAAGAAAAGTATAAAACATAAAAAATAAAATTTGCATAAATGAAAAACACTGTGATTCTAAATAAAAAGACTACGTATTGAAAATGCATCAACTTGGTTCCACTTAAGTTTTATATTTAATACAATTCATATTAAAATGCCAACAAACATGTTTTCTAGAATGGGATACAATATTTGTAAAGTTTACATGGAAAATGAACTAGCAAAAGTAACAAACAATTTTTAAAAGAAGAGTAATTGGTGAGAATTTGTGCCACTTAATAGTGTTACTGTCAGTATTTAACTGTAGACACTGATAAAAGGAAAAGGAGCAAAACAGTAAGACACTGAATTTAATAAACTGGGAAGCAGAAGCCTGTTTGCTTCACCAAGAAGCTACAGCTTTTCACGCTCCAGGGAAACACAGCACAGTGCTCTGCCAAGGGGAGTAACACTCCTCCCCCGCACCCAGATTATCAATGGGACACAGGTAGAGGTGCTAGACTACACAGGCCTGCCAGCCCAACTAGGGGGTTGCAAACCATCCAAAGCTTACAAAAGCCTGAGAAGTTGAATGGTCATTTTGATAAAGCACCTGATCCATTCCCAAACCAAACTCCTGCTTATAACCGTAGGAGAACAAAGAATCAATCTCTCTCTGTCTTCCAACTACTGTCTCTCCCTGCAACCTGAAAACACACTCATCCCATGAGCTCATGTGTTCTCTCTTATTAGCTATGTGGCCTCAGCAGCACCAAAGCCAGTGACCACGTGGACTCTGCCATTGCACCAGAGCAGCATGGAACAGGCTAAGCCACCTGGATGGAGACTGAGAGCACTTAGCAGCTGCCTGTGGGCTCCAAAGAACAAAGCTTTAATATGAAGCAAAAACTCTGGACCCTGGCTTTTGAGTTGACTCCACGGAGGACAAGACTGGACTTTTCCCATGGCGGGACAGACAAAGGTGGGACACTGGGAACTCAGGAGGGAAACCCCCTTAATTTTACATCATCAATAACCCACACCACAGAGCCACATCCTTCCATGCAGGTCTCAGGAATTTTTTTTTCCTCCAGATACTGCACAACTCGTTTTCCACTTATAACAATAGAAAACTGATTAATATGCTAGTCATACTAGTACAGGAATAGTCAGACCCGTGGAAAAAAATGAAAAGCTCATGGAAAAAAATGATCATGGTAAATATAAGAACTTAATATGCAATAAAAGCAGCATTATAAGTTAGTGAAAAAAGAAGCCATGCTCAATAAATGGAGCTTAGAAAATTAACTACTTGTGAAAGAATAAGATAGACTATTATTTCACAACCAAACAATATACTCAGTGTCAAATAAATAGAAGAGTTAAAGGTAAAAAATAACCTTCAAACAATTCACTAAAAACACAAGTGAATTCTTCTAAGCTCTTGGTTAGGAAATGACTTTCTGAGCATAAAGAAAATGAAGCTTTCAATGCACTCTGGAGCACACCATGGATATATTACAAGACTGAGAAGTTCTAGAAACCAGCACAGAGATGACCACTCAAGAGCTATACTTGGATCATGACTTGAGGGGGGAGCATGTAGTGAAAGTGTATATGTCCCAAATTAGCATATAGTCAGGGGCCAAATCACATCAGAGTCAACTGGGGAGGTATGGTATATAAAATGTAGATCCTTGGATCCCAAGACAAGTGATTGATTCATTGGGTCCAAAATAAGGTCTAGGAGTTTATTTGTTAGTTGGTCTTTTAAGCATGCTTTTTAAAAGACTTTATGTATTTATTTTTACAGAGAGGGGAAGGAAGGGATGGAGAAAGAGAGGGAGAGAAAGATCGATGTCAAGAGAAACATGGATCAGTTGCCTCTCACATACCCCCAGAAGAGGACCTGGCCCGCAAACCAGGCATGTGCCCTTATACTGGGAATCAAACCTCTGACCTTTTGGTCAGCAAGGAAATGCCCAATCCACTGAGCCACACCAGTCAAGGCCTATTTGTTTTTTAGTAACAGCTTCTCAAAGGTGATTCCAGAGTGAGATTGGTTTCCTGTCCTGTAATGTGATAGATAATAAGATTAAGAGTAAAAATAACCACATAAATATCTTGTCAACTATCTTGTCCAAGTTATATCAGTGGTTATAACTTGGAGTTATAACCACTCCAAGTGAGGGCACAATGGTCTTTGCCTTACTTTTAGAGGCAAGAAATATTTTTTTAAAAAAATAAAATAGTAAGAAAGGTACAGCAGGTCCTCTAATACACATGAGTCATGTCAGAGTGTCCAAAGTAATCAACAAAAATGATATTACTGTGAAAGTTCTGGATGAATAAATAGTAAGATCAGTTTTGATTACTTGCAGTTAATAAAACTGATCAAGTGAGAGAAAGAGAGAGAAGTGACTAACAGAAATTATAGGCAGAAGTGAACCCATCAGGCTCTGACACAAGTCATAAGACAGTAATGACTAATGTGAGGACTGATCAGTTTCAACAAGGAACAGGCTCTTGCTCATTCCTCTTCCTTGGTTATAAAATCTAGGCATATCATCAGACTAAAGGAGAGCTGAAGAAAGGTTACTTGTTTTGTTATTGCAGTTTATAAGGCATGTTTGTCACAGTGAAAATGGTGAAGCAGCACAAATTGCTAGTTACCAAATAGTCATGGGGATATATAAAGTATGGCATAGGGAATGTAGTCAATAATACTGTAATAACTATATATGGGGCCAGTACTGGAAATACCAGGGGGGCCACTCTGTAAAGTACATGACTGTCTAACCACTATGCTATACATATGAAACTAATGAAAAATAACATTGACATAAACTGTAATTGAAAATGAAAAAAACAAATAGGAAAGAGTATTTGGTTGCAGCAACAAAGAGATATGTCATACATTTAGTTTTAAATGGTAAGATAGGACAGAGCCCACGAACAGAGGTTGAAAGTCAATTCCACAGTGAGGAAATTTTGAGACTGTACTCTAGAGAGGCTGAATAGCCTGCTATTGACCTCGATGAGCAACTAGAAATGGGCAGTGACAACAGACTGCACAATATACTGGGTCACAGACATAAAGTGCCTTATAAGTCAATGAAAAAAAACAGCAACCCATCCATAGAAAAATAAACGTTATAAACTATATGGCAGTGGGAGACCTTTGAATATTTAATAGTGAGCCATGGTCCATAGTTCCACCAATTAGCACACAATGGTCATAAATACCAGAAATGGCCACATTGGTGCCTCCCAGCTATTTCAGCTATATATGTAGGAGAGAGAGGGGCTACACGAAAAAAAGTGAAGGCTACGTCACTCAGCAGCTTAAAATAAATATCGCATTTTTTGGACTATAAGACACACACACCCCAATTTGGGAGGAATCATGGTTGTTAATGCTGCTGCTGAGTTCTGTTTACATTTACATTGGTGAAATATTATGTTATTTATATTATTAAATATTTTACCACATTTTTTGCTTCAAAATTTTTTCCTATTTTCCTCCTCTAAAACCTAGATGTGACTTGTGGTCCAAAAATATGGGACATCTGTGGCCTACTGGTTTTCCCTGGATTCAAATTATATCAGGATTATTAACAATATTTATAACCCTGAGGCAACAATTCTGCTTTGGCAAACCTACCCAAAGAATACGTTGGAATTAACTCATCCATACATGTATCCTCACAGAAAGGGAAACCAGTGAAATGCTCAACAAGAAGAAAAAGATCTGATATAGTTTGGTTCTTTTAGCTATCGCAGTGATATGTAGGCATTAAAATCTTTGAAAAGCATTTGAAACGTATGGGATGTGCTTATGTCAAGGTACTGATGGCCATGCAAACCTAAACCTTCCTCATTCTCCCTAAAACAAAACAGAAACATCAGAAAAACTTGAAAAGACACAAAGCCATGTCCTCCGCATAAAAAACAAACAAACAAACCCGAATTACTTGTAACAGGAAAATAAACACCAAATCCCAGTGAGGTATCACTCATATTCCCCCTCCACTAACCATTGCAGAGAGCAAAAGAAATGCTGGGGAAAGTTCATTTCATGAGAAATGAAGGTCTTAGGGGGATTACGATTAATCTAAATGTAGCACCAGAATGACGGAATCCACACAAGTGTAAAATTACTGAAAAACGGCCAGGGTAGATCCGAGCACTTAGAGAAGGGTGTTCTAAGCAGTTTTCCAAAGGCAGTCTCTTAAAGGCATTGCTTCTAGAAAAGATGAAGGCAAAACATAAGGAAGAGATGCCCTTTGGAGATCAAGTGGACAAAGAGACATGAAGTAAGAGGAAAATTAAGGAAGGAACAAAGATCTACGAGGCAAATGGAATCAATATCTGGCAAAGTAGATCCCAATACAAAAAAGCATTAAATGAGACGAACAGTACTTTTTAATGCCGAAAGCCATACTCAAAATGAAAACAGAGCAGTTGTAAGTGTCTGTGCCTCAAATAGCATAGCAACCAACTTCATAATGTAAAGACACAGGATACAAGGAGACAGCAAGAGAATCACAAATAATAAGAGACTAACATACCATCTTCATTACACAATAGATAAAGTAAACAAAGAAGAAGTTAGGACATAGGAGGTCTAAATAACAAAATCAATAAGGTCATTCTTACAGATACAAAGAAACATCTCATTTTCTTGTGCTTCATTTTATTGTGCTTCACAGATACTGTGTTTTTTCACAAATTGAAGTGAAAACTCTCTACCAGCAAAAAGATGATGACTCACTGAATGCTCCCATGATGGTGAGCATATCTAAGCAACAAAAGTATTTTAATTGAGGTATGTACATTGGTTTTATGCGTTATGCTATTACACACTTAAGAGACTATAGTATATACAGTGTAAACATAAGTTTTATGTGCACTAAGAAGTCAAAATATTCATGTGACTGACTCAATTGAGATGTTTGCTTTATTGTGGTGGTCTAGACCCAAACCTGCAATTTCACTGAGGTATCTCTGTATGTCAAATAATAAACCCACACCTTCATGTTCAATTAATATTTGACAAAGGAGGCAAAAACATACAATGCAGTAAAGATAGTCTATTCAATAAATGGTATTGGGAAAATTGGACAGATACATGCAAAAAAATGAACCTAGATCACCTTTTTACACTATATGCAAAGTAGATTAAAGACTTAAATGTCAGACTCAAAACCATAAAAATCCTAGAAGAGAACACAGACAATAAAATCTTGGACATTTCTTGTAACAATATTTTTTTCGAATATATCTCCTTGGGCAAGGGAAACAAAAGAAAAATAAACAAATCAGGCTACATCAAATTAAAAAGTGTTTGCACAGCAAGGGAGACCATCAACAAAATAAAAACACAACTCACTGACTGGAAAAACATTCACTGATACATCTGATAAGGTTAATGCCCAAAATTTTATAAAGAGCTTATAAAACTCAACATCAAAAAATGCAATTAAAAAATGGGCAAAGGACCTGAATAGACACTTTTTTAAATTTTATGAATTTTAAGAAATGAATTTTATTTATTCATTTTTAGGTAGAAGAAAAGGGAGGGAGAAAGAGGGGGAGAGATCCATCAATGTGAGGTTGTCTTTCATGCATTCCCCCAATGGGGACCTGGCCCACAACCCAGGCATGTGCCCTGACTGAGAATTGAACCAGCGACCCTTTGGTTCATAGGCTCGTGCTCAATCCACTGAGCTACACCAGCCAGGGCTGAATAGATACTTCTGCAGAGGACATACAGATGGTCCATAGACACTGAAAAAATGCTCAACGTCACTAATCATCAGAGGGATGCACATTAAAACCACAATGACATATCACCTCACACCTCTCAGAATGGGTATCATCGATACATCAACAAACAAGTACTGGCAAGGATGTGGAGAAAAAGCAACCCTCATGCTACTATGTGGAAGCTGACCCCACAAAATGGAAATTGCTACAGCAGTGTTAATTAAGTACCTTCCAAGACCTCCCTTGGGGTATGCCGCTTGCAGAGCTAATTATGTGCTGCTCTGTCATGGTCTGAAGGCGCTCCCCACGTGTTGGTTCTGGGGCCTCTTGGAGGAAACCTGGAGGTACAGGTCAATGTCAGGCCCTGCCTATGACCGGCCCTGGGCTACCTGTTAGGAGCTACAAAATGACCCATGTTTGGTAGCTGCCTATGCTAGGCCTCAGTGTGTGTGGGAGGGGATGAATGTGCACCAAGGCTAGCTGCCACCACTACTAGGCCCGGGAAAAGTCAGCAAAAGGCCCAAGGCACCCCAAGACCCACCACTGCCTGCCAGCTACCTATTAGGTTCAGGCACTGAGAAAGCCTCAGGTGGTACGCAAGTTGCATGAGGCAGGTTCTGAGAGTCATCAGGTATGGGCGGGGTGGTCATCAGATTAGTACGGATTGAAACTCTGTGCCAGTCCTGGGCGCCATCACTCATCAAGTCTCAGGGTTCACCAAAGCCAACCATCACCTGACTGAGGTCTAAGCCAACCATCACCTGACTGAGGTCTGGGGACATTTGTGGTGGGGCAGGGTCTCAGGGAGTTGTCAGGATAGAACTAGTAGAATTCATAAGGCCAGAGGAGATGAAGATTTGGCCCTGTGGAGGTGGGGCTTACCACAGGAAAGCTGGTGCATGCTGGGCATAGGGAAGGCGGCCCTCATCCTAGAGCTACACAACTCGGTTTTTCCCTGTGTGTCTCTGACACCTGAGCCTGCCTGGAATTCCTCACGAGTTTTTTAAGAAAGACTGCAGTATGGGTGTAGGCTGGTTACTGCTGGCAGAATCTACAGCCATGTGTGAGTTGGTGAGCTGGGAACTTGGGAGTCACTGGTGTGGAGCTAGTATAGCTTCCCAAGCCCATGGCATTTGGAGGGAGTGCTTAACCCAGGAAAGATGGCATTCTTGGATAGCAAGGGAGAGGGACTCAACACAGGGAATTTAGTGGCTGTCCCTCCAGCCCTCTGCCCAAATCCACACAATTCAGTGTCTTCCTGTGTGACTCTGGAACCTCCCAAGTCACCGTCTTTCTGCCAGAGCCCAAGATGAGTACCTGTGAGCAAGAGTTCATGTGGAGGCCCTTTAAAGATGATGCCTGGGTTTTCACAGCCTTCTGTCTCATCCAAGTGGATGGAATCCCAGATGATTTTCACAGCCTGACGTTATATGGGCTCCTCTTCCTGGCACTGGTGTTCTGGGCTGGGAAGCCCAGTGTGGGGCTGAGATCCCTCGCTCCTCAGGGGAGACCTCTGAAGCTACCATATCTTTCCAGATTCTGAACTGCCACTTGTGAGCATGGGTCCAGCCCACTTCATGTCTCTGCCCCTTCTACCAGCCTTGACCTGCCTTCTTTTGTACAGCCTTACTCATAAGACTGCTGTTCAGCTAATCTTAAGATGACCATCCAGGTTGAATGTTCAATAACTTAGTGGTAATTCTGATGTAGTCATGGGGAGAGGGGAATACAGCCTCCACCTACTCCACCATCTTAGACTGAACCTTGTTTTTCTAAATAAAGTTTTATTAGAATACAGCCACTCTCACTAGTTTTAAAAACTTTTCCACATTGTTTTATTCTTCAACAAAAATATTTGTCTTAAAAATAGAAGAAAAATACATTGACACCACTTTCAAATTCATCGTTGACCTAGGGTCCTCTAGCAACGTTAGTCGACACACGTCTATGGCTGCTCTCTTGCTACAGTAGCGGAGCAGCAGGGGAGTTGAGACAGACACCATATGGCTCTCAATGCCTACACCATATTCTCTCTGACCCTTTGCAGAGTTCACCAATTCTTGTAGTAGCTCATTCATTAGAATCGCTGTGTAGTATTTCACTGTGCCAATTTAGAGCATGCTGGTAGACATTTTTATTTCTTCCATTTTGCAGAATGGAAGAAATACATATTTAAAACCTCACTTGTGTTATTTTTGCCTCACCAGCCTGTGCTGCCATGTGTCCTCCCTGCTGCCAGCAGAGATGAAAGGGACACTGAACTGAATCTCCTGAAATGTCTTTAGCCAAAGGTTGCTGAGCCAAGCGAAAGGCCTGATAGGAGAAGAGCTTTCCAACAGCTGACAGCTCAAATGGTCACAAGCAAGGTATGAAGTGAAAAGTGAAATTTAAAATGAAAAAACAGACTGAAACTTTATAAGAGTTTTGAGTCCATGATGAAATGGAGGGAAAGAAAGAACAAGTTTAATATGATCTGTTATATACGATAAGTAGTTCTAAGTAGTTGTGGAGAGCACATAATCATTAGGGAGGAATTACTTTGTCTGTTAAGAATTCATGCATCAGTGACAATAAAAAATCGCAAAGGGCTGGAGAATATCATGAGGGACATACCCAATGTCCAGGCCTGGCATCTACAGCAAAGAGTAACTAAGTACAATGTCTAAGACTCATGAGATCTTTAAATTTCTTTTTTAATATTGTATTTATTTATTTTTAGAGAGAGGGAAAGGGAGGGAGAAAGAGAGGGAGAGAAACATCAGTGTATGGTTGCTTCTTACATGCCCCCCACTGGGAACTTGGCCCACAACCCAGGTGTGTGCCCTGACTGCGAATCAAACTGGTGACTCTTTGGTTCCACTGAGCTACACCAGCCAGGGCTTTAAATTTCTTTTTTAAAATCACAATAAAATGAACTTCCGCCAAGATGGAGGCATAGGTGGAAACACTGTGCCTTCTCCCACAACCAAGTTTGAACACAACAAAGGTTTGGAGAACTAGGACACACCCAAAGACCAGAAAACGGAATTATACGGAAGTCCGACAACTACGAACTGTTCAACGGGGACGGTAAGAGAGGCGGAGCCACCAGCAGAGCTGCTTCGGGCAGGACAGATCCCCCGACCTTGGCGTGCAGGCAGCCCAGAACCAGTCGGGGTGTGGGGCAGACTGACCAAGGTCGCACATTTGCACACAGTGAGACGGACCACACAGGCCCCAGGGGGTGAACCCAGTGGTAGAGGGCAGACGGCGGTGGCACACTCGCGTGCGGTGGAACGAAACTCGTGGGCCTGGTGACGGTGATGGCTGCGGCCCCGCGGCCGCAGAGGCAGGCGGCAGACGGGAAGCCATTGTCCCTCTTGGACCCTGCACCCACATACAACGTCACAACCCAGCGACTTAGTTGCCCTGTTCTAGTGAACACTTTAGGGCTCTAATCCTGCTATGGAACAGGCACGAACAACCCGAAAGATGGCGCAAGAAGAACTCAAAGTCCCAGAGCCAATAACTCTAAGCGACCGAGAAATTGCCAGCCTCTCAGAAGCACAATTCAAGACACTATTTATCAGGATGCTCACAGAACTGGTAGATTATAGTCACAAATTAGAGGAACATATGAAGGCTAAACTAATTGAAATGAAGGGAGATGCACAGGAAACCAATAGCGATGGAAAGGAAACTGGGGCTCAAATCAATGGAATGGACCAGAAGGAAGAACAAAACATCCGACCAGAAAGGAATGAAGAAATGAGAATTCAAAAAAATGAAGAGAGGCTTAGGAACCTCCAGGACATCTTTAAACGTTCCAACATCCGGATTATAGGGGTACCAGAAAGGGGAAAGAAACAGCCACGAGTGGAAAACGTATTTGAACAAATAATAAAGGAGAACTTCCCCAGTCTGGCAAAGGAAATAGACTTCCAGGAAATCCAGGAAGCTCAGAGAGTCCCAAAGAAGTTGGACCCAAGAAGGAACACACCAAGGCACATCATCATTACATTAGCCAAGACCAAATTGAAGGAGAGAATCCTAGAAGCATCAAGGGATAAGGGGACAGTCACCTACAAAGGAGTACCCATCAGACTGTCAGCTGATTTCTCAAAAGAGACCTTACAGGCAAGAAGGGGATGGAAAGAAGTATTCCAAGTCATGACATCCAAAGACCTACAGCCAAGATTGCTTTATCCAGCAAAGCTTTCATTTAGAATGGAAGGACAGATAAAGTGCTTCTCAGATAAGGTCAAGTTCAAGGAGTTCATCATCACCAAGCCCTTATTATATGAAATGCTAAAGGGACTTATATAAGAAAAAGAAGATGAAAAATATGAACAGTGAAAGGACAGCAAACACCCAGCTATTAAAAACCACACCTAAAACAAAAGCAAACCAAGAGGACAGCTAGATCAGGAGTGGAACCATAGAAATGAAGAACACATGGAGGGTTAGCAACAGGGGGGTGGGAGGGGGAGAAGGGGGGAGAAGGCACAGAAAATAGCATAGATGGTAGGTAGAAAATAGATGGGGGGAGGGCGAGAATAGTGGGGGAAATATAGAATCTAAAGAACTTGAGACACGTGGTTATAAACTAAGGGGGGAAAATGGTGGGGGAGGGAGTGTGCGGGTGGAGGGGAATGAAGGGGGGAATAGAACAACTGTAATGATATAATCAATAAAATATATTAAAAAAATAAAAATAAAAAATAAAATCACAATAAAATATTATATAATCCAGTCTGAATATTCGTCCTTGTAACAGTCACAAAATAGAACTTTTAATATTTTTATGGAAGAACTGACCTAGGAAAGCAAAAGTGCCTAGGCCCATGGAAATGGTAATGTGGACTCCCAGATACCTTGTGAGACTTCTCAAATTTGGGAGCATCATTATGAAGAATAACAAAACCATAGTTGCAACTTGGATGACTAAGACTGCCAGACTCCACTAAATAATTCCATGATTCTGTACCTGCATCCATAAAACTCATACAATTGAAATAATTGATTCAGCCAAATTAAAAATTACCACATCCACTGACCTTCACAAATTGCTTTAAAATTATCAAAATAACTATCATTACCTCCTTGAGTGGCAGGCTCTAATGAATGTGGAAAGAAACACATTTAGGTGAAATTATAACAAAGTTTTAGCCAACATGCATTACATTAATCTCCAGGCACATCATTCACAGCAGGTATAAAGGCTATGGCCCGAAGACTCCAAATTTTCCACCCGTTGGAATTTTCTTATAATCCCTGTGTTTATATGCACCCTGTTACTTTCTGTTGCAATGGAAAAGTAGAAATGTGTAAAAGAATGTATTGGCAAAAAGATACACAAAAGGGTAACAAGCACATGAAAAGATGCACATATCATTAACCATTAGAAAAATGCAAATTAAAACCACAATGAGATGCCATTTCACATACACAATGATGGATATAATTAAAATTAGAAAATTACAAGCATTAGTGAGGATATAGAAAAATTGGAAACCTTGTACAAAGCTAGTAGGAATGTAAAATGGTTCAGCTGCTGTGAAAAACACTTTAGCAGTTCCTCATAGAATTATAGAATTACTATGTTAAACAGAAATTTGATTCCTTGTTACATAACCAAAGAATTGAGAAGTTACTCAGATAAGTACATGTACTGTGCATACATGTTCATAACAGCACTGCTCCAAATAGCTAAAAGGTAAAAAACAACCCAAATATACATCAGTAGGTGAGTAAACAGAATGTATATCCATACATACAACTGAATTATCACTTAGCCATAGAAAAGCATGAGCAATTGATACATGCTACAATGTGGATGAAAATCAAAATATCATGCTAAGTGAAACAAGCAAGACAAAACACTGCATATTACACAATGCCACCTACATGGAATCATCTAAATAAGGAATATCCAGAGTAGGCAAATCCACAGAGATGGAAATCACATTCGAGTTATCAGGCAAAGTGGGAAGGAGAGAATGGGAAGCAACTACTTAATGGGAATGGGGTTTTCTTTAGGGGTGATGAAAAAATTTTGGAACTAGACAAAGGCAGTGGTTGCCTGACGGTGAAAAGTCACTAAATGTCACTGAACTCTTTAGTTTAAAATGGTGTCAGTTTTATGTTTATGTGAACTTTCTTCAATACAAAAGCACTAAGTCACATTTGAAAATGTACATCGAAATAAGCCAGGTGTTGAAGGACAAATATCATATGATCTCACCTTTAACAGGAAGCTGAACAACAAAACAAACAAGCAAGCAAAATATAACCAAAGACACTGAAATAGAGAACAGGAGGACAGTGACCAGAGGGGAGAGGGGAGGGAATTTCAGGGGAAATAGGGGAGGGATTTAGAGGAACATATATAAAGGATACATGGACAACAACTGAGAAGGGCGGAAATGGGAGGGAGGGGGGAGCACGGGGGGTGGGATGGGATGGGAGTAATAGACAGAAAACTGTACTTGAAAAATAATTAAAGCCCTGACTGGTGTAGCTCAGTGGATTGAGCGCGGGCCTGCGAACCAGACTATCGCGGTTCAATTCCCAGTCAGGGCACATGCCTGGGTTGCAGGCCAGTTCCTGGCAGGGGACACACCAGAAAAATAATTAAATAAATTTAAAAAAAAAGAAAATGTACATCATTCTCCACAGGTAACTTGAAGAGAGAGTACACAATTTAGGGTACAGTGGGTTACAATGGAACATAATAACATGTTTTTCACACTACAAGATGCACCTCCCCCACCCCAAATTTGGAAGGAATAATGGTTGTTAAGGCTGCTGTTGAGTTCTGTTTACATTTCATTTACATTGGTGAAATATTATGTTATTTATGTTATTAAATATTTTAGAAATTTTTTTTTCTTCAAAAATTTTTGCCTATTTTCCGTCCTCTAAAACCTAGGTGTGTCTCATGGCCCGAAAAAATACAGTTATAATAAATAATAGCACAAATTTAACCTATCACTATATTATATTAGTAAGTGGTAAAGGTACAACTGCAAAGGTTTCATCAGCAGTGATAAAGAAGTTACTAACAAAAGAATCTAGAGCAGGAGATTTATAGGAAAGGAAAAAGAACTTACAAAACACTGTCTGGATTTGAAATGGCATTTGTTTACTTAATACTAAATTAAGATAAAAAGTCAATAGATGGACAACTACCCTTGAACTTACCAGGGATTGATTGATGAAATGGATTAGTGCAGATAATTAATTAAGTCATTAGAGTCAGCTAAGTAAAAAAGATGGTAGGACTTAGAAGGAATGGCTATAAAATAGAAGCTTTTAAGGCAATTTCCTCTAAATCACTTCCCAAAGGTGAAACAAGTTGACTCTATGAAGAAAATGAAGTAACTCAGAAAACTCTGTATAGAAGAGTAGCTATAAATACAACTCTGAATAAAATTTGGGGATAAGGAGTGACTTCAAAATTGAAATTCCATTATCATCCAAATACTTCCTATCTGTACTTTCACATTGGTAGAATTTACATTGAAATGGCTTGTACTCAGAGAGAGAGAGAGAGATAAAATTTCATATACATATATGAAATACATATATATATACATACTTTGACAAATTAAAATTATATGAATTACATGTGGGGTGGGGTTGAAGAGGATAAAGGGGGTCAAATATATTGAAGGAAGGAAACTAAACTTTGGGTGATGAGCACACAACTCAATATACAGATGATATATTATGGAAGGGGATATTTGAAAGTTATACAATCTTACTGACCAATGTCACCCCAAGAAATTTAACTTGAAAAAAGAAAAAAATTAAAGTACATGAATTATATCTAACTGAGGAAAAGAATTACAATCCAGAAACGCAGGGCCATTATACCATGTAAGTAAAATAATGGCAGTATATATCTATCGTACACCTGTGGCTTCGGTAGTCAGACCCACTCTTTAAATCCAGGGATTGGCAAACATTTTCTATAGAGCAGCAGATAGCAAATAATTTATATTTGCCAGCCATAAAGTTTCTGTTGCAACTATTCAACTCTGCCATTGTAGAACAAAAGGAGCTGTAGACAATAAGTTCTAAAAAATGGGTGTAGCTTTATTTCAGTGGAATTTTATTTATAAAACAGGCAGTAGACCACAGTTTGCCAAACCCACCTAAGAGGACGCCTCACTGGAAAATATTATCTTTACAGCCTCTTAGAAAGCATGAGTTAACCGAGGCTGAAAAGCTCATGATGAAACACATTCTCTGTCATAAAACTATGATAAAACTATTTTGCATCATAAAACTATCATTAAATAAAATGATCCTAAACAAAGAGAGACTCTAAACTCCTTTTATATTCATACCTCTTGCTATCCTCTACAGTTTTTGCAGAGCAAAATGAATAGTAAGAGAGTTTCTTGGGAGAGGTGAGCCCAGCGTTACCCAGTCCTGCACAGACAGCTGTGTTACTTCACCTGTAGTGATGCGGGAACCAACAAAACTGGGACGCCAGAGAGCAGCTAAGAACAAAGAAAAGGGCTGGGTTGCTTACTGCAGCTGGCCTGCCTTTGCAAGACTGTAGAAGTGGCACAGCTCAGAGCCTTTCCCCGCCAGGAGGCTTGAGGAGAAATGGACCCTGCACATCCATAGAAAGACTCTGGGAGGCTCCAAAAGTCACTGTCAGGGGGATTGGTGACTTTTTACTTCAAAGGGCCGATTATAATTTCAACTCCTTAACAGTTAAGAAGTAGTTACATTTATACAGTCCTGAAATCATTTCAGCCCTTTAAAGGCAATAGCGAGGCTAATGGGGCCCCCAGTGAAAATGAGTTTCACACCTCTGGTCCATGCAATTGATGGTGCTGAGAAAATTGGACAGATACATGCAAAAAAATGAAACTAGACCACCTTCTTATACCATATAAAAGAATAAACTCAAAATGGATTAAAGACTTAAATGTAAGACTCAAAAACCATAAAAATCCTAGAAGAAAACATAGGCAGTAAAATCTTGGACATTTCTCATAGCAATATTTCTTCTGATATATCTCCTCGGGTAAAGAAAACAAAAGAAAAAATAAGCAAATGAGACTACATCAAATTAAAAACACTTTGCACAGCAAAGGAGACCATCAACAAAATGAAAAGACATCCCATTGAATAGAAGGACATATTTGCCAGTGATACAACTGATAAGGGTTTAATATCCAAAATTTATAAAGAACTTAATCAAACTCAACACCAAGAAAACAAAAAATACAATTAAAAATGGTGAAGGCCCTGAGTAGACATTCAATTTTAAAAAGACTGGTATCTGGGAAAAGAAAAAAAAAGAAAAGAAAAAGACTGGTATATGCAGAGGTTGTTATGTGAATCTCATGGTAACCACAAACCAGAAACCTTAATAGATACATAAAAATATAGAGAAATGAATCTAAACATAATAAAGAAAGGCATCAAATCACAAGGAAACACAGTAAAAGAAAAAGGAACTATGAACTACAAAAATAATCAGAAACTATTTGTCAAAAATGGCAGTAAGTACATACATATCAATAATGACTTAGTGTAAATGAACTAAATGATTAACTCGAATGATAGGGAGTGCGAAAAGACAAAGAAAACAAGATCCATATAAATGTTACCTGCAGCCCTGACTAGTGTAGCTCAGTGGATTGAGCGCGGGCTGCAAACAAAAGGGTCACCAGTTCGATTCCCAGTTAGGGCACGCACCTAAGGAAATTTTTGAAAACCTTGGAGAAGTATGAAAATGGAAACATAAAGTTCCAAAATATACAGTACACAGCAAAAGCAGTTCGAAGAGCAAATTCTATAGCAATACAGGCCTACTTTGATAAACAAGAAAAATCTCAAATCAACAGACGAAATTTACAACTAAAGGAACTAGAAAATGAAGGGCTAATTATATCCCAATGTTTGTAAAAAGGATATAATAAAGATAACAGAAGAAGTTAATGAAATAGAGACTAAAATAGAAACAGTAGAAAAAATCCATAAAACTAAAAGCTAGTTCTTTGAAAAGATAAATACAATTGATAAGCCTTTAGCCAAACTTATAAAGAATAAAAGAGAGAGGTCCCAACTAAAAACAGAACTGAAAGAGAATTGAAAGAGAACTTATAACTGATACTACGCAAATAGATCGTAAGAAAATGCTTATGAACGATTATACACCTAAAATTGGACAACATAGAATAAATGGATAAATTCCTAGAAACATATAATCTTCCAAGACTGAATCAGGAAGAAACAGTTAATCTGAACAGATTTCTTAGTAATGAAATTCCAACAGTGATTTACAAACTCTCAACAATATAAAGTCCATTTCTAGATGGCTTTACAGGTAAATTCAACTAAATATACCATGAAGAATTAATGGCTATCCTCCTCAAACTATTTCCCAAAAAACTGAAGAGATGGAATGCTTCCAAACCCATTTTACAAGGCCAACATTACCTTGATAAGGAAACCAGACAAAAATGCCACCAAGAAAGAGAATATCCCTAATGACATAGGTGCAAAAAGTCTGAACAAAATATTAGCAAGTGGAATTCTACAATATGTTAAAAGAATCAGACCCCACAATCAAATAGGATTATTGACAGGGATGCAAGAAAGTTTCAAGATCCAGAATTCAAGCAACATGATATACTACATTAACAAAACAAAGAATAAAAATGGTATGATTATATAAATAGATGCAGGAAAAGCATTTCAAAAAATGTAATAAATATCTATGAACAAAACTCTCAACAAACTACATATAGAGGTATAATACCTCAACATACTCAAGGCCACATCTGACAAACTCACAAATAATATACTCAATCATGAAAAACTGAAACACTACCACTAAAATCAGAATGCCCTCTCTCACCACTTTAATTCAACATAGTATTGGAAGTCTAGCCATATCAATCAGACAAGAAGAAATAGAAAGCATCCAAATGAGGAAGGAAGAAGTAAAACTGTCACTATTTGCAGGTGGCATGATATTATATACTGAAAACCCTAAAGACTACACTGAAAGTCTATTGGGATTAATAAATTCTGCCCTGGCTGGTGTGGCTCAGTGGATTGAGTGCCGACCTGTGAAGCAAAAGGTTGTTGGTTCTATTCCCAGTCAGGGCACATGCCTGGGTTGTGGGCTGAATCCCAGTTAGGGGCCTGCGATGTGTGTTTCTCTCACACATTGACACTTCCCTCTTTTTCTCCCTCCCTTCTCCTCTCTCTAAAGATAAATAAAATCTTTAAAAACTTAAAAGAACATAAAATGAATTCAGTGAAGTTGCAGGATACAAAACTAATATTCAGAAATAGACTGTGTTTCTCTATAACTCACAACAAACTACTAGGAAAATTCACAAAACAAGGTATTCACAATTTGAATTCACAATCAAAAAGAATAAAATACTTCGAAATAAATTTAAGAATAAAGATGTATACTCTGAAAACTATAGGACATTGATAAAAGAAATTTAAAATGATACAAATAAATGTAAAAATATACTGTGCTCATGAATTGAAAAAAATTACTATTGTTAAATGTCTATACTACCCAAAGAAATCTACAGATTCAATACAATCCTATCAAAATATCCATGGTATTTTTCAGAGACATAAAATAAAAAATCCTAAAATGTAGGACCTTTTGAAGCTACAAAAGATGCCAAATAGCCAAAGCAGACTTGAGAGAGAACAAAGCTGGAGGACTCATGCTCCCTAATAAAATTATAATAATCAGAACAGTTGGCACTAGAAAAAAAGCAGATAGGTCAATGAAAAAAGAGTACATGTCTCAGAAATAAACCCACGTGTATACAGTCAATTAATCTATGGCAAAGGAGACAACAATATACAACAGGGACAAGACAGGTTTCAATAAATGGTGTCGGGAATACTGAACTGATGCATGCAAAAAAATGAAACTAGACCATTTTAAAATACCATATTCAAAAGTAGACTCAAAATAAATGAAAGACTTAAATGTATGACCTGAAACCATACAACATCTAGAAGAAACGATAGGCAGTAAAATCTTTAATATCAGTCCTAGCAATGACTTATTGACTATGTCTTGGGCATGGGCAGCAAAATCTAAAATAAACACAGGGGGATATATTAAACTACAAAGGTTTTTCACAGTGAGACAAACCATCAACAACATGAAAAGGCAACCCACCAGAAAGGAGAAGATACTTGTGAATGATATTTCTCATAAGGGGTTAATATCCAAAATATAAAGAACTCATATAGCTCAATACCAAAAAAAAAAAATCAATTGAAAATTAACAGAAAACATGAATCAGTATTTCTCCAAAAAAGAAATAAAAATGGCCAACAGACATATGAAAAGATGTTCAATATCACTAATCATCACAGAAATGCAGAACAAATCTCCACTGAGATATCACCTCACAGCTGTCAGAATGGCTATCATCCAAAAGACAAATAATATCATAACTATGTATTGTGACAGTTGTTTCCCAGACTTATGGTGATTAATTCATACAGCATATAAATGCCTAACCACTGTATTGTATACCACAAACTAATATAATATTGCATGTTAACTATAATTCTTAAAAATAATTAAAGAAAAACTCAAATAAGTACTGGCAAGGATGTGGAGGACAGAGGACTCTTGAGTACTGTTGTTGGACGAATTATTAATTAGTGCAGTCACTATGCAAAACAGTGTAGAAATTCCTTAAAAATTAAAAATAGAACTACCACAGGATCTAGCAATTACACTTCTGGATATTTACCTGAAGAACCTGAAAACATATACACACTCATATGTTCACTGCAGCATTATTTACATTAAGCCAAAATATGGAAGCAACCAAGGTGTCCATCAGCAGACAAATGAACACTCTGTGTGTGTGTGTGTGTGCATGTGCGTATGTGTGTGTGCACAGTGGAATACAACTCAGCTAAAAAAAAAAAAAAGAATGAAATCTTGCCACTTATGACAACATGGATAGACCTAGAGGGTAGCATGCTAAGTGAAATAAGTTTGGCAGTGAAGACAAATAGCATTTGATTTCACTTGTATGTGAAATCTGAAGGAGAAAACAAATGTCAAGCGGAACAAAACAGAAACAGACTCATAGATACAGAGAACAAACTGATGCTTGCCAGAGGGGAGAGGGGAGACAAAGGGAAAAAGACAAACTTCTGCTTATCAAGTAAATAAGTCCAGGAGATTTAATATACAGTACAGAGGTATAATTGATAGTATCATAATACCAACAGCTTTTTAAGGTGACAGGTTATTAAAATTCTTATGGTGATATTTTCACAAGATATATAGATGTTGGGTCACTATACTATAACCCTGAAAGTAATATAATATTTTTGTCAAATATATATTAATTTTTAAAAAAACGTGTAGAAATTAAGCAGCCACAATAATGCACACACAGAGAACAGTATTTTTCCACAGAACAAGATGAATTCTGTACGGCCCATGTTAATCAGTGTGGAAATCTGGGTTGTGGTTGGATGGAAATTATCAGAAGCATACCTAGAGAGTGCAGAGTACAGTTTTATTAAAACGTCAAGATCAAGTCAATTTAAAAGAAAAACAATAATTTCAAGTGAGGCAGCTAAATTCTACCGTTCAAAGGAAAAGCAAATATACTGCACAATATAAGAATGAGATGAAATTTGAAAACTCTTCTTAGGCTGTGTATTAGAAAATTCAAACAAACATCACTACCTAAGTCAGTGGTTCTCAAATATCAGCATGCATTATATTCACCCAGATTCTCAAGCTCCACCTTCTGAGACTTTGAATCTAAAAAAGTCGCAGTACATTTAACAAACTGCAGATCATTTACACACCAGCTGCCCACCACTTACGGACACACACTGCCCTCTGTAGGCAGTGCTTCTGATATTCTACCAGAAAACTCAATCCACCTTCTGAGATGCACACCACAAAATAGGAAGGCTAGGAAAATGTAGAAAAATATTTTACCAGTTCTTTGAAACCTATTACAGAGGGTATACTGTGGCAAATCATTTTATTTTGATAGAAAAATGGAAATAATTAGAAGAGATTTCAACTGAGAAGATAAAACCTTCTGAGTAACATACAGCAATTGTCATTATCTGCCCAAAGGAGTGATGGCCTGTCATATACAGAGAACATGTGCCAGCATCACCTGTATCTGAAAAGTTCAGTTGTAAACATAACCATGAGGTAACAGAGGCCAGGATATTGGTATATACTATGGTTAAAATATGCATTTTCCTACTTTATCACAAGTTTCTTTCCTTCTTTCTTTTATTTTTTTAAGTTTTATTTATTTATTTTTAGAGAGGGAGGAAGGGAGAGAGAGGGGGAAACATCGATGTTTGGTTGCCTCTCACATGCCCCCCAGTGGGGACCTGGCCACAACACACACCTGGGCCCTCACTGGGAATCGAACCGGCCACCCTTTGGTTCACAGGCTGGCGCTCAATCCACTGAGCTACACCAGCACAGGCACAAATTTATTTTTCTTATCATAAAATTCTTGAAGGACATAAAATAAGAAATATGACATTGCACAAGGCACTGTTTCCCAAACAATAACCTTTCTGCTCCCTGCATCAGATTCACCTTGATTGTTTGTTTAAAATGGAGATTTTTCACCTTAGTTCTACTAAATATTGGAATTCCTAAGGAAAGAGGTCAACAAACCATAGACACACAAACACAGGTATGCACACATCCACAAATATTTAACTGTACAATTCAGCAGCTTTTTGTACATTCAGAAAGTTGGGCAACTATCACCACTATGAATTACAGAACATTTTCTTAATCCAAAATGAAAATCCATACCCTTTAGCAGTCACCCTCCATTTCCTTCTTCCCCACTGCCCACCACACTAGGCAACCACTAATCTACTTTCCCTCTCTCTACGTTGGTCTATTAGGGAAATTTTGCATAAATGCAATTCTACAACATATGGCCCTTTATTACTTTATTATTATAAGGCTTCCAAGGTTTATCCATGTTATATGTTATCAGTACTCCACCCCATTTAATTGCAGAAAGTATTGTGCTGAATGAATATGCAAAAATGTCTGCTGTACATAAGTATCTCATATGAAAGAGGCAATGATGAGAAAATTGAATGCTTGTTTCCAAAATCAAGTAGAATTCAGGACTTAATCTGATTTCTAGACAATTCTCCAGAACTCCTGCCCTTGTTTATTAACAGCAATTATAACCAAAGGCTATCTGTAAGGACTCCAGAAGCTCAGAGCACACACAGTATGTAGGATAAATGATAACAATGCTAGGAATGCTGAACACAAATAGAAAGTAAAAAAAATAAGCTATAAAAAGATAGCAACCTCGTGGCAAGGCATATGACTCTCTGAAACTGTGCTATCAAGTAGCCATAGCCACATTTGGCTACTTTAATCTAAATTTAAATTAACTTAAATTTAAAACAGAGTTCTACAGTTGCACTAGCCACACTTCAAATCCACAACGGCCAGAGGTACATCTAGTAGCCACCACAGTGGACCAATGAGACAGAGAACATTTGTACCATTTCAGAAAATTCTGTTGTACAGTGCTCCTGTAGAGAGAGAAAACTATCACAGCATGACCCATTCATTAACTCAAAACACATTAAGTCTACTATGTGGCCCTAGCTGCTATGTCTCAGTTTGTTGAAGAATCGTCCCGTAAACCAAAAGGTCATGGGTTTGATTCCCAGTCACGACACATGTCTGGGTTGAAGGTTTGGTCTCCATTCAGGGGCATGAGAGAGGGAACCAATGGATGTTTCTATCTCAAATTGATGTTGTCTTCCTCCCTTCTCTTCTCTCTAAAAAGTAAGCATGTCCTCAGGTGAGGAAAAGTACTGTGTGCAAGGCGCTGTTTTACATACTAGGGATACCGTAACACACAACATGGATAAAATTCCTACCACTGTGGAGCTTAAGTGTCAATGATGTGAAAGAGAGGATAAACAAAATATATCACACACAATATATAAAAGGGTAAAAATATAAAAAATGTGAGGGAACATGAAAAGAGACACTCTATTAGTTACAATGGCCTGGGAGAGTCTCAATGATAAAGTGATATTTATGTAAAGAGGGGTATGAAGACAATGGCTCCTCAAATAGAAAATGTTAAAAATAAAAGCAATAGAAATTACTTTCTTATTGAATTTATTGGGGTGACATTGGTTCACAAATCCATGCTGGTCTCAAGTGTACAACTCAACAAAACACCATCTGCACGCGGCATCCTGTGCCCATCGCCCCAAGCAAAGTCTCTTTCTGCCTCCATTTCCCCCCCTTTGCCCACCTTCCCCGCCCTGGACCTCCCTATCCACTGGCTATCATCACACTGTCATCTGTGTCTGTGTATTTTATATATTAATGTCTTTTTTTGCTTAATCCCTTCATCTTCGTTCATCCAGAACCCAATACCTCCCCCAAAGCTGTCAGTGTACCCTATGCATCCATGGTTCTGTTTTTATTTTGTTTGTCGGTTAATTTTATTCATTAGATTCCACATATAAGTGAAATCACATGGTACTTGTCTCTCTGACTGTCTTATTTCACTTAGCATTACTTTTCAATTACAATTTACAGTTAATATTATTTTGTATTAGTTGTAGGTGTACAGCATAGTAGTTAGACAGCCGTATACTTTACAAGGTGATCCTCTCTAATGTTTCAAGTACCCACGTGGCACCATATATGTTTATTACAATATCAATGACTGTATTTCCTATGCTGTACTTTATATCCCCCTGATTATTTTGTAACAACCCCAATTTGTACTTCCTTTTTTATCCTCACCTGAGGACATGTTTATTGATTTTAGAGAGGGGGGGACGATAAAAGAGAGGAAGAGAAACATTAATGTGAGAGTGGAACATCAATCAGCTGCGTCTTGCACGCACCCCAACCAGGGACCCAACTCACAACCTAGGCATGTGCCCCGGTAAGAATCAAACCAGTGACCTTTTAGTTTATAGGATGATACACCAACTAACTGATCACACTGGCCAGAGCCAATTTGAATTTATTAATCTTTAAGTTTTTCACCCCGTAGCACAACCTCCCTCTCCTCTGGCAACCACCAGTCCACTCACTATTTCTATGTATGAGTCTATTTCTATTTTTTGTTCATTTATTTTGTCCTTTAGACTCCACGTATGAGTAAAATCATATGGTATTTGTCTTACCCTGTCTGACTTATTTCATGTTGCATAATGCCCTCTAGGTGCATCCATGCTGTTGCAAATGGTAAGATTCCACTCTTTTCTTGGCCAAGTAATATGCCATTGCATACATGCACTATGGTTTTTTTATTTATTCATCTATGGATGTGCATTTGGGTTGCTTCCATATCTTGGCTATTGTAAATAATGCTACAGTGATCATAAGGGTGCATATATTTTCCCAAATTAGCATTTTGGGTTTCTTCAGATATATTCCCAGTTCCTTTTTTTTTTTTTACTATTTGTCAAGATTTATTTATTTATTTTATTTAATTATTTTTTCACGTACAGTTTTCTGTCTATTACTCCCATCCCTTCCCAGTTCCATTTTTAATGTTTTTGAGGAAATTCCATACTGTTTTCCACAGTGGCTGCACCAGTCTGCATTCCCACCAACAATGCACGGGGGTTCCCCTTTCTCCACATCCTTGCCAGTGCTTGCTGTGTGTTGATTTATTGATGATGGCCATTTTGACTAGGTAGTAAAATGTTTGTTTTATTTCATTCTTACCAGAGGATATTTTTCCACTGCTTTCAGAGAGAAAGGAAGGAAGACAAACAGAGAGAGAGAGAGACATCAATGTAAGAGAAAAACAGAGATTGGTTGCCTTCTTGTGTATGTACACTGACAGGGGATCAAACCCACAACCTGGATATGTGCCCTGACTGGAAAGTGAACTCACAACCCTTCGGTGTATGTGACAATGCTCCAACCAACTGAGACACACCGACCAGGGCTCTAACATTTCTCTCAGTAATATTTTTTCTGACACATCTCCTCAGACAAGGAAAACAAAAGAAAAAATAAGCAAATAGGTCTACATCAAACTAAAAAGATTTTTCACAGTAAATGAAACCATCAACAAAAGGAAAAGACAACACACTGATTGGGAGTAGATATTTGCTAATGATATATCTGATAAAGGATTAATATCCAAAATTTATAAAGAACTCTGACAACTCAAAACCAATATAACAAATAATGCAATTAAAAAGTAGGCAGAGGACCTGAATAGAAACTTCTCCAAGAGGACACACAGATGGCCAATACACATATGAAAAGATGCTCAACATCACTAATCACCAGAGGAATGCAAATTAAAACAATGAGATATTACTTCATACCTGTTAGAAAGTATGTTTTTAATAGGAAAACAAGTCAGCTACTTTTGAGAGCAAGAAAGTAGTTGCAATGATTCAAGAATAAGAAAAAACAGAGCTTAATATTTTAGATTATAAAAAATAAGGTCAATGTTGCTAGGAATGGTTCATGTAAAACCTCAAGAAACTGTTAAAAGCCCTGGCTGATGTTGCTCAGTGGACTGAGTGCTGGCCTGTGAACCAAAGGGTCACTGGTTCGATTCCCAGTCAGGACACATGCCTGGGTTGCAGGCCAGGTCCCCAGTACAGGGTACATGAGAGGCAGCCACACATTGATGTTTCTCTCCTCTCTTTCTCCTCTCTCTAAAAGTAAGTAAATATAATCTTTTTAAAAAGAAATTGTTAAAATATTCAGAATTCTGTGGAAAAAATTAGAAATCTTACCTTGCATAGTATGGATACAAACATTACTATTTGTGAGACTGTTTCACCAATAAAAATGGAGAAAAAGATTTAGGAACAATCTTTACACTGTAAACCTAACAATTATGTTCCCTGAGTATATTAAAAAATGTCTTCTGAGTCACATACCAAGTACTTGGAAGGCAGAGAGTAATCTGAGTTCACATTTGGTTATAAGTTTAACTTATTTGGCTGGAAAAAAATAAAGTGTAGCATGATTACAAAAGAACTGTAAGTATTTAAGCCAAAGCAGGTTTTTCTTCTTTAAATATCTGAGTAGAAAAACAACCTAATTATTTTCTGTTCAAAATCCAAGATAATATTTTACCCCAAATTTTGGCAAGAAAAAGAGTTTACTTAACTATATGACAATTGTGAACTTTACCTGAACCCTGTGCTCTAAGGAAACAGGGATGGTCTAGGATGTTCCCCATCTTTTTGCTCCCAAGAACCACTGGCTTCAGTGGACACCCTGCCCTCACTTAGAAGGCACATCTCCATCCTTTCATATGACTTATGTAAAATTCATGAGAAATGCCTTTTTATCTGCTCCCATAAAACCCCAAATTTCATTCCTCTCCTATGAGATGCATCTTATTTATAAAGGTTCTCCCTGTTCCAACAGTCTGAATAAAATCATCCCCTTAATTGGTTAGTCCTTGACAAAGCTACTGTAATCAAAATAGTGTGGTACTAAGAGAGTAGATCTTAAAAGTTCTCATCACAAGATTTTTAAAAAATTGTAACTGTGGAGGGGGAGTATAGTACTGGCATAAAAACACACGGGCTAATAGACAAAATAGAGATACCACAAATAAATCCCCCCATATAAGTTGAAATGATTTTTGACAAGGGTATAGCAGGACCATTCATCGGGGAAAGGTCAAGTCTTTTGAATAAATGTAGCTGGGAAAATGGGATACCCACATAATCTGAAATTCCTTATGGAATGTTCCAGCGAAGTATACATAAAGATACATGTGTAGTCAATTACCATTCTTGCTGCATTTCTTTATTTTTATTTATTTTATTTTAAGCATTTTTTGATTTAATTATTGTTCAAGTACAATTTTCTGTCTTTTACTCCCATCCCAGCTCACCCCCCAGTGCTCCCCACCTCCCTCCCATTTCCACCCCCCTTAGTTTTTGTCCATGTGTCCTTCACACTTGTTCCTGTAAATCCTTCCCCTTTTCCCCTGAAATTTCCTCCCCTCTCTGGTCCCTGTCAGCCTGTTCTCTATTTCAGTGTCTTTGGTTATATTTTGCTTGTTTGTTTGTTTTGTTGTTTAGCTTCATGTTAAAGGTGAGATCATATGGTATTTGCATTTCTTTAAATAATCAGGTCAAATCTGAGACCAGACTTTGTAAAAAAAGAGCTAAAGGAGGGATGACTCTTCATGAGAGATCTGTAGGTTTCAATGAAAAACTATGTATCACACCTTTAAGGATCATTACATTCTAGTTCCTTTCATTGCCTTTGAGCTCCTTTTTCGCTCTTGGTAAATTCCATTTTGTGAGTACCTACCAAATTCTCAATTATTCTAGTTTCCTTCAAGATCTGGCTCCAACGCTCCAAATTAACATTTTCAATTTTTCCTAGCCTTCTGTCTTGGCATCACTAAGGACCAAAGCTGCCAACTTCCCAAAGCCCTGCAAGCTCAAACTAGACAATTTGATTAAAACTTCCAAAAAAATCAACACTACGGATCATGTATGGGCAACATTCATGCATACAGTTGCTGCTTGTGTGCCGCTCAGGGCCCTGTGAGTTCAACACCTAGAAAACCTCACAACTGGTTGCCCAAATACCAAGTGTCAACAGATGCTTCATCTGCTCCTTTAATGAACAAATGGTGACCAAAAGACATTGTTCAAAGAATAAAGAATGTCTATTCTTTCCTTGATCAAGGGGAAGGACAGACAGGAAATCAGGGTCAAGATGGAGGATTGGAACATCCTGAGTTCATCTCCCTCCACAACACGGCAAAACTACAACTACATATAGAACTATCACTAAGAACTACTTGAAGACTAGCAGAACAGATATTCTGAAACCAAGAACATAAAGAACAGGCCACATCCAGACAGAGAAGAGGCACAGAGTCACAGTCTAATGAGGACCCACACTGATGGTGCAATGACCCACAAGTGGTAGGCTATCATGACAGCAGAGATTCACCCTGAGGAGTGAGGGATCTGAGCCCCACACAGACTCCCCAGCCCAACACATATATAATATCCACCTATAAAAAACAGTGGAGCTTACGTTCAGGAGAGGTGAAGGGCTGTAGGAAAGCGAGACCCCACCTCTTAAAGAGAATCATGCACAAACTAACTCACAATGAGGCCGAGCACAGAGGCACCAGTTTGTAGATCTCCTGGGTTACATGTGAAGGACATAACATGGACCAATTGTAGGGCAAGTACAGGAGAAGCACGTACTTTCTCTGGGGATAGAAGTGCTGATGGGCACCATTCTTTTAAATCCTCCTTCAACCAGAGACACTGAAATTAAGAACAAACTGACTGTACCTAGAGGGGAGACGGAGGGGATAATGGGGGGAATGATGGGGGAAGGGTTTTCAGGAACACGTATACAGGACACATGGAAAAACCAAAGGGAGGTAGGACCAAGAGGGGGAAGTGGGGATGGCTGGAGTGGGTGGGGAGTGGGGGGGAAATGGAGACAACTGTACTTGAACAATAATAAAAAATGTGGAAAAAAAGAACATGAACAAATGTACTAATACCATATTTTTCAGACCATAGGACACACCTAGGTTTTAGAGGAGGAATATAGGCAAAAAAATTTTGAAGCCAAAAAATGTAGCAAAATATTTTATAACATAAATAATATTTCACCAATGTAAATGTAAACAGAACTTCACAGCAGCATTAACAACCATTATTCCTCCCAAATGCGGGGGGGTGTGTCCTATTGTCCAAAAACTACAGGTAAACAAACAAACAAACAAATCCTCCTTCAACCTAGCCGGCCTGCTGCTGGCAGGTGCCATTTTTGACAATCTTGCTAACACTGTTCACCCCATACTGACATGTTGGAGGTCCAGGCCACCCAACTTGCCTGCTCCGACTGGAACCCCTCCAATGTGGTTCCCACTCCACCACAAAAAGCAAGCAGCCTCAGCCCATATGAGGACCCAAACAAAGTGTTTCCAGCCCTACACCCAGCATGCAGATTCAGCAGGCACTTGTGTCCCTCAAAAACGTCTCTTACCCTTTCACGGTGGAGGAACAGGCTCAGATAGCATTAGCGCCCCTGCGCCAGGCAGGTGGCCTCAGCTGGTATCAGCACCCCTCAAAAGTGGCTGCTAACTCAGGAGTAAGCCGTCAGATACCACTGCACCCTCAGCAGCTGAGGCCAAGCCTTCCAGGCAGCAGCAATGAAGGCTGGCTGTTCACATAAGAGTGCCAGAAGCAGTCATAGTAAAACCTAGCTGCAAGCAAGCAACACAGGGTTCTAACCTGCACGCAAGTGTTCCCACAGCAACCACAGCCAAGCCACACAGGCAGCCAGGATGTGGGATAGCCCCATCTATTAGAACACAGGCAGCAGTTGTAGCTGAACCTTGCAGACAACCGGGCCAGAGGCCAACCCTACCCCACAGTGCACCTACAACAGCCACAGCAGGCCTCACGGGCAGCCAGGCCAGGGACCAGCCCATGTTGGTACGTGTCAACACTGAATTTCACAGCCAATGGGCCTGGGGCCAAATCCTTCCCGCCAGCATGCCCCCAAAACTGCACCAAGCCAAAACAGCTGGGTACACACAACATACACAATGGAAACCGCTGGAGTACCTAGAGCTTGTGACCAGGGGAGGCTGTGCCACCAGGCCCCACAGGACACCTTCCACATCAGGCCACTTTTTCAAGACTGGAAGACATTGATCTACGTCATACATAGAAACAAATGAAGCTAGGCAAAATGAGCAGATAAAGGAATATGATCCACATGAAAGTTGATGACAAATCCTCAGAAAAATAACTAAATAAAACATAGATAAACCACCTACCGGATAAAGAGTTCAAAGTAATGATTATCAATATGTTCCCCAAATTGACTAAAGAAAAATAAATGAACACAGTGAGAACTTCAACACAAAGAAATATTAAAAAGGACCAAATGAGACTGAAGAATAGAAAAACTACAATGAAAATTATACTAAAGTGAATTAAGAGCAGACTGAATGATGCAAAAAGAATATTCCGTGAACTGGGAGAAAGAGCAGTGGAAATCACACATTGGAACAGCAAACAAAGAACATTTTAAAGTGGGGTTAATTTATGGGACCTCTGGGACATCGAGTGCACTAAATGCACATTATCTGGATCACAGAAGGAGGAGAGAAAGGAACAGAAAACTTATTGAAGAAATAAAAGCTGAAAACTTCCATAACATGGTGAAGAAGACATGCCAGTTCAGGAAACATAAATTCCCAAAGAAAATAAACCCAAAAAGACTCACACCAAAACACATCATCATTAAAGTGTAAAAAGTTAAAGATATACCAAGTGTCCATCAGGTGGTGAGTGGATAAAAAAGCCTGTGTACATTTACACAATGGAATACTACCCAGCCATAAAAAAGAAAGAAATCTTACCCTTTGCAACAGCATGGATGGACCTGGAGAGTATTATGCTGAGTGAAATAAGTCAGAGAAAGACAAATACCATATGATCTCACTCATATGTGGAATCTAATGAACAAAATAAACTAACCATCAAAATAGAAACAGACTCTTAGATACAGAGAACAGACTGACAGCTGTCAGAGGGGAGGAGAGTGGTGGGGTGAGTGAAAAAGGTGAGGTGATTAAGAAAAAACTCATAGACACAGACAGCACTATGGTGACTGCCAGAGGGAAAGGGGCCGGGGGAAGCAGAAGAGGGTAAAGGGGGATAAAATGGTGATGAAAAGAGACTTGAGTTGGGGTGGTGAACACACAATGCAGTGTATGATGATGTGTTGTAGAGTTGTACACCTGAAACCTGTATAATTTTATTAACCAATGGCATCCCAATAAATTCAATTAAATGAAAGAAAAAGTTAAAGTTATAAAGACAACCTTAACAACAGCAAGAGTAAAACAACCAGTTACACACAAAGGAACTCCCATAAGACTGATAACTGATTTTTCAGCAGAAACTTTGCAGGCCAGAGAGGATAGATAGCACAATATATTCAAAATGATAAAAGGGCGGGGGGAACTACATCCAAGACCACTGTACCTGGGAAGGTTGTCATTCAGAATGGACTGAAAGAGTTTCCAAGACAAGTAAAAGCTGAAAGAGTTCAGCACCACTAAACTGGCATTATAACAAATGTTAAAGGGATTTACTTAGGCAGAAAAGAAAAGGCCACCTTGGCTGGTGTGGCTCAGTGAGTTGAGTGCCAGCCTGCAAACTGAAAGGTCACTAGTTCGATTCCCAGTCAGGGCACATGCCTGGGCTGTGGCCAGGTCCCCAGTAGGGGGTGTGTGAGAGCATCGGACTGATGTATCTCTTGCACATTGCTGTTTCAGTCCCTCTGTCTAAAAATAAATAAATAAAATCCTTTTTAAAGAAAAAAAAGACCAAAACAATAAATGAAAAACTCATGTAAGACAATGTCTCACTGGTAAAGGCCAACATACATGAAAGGTAGTGGATCGATCACTTATAAATCTCATGTGAAAAGTAAAAGCCAAAAGTGGTAAAACGCACCTATATTTACAATAATTACTGAAAAGATCCACACACAAAAAGATGCAAAATATGATATCAAAACCATAAAGCATGCGGCAGCAGTAACAATGTAGTACTTTCAGAATGTGGTCAGACCTAAGAGACAATCAACTTAAAATAAACTGCTATCTACATAGGTTACTATATATGAATCTCATGATACCCAGAAACCAAACACCTGTAATAGATACACAAAAATGAAAAGAATAGAATCCAAGCATAATACTAAAAAAGTCAACAAATCCCACAGTTAAGAAAGCAAAAGAGGAGCCCTAGCTGGTGTAGCTCAGTGGATTGGGCGCGGGCCTGCGACTCAGACGATCGAGGTTCGATTCTCAGTCAGGGCACATGCCTGGGTTGCAGGCCAGTTCCCTGCAGGCCAACTCCCAGCAGGGGATGCATGAAAGGCAACCATACATTGATGTTTCTCTCCCTCTCTCCTTCCCTTCCCCTCTAAAGATAAATAAATAAAATCTTAAAAAAGAAAAAAAAAAGAAAGCAAAGAGGAAAGTAAACTAGAACTATAAAAACAACCATAAAATTATTAACAAACTGGTAATAAATACATACTTATCAATAATTACTTTGAAGGTAAATGGACTAAATAATTAAATCCCAAGACATAGGATGTCTCAATGGATTTTTAAAAAGTAAGAGTATACATACGCTGCCTACAAGAGACTCATTTCAGATCTAAAAACACAGACTGAATGTGAAGGCATAGAAACATATATCCATGCAAAAGGAAATGAAAGAAAAGCTGGGGTAGCAATATTTATATCATACAAAATAGACTTTAAAACTAAGACTGTACAAGAGATAATCAAAGGTATTCCATAATGATAAAGGAATCAATTCTGGATACCTTTCAACAAGGGAATATAACAGTTGTAAACATCTATGCATCTAACGTAGGAGCACATAAATACATGAAGCAAATATTAACACGTATAAAAAAGAGATGGACAGTGTAACAATAGGGGAGGTTAACACCCCATTTACATCAGTGGATACACATCATCCAGGCAGAAAATTATCAAGGAAACATTGGCCTGGCACACTAGATCAGGTGGAATTAATAGATGTATGAGGGGAACCAAAAAAACACCAAAATTATCTTGTGGAAGTCAGGCCCCTTGTAGCTCAGGCTTCCCCCCTCTAGGTGAATGTTCTAGGAACCCATCCATATCAGCTCACCAACTGGTGTTGTTGTGAGAGTCTGCGTTTGGCTACAATGAATTTTGTTTGAAGAATCTTTCAGCGTATTTGCCCATTTCATGATGGGTAATTTACAAGTGCACCGGCCCACATCGCACTGAGTGTTCAACAGTTTTTGACCAAAAACCACATGACTGCCATGCCCCACCCTCCCTATTCACCTGATCTCACCCCAGGTGACTTCTTTTTGTTTCCCCATATGAAAAAAGTACTCAAAGAGAAACATTTTGCAGATGTGGAAGAGGTGAAACAAACAAACAAACAAAAAATGACAGAAGCCCTAAAAGGTATCCAAATCGATGAGTTCAAAAACTGTTTTGAGCAGTGGAAAAAACATCTCGACCGGTGTACAGCATCAAAAGGAGAGTACTTTGGAGGTGACTGAAGTTTAAACATGTTAAATTCAATACACAATTTCTTATAAATAAAATTGAGGATGTGGGGGGCCCCACCTCATATACAGAACATTCCTTCCCAAAACAGCAGGATACACATTCCTTTTAAGTGCACGTGGGACAGTCTTCAGTATAGATTACATATTAGGCCAGAAAACAAGTCTGAATAAATTCTAAAAGATTGAAATCATATCAAACATCTTTTCTGACCACAATAGTATGAGATTACAGATCAAAGAGAAGAGGAAAGCTGGAGTAAAACACAAATATGTGGGGACTAAACAACATGCTACTACCTTTTTAGAAATCAAAGGGCAGTGAGAAGCTGATGTCCAAACAGTACACAGAGCTGTAAGAACCCAGTTGGAACTGAGCAACAGATAAGAGACTGAGTTGAGGGATCATTGGAGGCACTGAAGTTGCCTCCTAATACACAACCAACTCCAAATAAGAATTATGAAAATAAAATCGTTACCAAAAAAGGCATTCAGCAGCTTCTGAACCTGAATGTTGCTGCCCACAGTACGGTACAATCCCTCTGTCTTGATCCCTAGGAAAAGAAAATCAGGTCAAGTTTGCTTATATCGCTACAGAATTTTCAGGGAATTTGAGAAAATAGGTGCTGACACACTGGACTGAGTTCAAACAGGAAAGGTTCTCTCTACCCTCTCCAAGCTCCCTGGCCTCATACACAGAACATTCTGACATCCCCTGACATAAGGGAGCAGTCCTGAAGCATCTCTCCAGATTGTTCTCTTCATACTTTCATTTGGATTGTACCAAGCCCTCATTAATCTAACAGGGGTGAACACACTCTATAATAAATAGCAGAATAGACTCAGGTGGATAGCAGATGGAGAATGGTGCTGCCATTTTGGAAAGGAGCTAGGATCTAATTGAAAAGGCAGCAATATCAACCTTCAAGATGTCCCTGAGCAGTGATATAAAGGAAGGGAAGGCTAGAGTATGGCAGATGTCAAACAAAGGGCCATTTTTGTGCATGGAGAAGACTGAAGAAACATTTCAAAGGAAAAAAGGACACTGCTCATACAGTATACTGGCCCTTATTCTACATAATTGCCGGAGAGAAACTACAGAGTATCATCAACCTGGAAAAATGCTCACTCCACATTTGTCTAAGTCTAGTTTTGCCCCCTGCAATTTTTGAACCCATATGCATTGTGGCAGAACTAAATTCTTACTTATTTAGGGACTACCATCACAATACTAGTTGAGGAGTCCAGGTATTCAAGAATATTTTATAAGTCATTTGAAGCTCTTTCTCTTTCAAAGCAGGAAGGCAGAAATTATCCAAATATGCTTGGGGACCACTGGTTCCGAATTCACTAAAATTATACAAATTGTGCCTAGTGGTCAAGGTTTATAAACAGTGCCTATCCCTGAAATGGATTCTGACCAATCGATGACATGATTGGTACTTTAGAGAAGCCAGCCCAGGATAACTTCAGAGTGGTGGATTCAAACACCCAGGCGATGGTTCACTATCTTACCTGTGGTCTCAATGACATTGATGCACTTTCTAACGAACTTGAAGCCCACTTCATTCAGCTCCACTGTTTCAAGCAAAGGAAAGCAGAGTCAGATCCTGCTTCAATGGGCTTCATCAACCAAGCAAGCATTCAATCACCAAGCTAAGAGACTGCAGTGAGAGAACGAGGGGTTTGCTCGGTCATGTCCAACCACTGTTAAATGAAAAGGTCCTTTGCTTGGGTCGGGGGAAGGGTTTTTACTCCAAGTAACACAGAGTGCTTTTAGTCAGCCCTTTGCATTGTTTCTGCTTTAGGCATGAGCAACAGCAAATGTGAAATATTAGGCTGGAAATGCACATAATTTCTATCATGTGTGAAGAACAAGAAGGATATAATGTGTTTCTTTTTATCAGTCCAGCTACTCCCACCATAAGCTAAGATTAAGAGACTTCCTTAGTTCAATCAATAGATGCACTTTAAAAAAAAATACCATATTTTTTGGACTATAAAACTCGCCCCCCACCCCTCACCCCGATTTGGGAGGAATAATGGTTGTTAATGCTGCTGTTGAGTTACATTTACATTGGTGGAATTTAATGTTATTTATGTTATCAAATATTTTACCACATTTTTAACTTCAAAAAATTTTCCTATTTTCCTCCTCTAAAACTTAGGCGCATGTTATGGTCCAAAAAATACAGAGGTCTGAGTTTCAGTCCACACCGCAGCGTCTGTAAACACACTTGCATCAGTATCACATATCACCGATGACAGCATTCACTATGATTAAAACAGCTGGCAGTTTCTAATGTCAGTAGATCAGAAATTTGACTCACTTTCTTCCTGTTTCGTTATGGGGCTATGGTAGATCTACAAAAGAAGAGAAACAGATAATATTAAATCAAGACCATGAACGACTCAGAGGCTTTAACAGGAAGGAAAAGTGGGCTTCACAGAATCATCTCCGCCCAGGTCCCTAAGAAACAGTGGAAACAACAATCCCTGAAGATTACAATGGATTTCAAACTGCTTGCTCCCGCTGAAGTTATAACCCTCTTAGATATTTACTTAGGGAAAGCTTAAGAGAGTTTTTCCAATGGAGCAAGGGAGTATGACAGAAAGAAAGTGGATTTTTCATGCATACCTGGGTAATGGGTATTGATGATAAAATATATGTGTTCCAAACCAACCTCCCATACCCCAAAGGCTAGTTAATAAGTGTTCCTCTGTAGAATGGCAATCGTCCATCTGAAAGAGATCCACGCAAGATTTCTCTGCATCATCTTGAAGTCCACATTGTGATAGCCATGGAGAGACCAGAGACCAGATCCTTGGCTCTTCAAGTCTAGTCCCAGTTCTGCCTCTACCTCATTATAAAATCTAGGGCTTGTTATTTTCATTTTTTAGACTTCAAAATTCCTATCTCTAAGATGATCAGGGTCGGAGTACATGTTCTGTCAAGTCCCAATCTTCAACACTTTAAAAGCAAAGGCATGCATAACGTGCATAAGATAACATTAGCAGTCTGAGGCTGCAGGAAATAAGCCCTCTATACATCATCTGTTATAGCCTGCTTTAACAAGCTCATCTTCTAAAAGAAACGTGTTTGCATATGTGTGTAAATCTGTGAGTATCTTAGTGAGAGAGGTTTCCATGCTGGCCAGCCCTTACTGCCCCTTCGATAAATGAGATATTTGTCATAGGTCTGCCATAATCAAGCTGGTAAGGATCCACATTCAGTGGGCCCATGTTCTGACATCCTTCTACACACAAAGCCTTCCTCACTGTTCAATCTTAAATCCTAGAGGGAGAGAAAGTTCAGGAGAGGGGATGCAAGAGTCAAATGCCTTGCTGAGCCTCCTAGCACCCGCCCAGAGAAACATCAAAGGCATGTAATAGTTAAGCTTCAGATCTCTGGGAGGAGAGGGAGGGGAGACAGGATGGCAGTTCTCACATCATTTGTCATTTAAAACTACCTTCTTGGAAAAAAAAAAAACTACCTTCTTGGTGGCTAGAAATGCAATCTGGGATTTGTGCATTTCCTCTTTGGATTTCATTCCATGGCACCAAGGACACACACAAAGAAAAGCCTGGAATATATTTCCCCTCCTAGCAAATTTTGACCTTGAATAAAGCAAGGAGATTAGAGTGTATCCAAATACTGTTCAATCTCAGCAGCTTTGCACTCATGCTTCAGGCTCGTTAGAAGCACCTAAAGCTAATACATCACATTATGGTTGACGGACTGGCTTTCATTTGATTTGTAAAGCAACCCTGTGACTGTGAGGACAGAGATTATTAAAGCCATTTTACTGCAGAGAAGGAAACCGAGGCTCAGAAAGATGAAATAATTTGCTCAAGGTCACACAGCCACTGACTGGCAGAATCAGGATCAAAATCTAGGTCTCAGGGATTCCAACACTATGAAGGTGATATTATCTCATACGCCACTAGGAGAAAGCTACTGGGAAAACTGAAGAAAGGAAATGGTTTTCAATGGTTTCTGACTGTTCATATTGGTCTTAATAGGATAAATCAAAAACACTTTCAAAGTATCGCTTGTCCTCCTATGCAATGGCCTCCTAAATAGAGTGGTACATCTTCGGGTCCAGGAGAGCAAAGTCTTCGCCTCCACTACTGCAGAGATAATAAGCTGACTGGAGGGTGGAAGAAGGGGCAGCAAAACGATTTTGCATGAAATCTTAACAGATGCTTGTTCACAGCCATGCCAATTATTTTCAGTCCTTGTGTATAACTGAGAAGAGGCTTAGTTTTCCTTAAGAAGGTCTTGTAGGCACAGCTACATAAATCTGAAACTGGACAAAGATGCTCCAAGCTCTGGATTTTAGGCCCAGCTTCCATGTCTTCTGTGAGGCTTCTCCTAGAGAAGGCCTCACCCTGTCTGGAACTCAAGTTACCTTACTTGTTAAACAAGAGACGGTGAATCAATAAAATTGTTTCTAGCTCTAACGATTGTGAGCCAGACGTTGCTGTTGTGACCATTTAACCACTACACCCTTTAACTGTGCTAAACCCACTTATACCACTAGAGGGCACTCATACACCAGGCTAAGCTGCAGAGCATCCCCAGTGTGAGGTAACTTACAGGCTCTTTCCCATCCATGGCCTCCATCCACAGCCTTCTGTTAGCTTCTGAAAGAGCTTGCAGTGTGATGGTTCCTGGCCTAGGGGGAAAAAACAAGAAGCTTAAGGCAGAAAACTCACCTGAGAGAATGGAGTCTTGTGATCTCAAGTCCTTCACTGAGTAGGCACAGGCATACAGAAATTCCAATTTTTCAAAATCTCTTTTACTCAGAAAAACAACAGAACACTTACAGAATAGTAACTTTGGGAACCTGGAGGGAGGCGGTATCTTGGCGGCATCGTGCTAGGGTTGGGCATGGAAATAGGAAGGCAGATGCCAAGATGCCTTACTAATAATGTACACTTAAATTGGCCCTACACTGCTGGAGCCCAACTGAGGCTCCCCTTGCCTCTCTCAGAAGCCAGCCATTGGGGCTGGGCTCTAAGGCTGACCATGCTGGCCATGAACACATTCATCTTCCAGAAAACAGCTTTGCTACTTCCATCACCTAGGATATTGTGGAGCATGTCCAGGTGGGAAGAACTCAACAACATGCTCGGCCCCGGGGACAGGGAAAGGGACAAGGACAAGGCCTTTTGGCTGAGTTAAGCAATCCTGTGACTAGTAATAACGACTAAGAGTTATCAAATGCCCACCAGGTACCAAGTTCTGTTCTAAGTACTTTATAGGTATTAATTTATTTAATCTCCCCAGGAAGCCTATAAAGCAGATACTACAGTTTTTAAAAATCCTATTTGACAGAACGGGTAAATGAGGAATAGAGAGGTCACTTACCCGAGTTCCCATAGTGGGTAAGTAGAGTGGACAAGGATTTGAACTTAGTAGCTCTGGCCTGACAGCCATGTTTTCTTAACCACTACAGTCTAGGGCCTCTCCTGCATGGCAGAGGGCCTCAATGCCAATTTTATTCTATTTTACTACATTTTGCCACACACAATGTGCACCCATGTTTTTGGCCCAAACTTTCGGTGGGGGGGGGGGAACATCTTTCGTTTTAACTTTTTAATTCAAATATTTATTTATTTATATTTAGAGACAAAAACCAATGATCATATTCCAGGGTATTATTTTGCATATGAATATCATTACTGCTTTCTAGAGTTACACTTTTAACATGTAAGTATAAATAGAAGAATTAAACACATTTCTATAGATATGGATTAGTAGTATCCATATACAATGCACATCCTTATTTTTCCTTCAAAAATTTGGGCAAAAATGTGTGCATTATATACATGGTGAAATATGGCACTTGCAGGCTACCTATACCCAGAGATGTCCTAAGTTAGTATACTATGCATTGTCTTTTTAGACCTTCCAAAACCAAACTGAAAAGGTGGGACTGACCATATTATTGCAAGCATGAAGCCTCCTTGCACGCCCTGCCTCACTGGGCCTTCCTGTCCTTACTACTTCTGTCAGATTAGGCCTCTCAGAGCGTGAAATGGTAAGGACAATAGTAATAAGGGACCTTGAAAGAGTCATTGGGCCTCTCTGGGCCTGTTTCTTTCCCCGTAAGACTGCAGAGCAGATACACTGGGGGTCCTTTTCAGTTCTGATATCACAGGATTCCTGTTCTACCTGCCCTTCCAGCACTTATTTCATTAAACTACTCCTTAAAAAAAGAAAGCTTCCCAGCCCTGGCTGGTGTAGCTCAGTGGATTGAGCACGGGCCTGCAAACCAGACGATTGCGGTTCGATTCCCAGTCAGAGCACATGCCTGGGTTTCAGGCCAGTTCCCTGCAGGCCAACTCCCAGCAGGGGATGCATGAAAGGCAACCATACATTGATGTTTCTCTCCCTCTCTCCTTCCCCTCTAAAGATAAATAAATAAAATATTTTTAAAAAAAGAAAGCTTCCCAAATGATCTTTAAGCAACAATCCTTTGAAAACCACAACTTGGCTTTCTACACTACATTTTTCCAGCGCATTCTTGGCATCTGACGTCCTATTTCCTCGCCCAACCCCTAGCACTACTTCCAAGTTTACCTTTCTCTTAGAAACACCCAACCTTTGGGATATATCTCATGGGGCTAGAAAGTCTAAAAATCTTTGTAAAGGCACCTATGCAGCTGAATACCAAAGCCAAAAGGAAGGCGAGGCAGCAAATGGACAACAGACAGAAATGCAGAAACTAGGGACCAGATATGATATTAAAACCATTCTGGAACTCGGCTTTCCTATGTGGGAAATCAAAAAGCCAATGTGTGTGTCTTTGCCGGGCCTTACGGAGAAGCTGAAAGAAAAAATAAGCGACTGCCCACTAAGTATTTGGAGATTCTTAAGTGCTACAGAAAGGCAAATTCAAAGAACAATATAGTTAACAACAGGATGACAAAGTAGAAAGAGCACTGACTTCTAGTCCTGCATCTGCTATTAGGACCTTAGACAAATCCTTTGCCCTCCCTGAGTTCTCAGCCACCCATCTGAAACAAAAAGGCACAGACAGTGTATTTGCAGGAGAATGCACTCATTCTGAGTGGGAGCTTGGAGAGAAGAATGCCTAGATTTACATACTGGCTCTACCACTTTCTAGCAGTGTAATCTGAGATGCTTAACTTCTTGTGACGTCGCCATGTCCGGGTCTCTCTTGGTAAAATTGGGATAAAAAAAAAAACCTACTTTAGGAGACTGCGGTGAAACTGAAGGAAATGATCACCTAAAGGGCTGAGAACAGTGCAGGGCACACAGGAAGCATTCGGCAAACACCAGCAGTTGTGCGCTGCTGCTGCTGCTGCTGCTGCTGCTGCTGCTATTATTATTATTATTATTATTGCCATTTGAACTTGGGTGGACTATGAGCCTGTGGCTTCAAACACTGGTAGGAACACTAATACAAAGTTACTCTGTATTTCTGAAATAGAAAAAAGACTCAAATGAGTACAGGTGCCTGATGCCCTCGGGGAAGCTCGGCTCTTCCTTCTATCAGAATGACTCACCAGCAAAGCAGAGGTCACAGCCCTCAGAAAATGCCACGTGTGCAGAGGTGCCTCAGCACCTGCCCAGTGTTATATTGATACTGTTTCACAGAATATGTTTTTAGCTTATAACAGACAACAGAATACAACTGATAAGAACATGGGCTATGGAGACCTAGAGACGGAGGTCTGAGCTCAGCCTTGCCACTATATGGCCTCCATAAGGCAAGTCAGCTAAACATATTCGACTCTCAGTGTCGGTGCCTGTAAAACAAGGGCAAGGATTAAGTGGCGGCATGTTTTTAAAGTGCCCAACAGGTGGTAACTAAAATCACAGACACATCAAAACTTTAACTCCTAGATTCGAGACTCAGAAATCCTCAGCACTCCAGGGTAGGAAAAAATAGATTCAAAAAGGAACACCAAATGTATTCTCTACCATGAGCCATGCATAGCACTAGGTGCAAAATACATAAACATGAATTGGTCTCAGCTTCTAGCCAAATTTTCTGCAATTGTTTTGACTCTATAGGAATACTGCTTGCAAATGGCTCAAAAATTTATGTTGAAAAGGTAGTAAGAATGAAAGTAAAGGCAGAAAATTTTAATTTCTTGTAAGCACCTTCACGGTGCAAAGCCAGAGACACTAAAGCACAGGTGGCAAACACGAGGCCCATGGGCCGAATCCCGCCCTCCACCTTGTTCTATCCGGCCTGTACCTTGTTTCTACCTGGCAGCAGCTCCGAACTCTCGCTCAACTGTTAAAGAGTAGTTACATGTATACAGTCCCTAAAGTTATATTCGGCCCTTTGAAGGCAACCACGAGGCTGGTGTGGCCCCGGGGAAAATGAGTTTGACACCCCTGCTAAGTAAAGGTTCACGAAAGGAAAATCATCTTGCATTGAAAATATCCATTTTTAACAGCAAAAGAAAATCATACAGATTCACAAACAGAAATTTAAAATGGGGAAACTGACCACTAGTTATTTATTCCCAGACTGAAAGTTTAGAAAGCCCTCACCTCTTAGTCTAATCTTTATGATTACGGTCACTGATGGTTTTGTTCAGACACTATTGTAATTTAACATTCAAGTTATTTTCTACAACTGATCATTTTGTTAAATTCTATTCTATTATTCAGTACCTAATACACAGAAACAACAGACTAAATAAAATACAGAAACGTATTCACGGAATTTTGGATCAACCTCCCACCTACATAACATGCCTTTAGCCGAAGTAACTGCAAATGCTCTCATTTTAAAATCTGAAAGTTCAATTTCCCTCTAATAACATTTCCTCAGGTCAGTAAACAAAAAAGAAGGCACTAGAGAGAAAAAAAATGCAACCAAGTTCGAGCTGAAATCAGGAAGTTCATAATCAAACTACTTCCACTTACATAAACATCTGCAAACCAGGGAAAGTCTGCATGATGTCTGCACCAAGTCATGGGTGGGAGGGAGACTCCCCACTACATGTACCACTACAACCCCCCATCTCATCTATCTCCTTTTAAAAATTTGCTCCAGGTCACTTGTTCCTATATGGTACATTTGTAACATCATCAAACGCTGACCTTTTGCATGTTTGATAGCAAATTAAATCCTAGGAATGACTTCTCTTGTCTAGAACAGGTGACACAAAGCTGGCTGAAGCTTATATAGCGAAAAGCAGCTCTGGGCCAGGTCACAGGGATCCCCATGAAGGGCCACCAGAAGAGCCCAGATGATGACGTCATGAATAGATGTACTCATTTTCCTCAACAGGAGGTGAGGAAAAAAGACTTACCCAGGCTCAGCACCTGGCACACGGGGACACGGCCAATCCACACCAGCACAGCTTACCTTTCATTAGTTTCTATATCAAAACAGAACCTCTTGTCAATAGACTCCGTCTTCCTTCTCACGCAGTACTTCAGGGTTAAGTCCAAAGGCCCCTGATGGAAGAGAAGGATTAATATTCCATTTGAAAAAATGCGCAAAACCTTCTTCTGCCTCTGGCAGTGTCCTTAGTGTCACTTGGAAGGCATCTGTTGTGGCAGCAGGGGCAATGTGTAGCCTCACTGAGAACCTTTGTCACTTCAAACGGTAGTGGCAAGATGGCAGATGGTTTCTCCCTGCTCCAAAAATCAATGAACGGCTGAGTCGAAGAGAAAATGACATGCGGGGTAGGCCATCACTCATTTCCAAGTGGGGCAGATTAAACGGGAACCTCATCGCGCATCATGTAAGGAGGGTGCAGGAGAAACAGGCTGCCCAAATCACATGAACGGTCTGGAATAAATGTTTTATTAGATGTCTAGGTAGGGAGACCGCAATGGACAAGCGGCTTTCTGTAACCCTCCTTCCATTTAAGTGGCCAGTGGAGGAGGAGAGACAAACATCTCTCCTCCCCACCTCCAGACTCTTGAGGGTGGCAGGGATGGCAAAAAACTCCCTCTTCAAAGACAGGGAAGGAGTAGAGAAAATAAGACAATGTGTAATTAGTCAAGGCAGTATTTGGTACTTCATATGTGCACGACAGTTTGCTCCACCCTAGTCTTGTAGGTACTTCATAAGGCCATTGAAATTCACTTTGTCCAGATTAAAATTCTCCAGTCCCGCATTGTTCAGTTTCCCTCTAGTGTCTCGACACAGACAACGTGGTACAGGTAAGAGGAGTAGCACTTATTGATTACCTAGCAGGTACCACATACTACACAGGGTATTTAGTCTGCAACTTTCTTTATGATGACTTTGGAGGAAGCTCAGAGAGGTAAAATGGCTTACCCAAACTCACCCAAGTTGGGATTATGGAAATGGCAATCAACTAGGCAGCTTAGACCCAGGGTCCTGTCTCAGTTATGCCATTCACAAGCTATTTATGCAGGGAAAGTCATTTTCACTTAACTTTACAGACTATTAAATGGGAATAACACTACCCACCTGGCCGTCTCAAATTCAGAAACACCACCCAAGTGCCAGGTCTGTGGCTAAGCACTGTACCACCTAAACTGGCCCGTACTCACTCTCAATACTTTCCTTCCACTGGCTATTCAACCCACAAAAGCCTATTCTCTTGCTGCTCCGGCACCAGAAAACCTCAGCTCTAAATTCGTTTTTCAATCTGCCTTCTCTGCCCCAACATTTAGAATATCAAGCAGGGGCAGTCACTCAAGATGAGGGTGATTAACGACAGCATCACGTACTCACCCTCCCTCTTTAAATGCTCAATTTCCTCCCATTCAGTGGCATCAGAGCTCAGGGGCTGAGCTCAGGGGCCTTGCCAACCACTCCAGGTCCGCCTGCAGCCACCCCCCCAGTGTAAAACTACTCTTATTTTACACATCCATCAGGCACTTTCATGACTCCATAACTTTGCATATACTATTTCCTCCACCTGAAATGACTATCTCTACTCTTTGTCTGGCTAAACTCTTACTTGTCCCACAAACTGCAGCTTCACTTCGATTTCCTCCAAAGCCCTTCCCGATCCCATACATTGCCCACTGTGTGTTTTCCACATTATCTGAAAGCTTTATGTTTCCACGGCTGATTTCCCTCCTTGACTGAGAACCCCCCAAGAACGTGGGCAGTATGTTACTCACCTTTATATCTCTAGTACCTACTACAGAATTAGTGCTCAATAAATGTTTGTGGACTTCATTATCATCCTTGCCAGTTCTCTAAGAAGGAAAATTATATTGGGCAGCAAGTAATTTCCTCCAGATCAAAAAGCTACTAGGCCACAGAGCTAGGATGTAAGACCAGTTCTTGAGACTCAGGCGGTGGCCCTGTTTCCTCTTACACAACAGCCTGACAGGAAAAGGATGAGAATCTTATAGACAGGTGTTTGGAAAGGCGATCTGTAAAGTGAGCAGCAGCACGCAAATGGAAGTCAACAGGCCGAACTAGTAAGTAAGGAACAGAGGTGGCTACCACAGTCAGAAAGAGCGTAAATTCCTCCATCTTCAAATCCTGCTAAGCATCTGTCACAGTGTCACTGGGAGAGCAAATGAGACACATGACAGAAAGTATTTACCTTGGCCCCTGCCACATCACAGACATTCACTCCACGGTGGCTTTCTACGATACTATTACCATCTTCACTGACTTATAGCATTTGCCTTTCTAGAACACAAACTAGTAATAGGAAGTAAGTCAGAGAACTGACAAGAAGTCATTTCCAAGTCCAATTGAGAGAAATTCAAGTGATTACTGCCACCTCCCCTTTCTTCTAAATGGAGAAGCGCGTTCCTCTTCTCATTTTGTAAGGAATCCCAGAGCCAAACTGCTGAGGCTGCAACACGATGGCAGTTTTGCAAGCAGCCACTCAATGAAAAGGGAAGAGAGGAAGAAAAACTCTAAGGAAGGCTGGCTCTCTTCTGCTAGGAGGATGTGAAAGTGGCATATGCGGCCTCTGTCTTGAGCTTTACAGCAGACACCTCTGAGCAGGGGAGACGGGGCCCAAATGCACTTACTAAGAGAGGAACTTTCAGGTCCGGCATCTGGAAAGTGATGCATATATTAAAAGAAAAGGAAGAACCTGCAGGACAGTGCTGCTTATAATGCCTTGGCAGCCAGACACAACCGCTCAGTTTACACAGAACAGGAACAAGTTCCGTGCTGCAGCGTGAGCAGAATTTTGCAGAATCACATCGAAAGGTACTTTGGCAATCAGCAGACTGGAAACGAAGGAGAGTTTGGGGGTCATGGATGACTAACTGGCCCACATTAGAGGCATGAACGAAGGTTGTGGAAACCCTATCTGGTACACTTCATTGGACCGGCATCCCATCTCCAGTCCACATCCGAGGCAGCGAAACAAACCAGTGGTTAAAGACCCCCAAAAAGCAGTTTTCAGCAGCCTTCCACTAAATCCCACTCCTCTCTCATTTTCTGTGAACAAGCCCCACAAGAGAGAACTGCCATGGAATTCAAATCCTTAAATATCACAACTAAGACCCTGTCTGACAGCCAGTTTCAAAGGACACACTGAACTACTTTAGAACCCTAATAGTCTAGCAGCTTTTATCTTAAGAAATACTTGAGTGTGAGTATGAGTGTGTGTGTGCGCGAGTGAGTGTTTATTCCCAAAACTCCTACAAAGATAGGCACAAGTGAGATGACAATAAATTTTTTGGCTTCACGGTCTAACATAACAACATAACATAACACAGCAGGTTCTTCCAGGTGAATAAACTACATTCTCAGTGTATCAAACCCATCTTGCCACTTTGGGGCGGGGGGAGAAGGTTTGGAGGGCAGAAGAAGATGCATTAACTGCTTACAGATATTTGAATAGTACACAGACTGCGTAGTATAGGTTATTTGAACTCTAGGCAACAGACTCTTTTTAAAAATATTTTAGCTAAAAGGTTTATATTTTAAACACTTGCTATTTAAAGAAATCCCACAGTACAGCCTTCTTAAAAGCAAGTCATACTCTCCACACACAATTCACCCATAGTTTTGCAAATTTTCTTTGTACAATGTGACAGGCAGTTGTGATAATTTAATAAATAGTATGAAAGGGTACAGGCACTTCCAGAAGGCCTCACATCATTAAGAGAGATCTTTCACTCAACTGAGAAGTATCAGGCCCAATGCAAACTTAGGTCAAAGAGAACAAATGAAGTCATGGTTTTATGAGACAGTGATGGATTTATTCTTTGGCGTTGTGTCAACATACACTCTTTTCCGAGATGCAGTCACAGACAGATGCATTGCAAAAAATGTGGCACACGAAAGAACTGACCTGCTTAGCACCTGGCTTCTGTTCCATTGGCGTCATGGTGAGTGTTTTGGTCTCTTTCTCATACTGGCAGTAGTATTTCACCCAGGATATTCCCAAAGCCCCTATAAAGACAGGCAAAAGTGAGCTAACAAATTAATTTCTGCATTGCATGATCAGTCTGCCCCTAAGAGGGAAGCTGTGCACAGCTTGCTGTTCAGGGCTATGCTCCAGACCCAGCCCTCCCCCTTCCCCTGAGCTCCAGGACCGACTGCCACCTGCCCATTGCACATAAGGAAGTCCAAACCCTCATCAACTGCTTTCCGCATCTGCTCTGGCTTGCTTCAAACCACTCACCTTGCCATGTGCCCTACGAGTGCTACCACTGCACATCCTATCGTATAAACTCGACACCTGTCATCTTCGGCTCCTACTTCCCTGTAATGTGCCCCATTTGGGCTGCTGCTTGAGTTCTGCCCATTCTCTCCCCTAAATGCCTCTCCTTCGGCTATCTCCTCTGCTCCATCTCTTTTAGAATTCAAGTAGTTCAGGACCCTACTGCTGACCTATATTTTTCATGTTTTATAAGACATTTTGAGCACAACAAAAATTCACCATTCCTCCAATTAATTGTCTCCATGACCTGCTCTCTGGTTTCCCCCATCTCCAATCACTCCTTTTTAATCCATTCTCCACTCTTTTGCTAGAGGAATGTTTTAAACTATATCTCTGTGCCATTCCTCTCATTATAAACCACCCACCACTTTTCCAGTCTCTCTAAACTCCTCAGGTTGGCCCACGAAACCCTTCATTATATGATCATATTTACCTTTCAACTTTGTCTTCTGCTATGTTTTTGTCTCACCGAATTACTTTCAGTTACCAAATTAATAGGTGACCATATAATTTATCATCCATATTCAAGACATATTTAAGAGTGAGGAGGGCACTACTGATAATTATATCAGGGCAACGGATATAAACCAGGACTATTATTGGCAAACCAAGGCCCTACAAATAAAGTATATCCTCACATGCCTCTGTGTGCAGTGGTGTACACCTGGAATTTTCTCTCCCTTTTTCTTTACCTGTGAAGATCCCACTCATAATACAAGTTCCAGTTCAAATACCACTTTCTCAGTGAAGCCTATATATATGTATGTATGTAGGTATGTATGTATGTATGTGTGTGTGTGTGTGTGTATATATATATATATATATATATATATATACCCTTGTATATAAGCTCAACATATTTCACTATAATTATTGATATACTTTTCTGTCTTCCTCATCACACTGTGTATGTACTTCCTAAGGGCAAAAACGAAGGTTGATTCACTTTGTTGTACGCCTAAAGCACTCAATACTGTCTGGGAAAAAGGAATGCTCAGTAAGCATACATTCAACGGAGTAGCAATTCCGTATCCATTTGACAAATCAGAAAAATGAGGCAGAGAAGGATCCAGTAGCTAATTACTACTAGAGCCAAGATTTCAAATGTATTAGTCTGTACCTCTTTCATAATACAACAGTGGTCCTCACACCTGGGGAGAGATGCTGCTAAACATCCTATAATGCATAGGATGATCCCCCCCTCCAGCCAGAACAAAAAACTGCTCAGTCCAAAATGTCAGTAGTGCTGAGATTGAGAAATCCTGCAATGTGGAGTTGAAGTGATGAACCTGACAAAAAACCTGAGAAATGGAATGACACATCTTTGAAAACCATCAAATTTCACTGCTCTGAGGGAGGAAAAACAAAATCCTATCACTGCTGCAACATTATGTTTTGCAGATTGCAGTGTTTCTTACCACTGGTAACCTATGGGTAGCCTCTTCAGCCTACTCTCTGGGCAGAACAATTCTTGGCAGGGAATGAAATTACAGGCTTTGGGGGCCTTGGGCCTTATTAATACAGGTATTTTATCCAGGTTCTGAAGGCACTTTGGACTCCCTGTTTTGTGTCCAGGTATGAGTCAAGGTTCAATTCAGTGAGCAAACTCTTACCCAACCAAAGCCCCACTAGGAGAAAAGTTCCTACCTGTTAGTTATCTCAGGGTAGGATCCGCAGGATAATAAATGACATTCTCAACACTTTAGTGAGTTTATCTAATTAGGTTTCTACTGAATGAAGCCCAAGATAAGACATTCTAGTGGGATATAGATGGTATTCAATCCCACAGTGCAAAATTGCTTAGGAGTCATTGATGATGAACCAATTACTAAAAGAAGACAACAAGGATACACTGTTTTAAATATCATGAGCCTCTTTAGACGATCCTTGGCAATAAACACAGACCCTTGAACGCTGCCTATAAAGTCCCCTTTAGAGTCATAAAGGCATCTAAGCATGCATCCCATCTTTAATCATACAGGAAGTCTGTCATCCAGACTTTTAAAGGCCACCTTCTGAAGTTCTACAACCTCCCCTAGGGTACTGTTGAAGAAATCACAGCTGGGATGTTCCCCTTCATTTTTTCCACACACAGTTCCTTCCATAAGACAAATCATACAGGCTGGCCTACTATAATTTAAGAGGCAGGAAAGCCTGAGTCATCTGCAGTATTTGGTGACTGGATAAGTTAACCCATTTTCCTTAGTTATCAATGAATATAGCTGTCTTGCCCACTGAAATCACAGTGGCTATTTCATGCATTAAGAGCCACCATGTAATCTTAAGGCTGTGGAAGGTACAGAAGACAGTGGGTGGAGCATAGGTTTTGACACTTTTCGGACCTGAGTTTACTGTTAGACCTGTTCCTTGATAGTTGGGTGACTTCCAACTATCAACTAGCTCTATCTCTGAGCCTCAGTGGCCCCGTAGGTGCAATGGGTATGATAAGTACTTTCAAAGATTAAAGGACCTGGTATATTTAAAGTCGTCAGCACCACGCCTGGCACATAGTATACATAATAAATATTGTTCTTCTGCCTCCTATCCCCTACTTCCCTTCTCCCCCAATCAAAGGATTAAATGGTCAACAATCCCCGTTTGCAATCTCAGAGAATACCCTATACCTTATCACCCCAGAGCCTTCATTAGACAAATCCTAAACCTCTTCCTCCAACTGCGCCTTCCTTTTTAAGTTTTGCACTATTCCCAGGCTGCTCTCCAAACGAGGTGCAGCTCTCAGGGGTCCGAGATCACTATCGGTGCCTGGGGCTTGGGGAGGCCAAGGAGCAGTAGGCGCCAGCCCACTGAAACCCAGCAGGTATTCCCATATTCCCACTCACATTTCTCTTGGGTATAGAGATAGCCTTCAATGGTTGGCTGTCCTGGAAGCTTGCATGTCTGGGGAGCCTCTTTCATCCTTTTCTTAAGTTCCTCCATCTCTTCTCGGGTACTAGAGAAATGGTTCCTTGTCTGCCAAGACACGATCATCACAATCATTACCGTCATCACCAGCATCATGAACAAACGATTTTTGGCCAGACACCCAAAGTTTTCTTGGCTTTTGTCAGGTGTTACAACACAGTAAAAAACAAGTGCTGAATGCCACACAGAGTAGGAAACCATTTTATGGAGTTTAAGTACTAAAGACTAAAAGGAAAACAAACAGATGGAGATCTACCCATAAAACCCCACTTGGGAGAATTTTTTCCAACAGGAATTACATGAGACTCCAATAAATAAGGGCTCTTACAATTCTGAGCCTGAGACTGACCGCTGCTTCACCCAAAGGGAGGCAGTTCCCAAAGAGAATATTATCATGGCAACAACGTTGAAGTTCTGCCTCAAGTGAAGTTGCTGCCTACTTGACTCCAAAAGAATTCTGGACATTAGGATAAAATAGGGAGGGGGCTCTCTTTGAAGACAGGGAAACAGAAAACTTCTGTTTTCATAATCATGAATAATAAAAGCTAAAGGTAAGAAGTAATATTTTAAAAATACACAACTAAAGCTCAAGGGCAAAACACAGCTTAAAACATGGGTGTACAGCGGGCCTGCGAACCACATGATCGTGGTTCGATTCCCAGTCAGGGCACATGCCTGGGTTGCAGGCCAGTTCCCAGCAGGGGACACATAAGAGGCAACCATACATTGATATTTCTCTCCCTCTCTCCTTCCCTTCCCCTCTAATATTAAATAAATAAAATCTTTAAAAAAAAAAAACAACATGGGTGTACAAATCATTAGAGCCCTGGCTAGTGTGGCTCAGTGGATTGAGTGCCGGCCTGCAAACCAAAGGGTTGCCAGTTCAATTCCCACTCAGGGCACATGCCTGGGTTGCAGGCCAGGTCCCCAGTAGGGGGCACGCAAGAGATAACCATACACTGATGTTTCTTTCCCTTTCTTTCTCACTCTCTTCTACTCTCTCTAAAAATAAATTTAAAAAGTGAAATCTTAAAAAATACAATGCCTTGCACAGAGTATTTGTTCCTTATATCAACAAGCATTCATTCCATGAGAATTAAATAAATAACAAAATACATATGTGACAAGAATGGGAAAGCTGTGCTTATGCCCATCTGTAAGGGCTACCATGGGAGAGAAGGTGGAGAAAACCTTTAAAATTAATTTAGTTAACTCTAAGAATAAGTAATGAAAAAAGGAAGAGAGGGGAAAATGCACATTCAACGTAATAAAATCCACAATGAAAGAATCATGACTGACAAGCAGGGAATTAGCATAAAACCTGTACTTCCACAAGTCCACAGCTGGGTTCTGATCTGGGAGCCATGCAGCAACTCAGCAACCCTTCACAGACAGAGGCATCAGTGGGTGGAGGGCTGGGCTAGAACCACAGTCAGCCCCAAAGACAGAGAAGAGCTAAGGACGGTATGCTAAAATATCTGTAATTCACACCAGTGTGTCCCGACAAATTGGCTGGGCTGCAGAAACCTAGACTCCCAAGGTCAAGGTCATCAGGGCTTAAATCCAATTGGAATGCAGAGACAGGTGGAAAAAACCCATGTGCCAACTTACGTTCTGCAAACTGAGCTGGAGTTTTTGTTTGTATGGGAGGAAATCCTGTGTGAGCTCCACAGTCAGGTTGTTGGAAATGAAGAGGCTGTGGAGAAAGGCCAAGACCTAGGGAAAACATGTCAAAATAACTTTATCACCGGCACCTTCTCCTTGATGAGATAAAGAAAACAGAAGCACAGAAAAGAAACTCCACATAGCGTTTCACTAGTGTAGTGTTAAAAGCAGTCTTGCAAACAGAAACATGTCCACACCCAGCTATTCTCCTACTGGGCTAAACATGTATACTGAACTCAGTTTCAGAAAATAAGAACTACTGACAAATTAATCCTTCATTTGGATCCTGTTCAGAGAGCACACAAAACCATTCATACTGTGGTGGGCAATAGGGCGATAAACTGTCTTTTCTCTCTAAATCCTCAGGACTGGCACAGAGCAGATATTCAACAAATATTTGTTGAATAAATCACTGAATGGATAAATGAATGAGGTTGGAAGCTGCATGTTTATGAAGACTGCCCTAATGCTAAAGAATTTACCCAAGGAGCCTGAACCCAATTTCAAATTAGAAAGGTTTTGAGGGGGTTGCAGAAGAAGACATCTGAATGATCAGGAAAACATCATAAATGTCCAAAATGTTCAACCCCACTAAAAATCAAATACCCATAAATAAAAACAAAAGAAAATATGACTTTCATCCCTCAAATACAAACATTTTAAAAATAATGCTCAATGCTGCCAATAGAGAAATATAACAAGTAGTAGTTAAAATTGATCTATTCTTTTTAGAAAGTAAACAGGTGAGCACACATAAATATGCACATACACCATACACATATAGACACATATGTACATATAAACACAGACTACCATATTTTGCCATGTATAATGCACACAATTTTTGCCCAAGTTTTTGAGAGGAAAAATAAGGATGCACATTATACATGGGTAGTACTAATTCTGTATCTATAGCAATGTTTTTGGCCCTGGCTGGTGTAGCTCAGTGGATTGAGCACGGGCCTGAGAACCACACGATCGCGGTTCGATTCCCAGTCAGGGCACGTGCCTGGGTTGCAGGCCAGTTCCCATCAGGGGACACACTGGAGGCAACCATACACTGATATTTCTCTCCTTCTCTCCTTCCCTTCCCCTCTAAAGATAAATAAATAAAATCTTTAAAAAAAGGAAATGTTTTTAATTCTTTTATTTATGCTTAAATGTTAAAATTGTAACTCTAGAAAACAATAACAATATCTGTACGCAAAGACCCTGGAATATGATAATCACTTTTGTTCCTAAATATAAATAAATACATAATTGAGTTTAAAAATTAAAATGAAAAGATCTTTTTCCTGAGAGTTTGGGCCAAAACCATGCATGCACATTACACATGGGAGTGCATCATACATGGCAAAATACAGCATATATGTATATATACATAAACACATACAAAACTACATATAGTTTTTTATATAGTACTATATATAGTACTATACACATGTGTGTATACATGTGTTGTGTATGTGTGTGTGTGTGTTTACCACATACACAATAGTGCACACAATCTTCCTGTTACTCTCCCANTTGAAGAGCGTTGGCAAGTTGCTTCACTTCTGTGGGTCTTAGCTTCCTTATCTATACTGAATAATAGTACCTACCTTATAGAGTTGTTGTGAGCAGTGAAAAGTGTTACTATAGAATATTTAGAACAATGTCTGACATGTAGTAAACATACTGTGCTATTACTGCTTTTCACATCTATGAAAAAGGAAAAAGTCTGCACGTATTCTTTTTGTACCTTGACTTTTTTTTCCACTCACAATTATAGATGGGGTGGGCAAGAGTAGGTTTACGGTGTTCACATGGAAAATAATACAATAATTAGTAAACAATGATACAAGAATAAGCTGTATTCACCTACTTATAACTGCAAACCTACTTTTGCCCACCCTTTTCTGCGACGCCCAGCCTGTGTTCATATATTTAACTGGAGTTCTTTCATTTTTATTGCTACACAGTATTCCATTGTGACAGTATATCATGATTTCTTTAAGCATTCTCTTGTTGATTCATGAGACAGTTGCTTCCATTTTATGCCAGTACAAGCAATTCTCCTATAAAAGCGGAGTATGTGTCTTCTTGTGCACATTTGAAACTTTATAACCAAGAAATAGAATGTCTGCATTGTGGGCCATGCACATCTTTATGAGGTATATTGCCAACGTGATCTCCAAGTGGTTGTGCCAATTGATGTCATCGCTGGCGGTACAGAAATGTTGTTTTTACTCCACATCCAAGGCAAAATAAGCCAATTCAGGAAGACACAAGGGAATTCGGTTCAGCAAATATGTCTCTACTCTGTAGACAGAAGACAAATCTACTCTCTTGCAAACACAGGCTAATGTGATCATGTTATTGATCAGATCCTTTTACAGGGTAGTCTGTCCCTAAAAATAGAAAAGCAGCTGCATTTACTTTGGAGAGTAGAGAGTTAAAAGCGTGTGTCATCCCCACTGTTTTTTTTTATACTTCTATTTTATTTTTTTTAAATTTAATTCTTGTTTAAGTACAGTTTTCTGTCTTATATTCCCACTGTTAATGGTATATATAGAATGGACCTTGCCTTGGGAGGAGGTCACGTCTGTTTTCTAGCTCCCTTGAAAACTACAGCAGAAGGGAATTGCATCATTGAACAGAAAGATAACAAAAGTTCTTTTCTCCCTTCTGCAATGAAAATGAGGCTGTTATCTGCTCCTCTCCTCCACCTCATTGTCCTTTCTGTGTGAACTATTGTAGGGTGTATTTGTAATTACAAGGGTGACCTTGCTGAAATGAGCCAGACTGAAGTAAGCTCGTAACCCCGTTCTGATAGCAGCTGGCTGCAAAGTCACCTCTGGAGAGGGTAGGTGATGATGGACCTCAACTGCACGTAACCCCTCAAATTGGATTGTAATTTGTGGATTCTGCTTCTTTTTTTTTTTAAAGAAATGTCAAATGTGCTGTATCCGAGTTGTACACTAAGTAGCTTGTAGCCACATGAGGCTAGTGCACAATTGAAATGTGTCTAGTGTGACTGAGGAATTGAATTTTAAAGATTATTTAATTCTAATTACTTTAAATTTAATAGCTACCTGTGGTTAGTGGCTACTGTTTAGGTCTTATCAACTTAAAAATATTTTGTAGATAGAGTAGGTAAAACAGCCATGGTACATTTATATAATGAAGTACTACTTGGCCATAAAAATGAAGAACATTTTACGCTTTGCAACAGCATGGGTGGATCTGGAGAACATTATGCTAAGTGAAATAAGCCAGTCAGCGAAAGGCCAATGGCATATGATTTCACTCGTATGTGGAATCTAATGAACAAACTGAACTAACAAGCAAAACAGAAACAAATTTATAAATAGAGAGCAGGCTGACAGTTCTGGGGGGAAGAATGGGGGGTGGTGGAAGGATCGAGTGAAAAAGAAAAAGAACTGAAAAAATTTTGTTTATAGAAGAAGGTAAGGGAACTAACAGTAGTTCATTACTTAGTATTCATCAGGGCCCATACTGAATTTGATTCTCACAGTACCCTGTGAGGAAGATATTATCCATGTTTTATAGATGAAGAAACCAAGGATCAGAGGGGGTAAGAACTTGTTTGTGGTCACACAGGCTACAAAAATAGCAGGGCCATGATTTAAATTTGAGTCTGTCTGGTCTCTTCAGTTTCAAAAGCTAATCCCTTTGTTCTGTATGGTATGGGTATAATTTTCCTCCTGCTCCTTGACTCCCACTATAAACCAAATGTAAAATTAAATGCCTTCTAACATAGGTAATTCCAGAATCTTAACTGTTAATTTGCATGAACAAATGGGTTTGTTGAAGCTTCAGTATATTAAAACTTAAGGGCTAGTACAATGTTGAAGAGAGACAAAGTGGCCAGGGACAAAGTGACTGAATCAGTCAGTTGGGCTTTTTGTTAACTTGCAGCCACAAATCACTCGTATATCAGGTAGACTTCATTCAAGTTTTTTTAAAAGTTCAGTCCCTTGAAAAATGATGTCAAGTGAATGAGAAGACAGGCCACAGATTGGGAGAGAGAAGACAGGCCATAGATTGGGAGAAAACATTTGCAACATGCATGTCTGATAAAGGACCGGGATCCAAAATATACAAAGAACTATTTTTTAATTTTATTTTTCAATTACAATTTAGATTCAGTATTGTTTTGTATTAGTTTCAGGTGTACAACATAGAGGTTAAACAGTCATTTACTTTACGAAGTGATCACCCCTGATATTTTCACTATTTACCTGGTACCATATATAGTTGTTACAATATTATTGACTCTATTTCCTGTGTTTAACTTTACATCCCTATGACTATTTTATAACTACCAATTTTTACTTCTTAATCCCCTTATCTTTCACTCAGTACCTGAACTTCCTTCCTCTCTGGCAACCATCTGTTTGTTCTCTGTATCTATGAGTCTATTTCAATTTTGTTTGTTCATTTATTTTGTTCATTAGATTCCATATGTAAGTGACATCGTATGGTATTTGTCTTTCTCTGACCAAATTCCTTCACTTAGCATAATACCTTCTGGGTCCATCCATACTGTTGCAAATGGTAATATTTCATTCTTTATGGTCAAGTAATATTCCATTGCATATATGTGCCAGAACTTTACAAAGAACTCTTAATACTCAACAATGAGAAAGCAAACAGCTGGCTTAAAAGGTGGGTCAAAGACCTTAACAGATACCTCACCAAAGAAAATATACAAATTGCAAATAATCTTATGAAAAGGTGTTTCACATCATATGTTATTAGGGAAGGGCAAAGTAAAATAACAGTCAGATACCACTACACACTTATTGAAAGGGTATAATCCAGAACACCAACAACACCAAATGCTGGTGAGCATGAGGAGCATCAGGAACTCTCATTCAGTGGTGTTGGGAATGCACAGCTAACACCATTTTGCCAGATGGTGGTACAGCCACTTTAAAAGAGAGTTTGGCGGTTTCTTAGAAAACTACGTATACTCTTACCATGTGATCCAGCAGTTGTAGTCCTTGATATTTACCCAAAGGAGTTGAAATCTTATGTCCATGCAAAATGCTCAACATGGATGTTTTTAGCAGCTTTTTTCATAATTGCTGAAACTTGGAAGCAACCAGGATGTTCTTTAGTGATGAGTGAAACGTAAAGTGTGGTGCACCCAGACAATGCCATACTATTCAGAACTGAAAAGAAATGAGCTATAAAGCCACGAACATCCACAGAGGAAACTTAAATGTATATTGCTGAATGAAAGAAGTCAATCCAATAAGACTACGTACTGTGTGATTTCAATTGCATGACATTTTGAAAAAGGCAAACCTATGGAGACAGTAAAAAGAGCAGAGGTTGGTAAGGGAAGGAATGAGTAGATACAGAGCTTTTGGCAGCAAAAATATTGTATATGATACCATAATGATGAATATAGGCATTATACATTTGTTCAAACCACTACAATGTAAAAAACACTAGGAGTGAATTCCAGTGTAAAGTATGGACTTCGGATGATTTTAATGTGTCAATGTAGATTAATCAATTGTAGCAAATGTACTACTGTGGTGGGGGACATTCATACTGGGAGAGGCTGTTTCTGTGTAGGGGCAGGGCGTATATGGGAACTCTCTACCTTGTATTTAATTTTGCTATGAACTGCCCTTTGTGCACGCGGAGTGATTCAGGACTATATTTGAGGAAGTCAAAACTGCCAAGACCAATGCAAAAGCAAATACTCTTTTGTTTTTCTTTTTCTACCCAGGAAATAGGGAGATTGGGCACATGAAACCTGGCACTGTGTCCTTCATTCTCAGTTCTCAGCAAACTGAATTAAAACTAAAGACATCTTAATCTGTGCCTTCTCTCCCATGTCTAGGAGCGGAAAAAGAAATTTGAAAAGGATGGTGAGAGGTTTTATTCTTTACTGGATCGGCACTTACATCTGTCTTCCAAAAAGAAAGAATCTCAGTTACAAGAGGTATGTTCCGAAGCGTGTCCCCAGCTTTCCTTGCCAGCTGTAACCTCAGTAATAATGACAGCTTCCTATTGCAAAGTTTTCCTCATACTGCACCTCAGCTGAGAGTCATGTGTAATAGTCGTGTTTGCTGTTAAAACCATGGCCTGGGACTCACATGCCATGAGTTCTCAAGCCAGCTCCTCCATGGTCTCATGGTGTGAATGAATAAGGTGTTCCTGTCTTGGTCTGAGTCCCCCTATCTGTCCAAGGAGGAGTGGTACTCTGTGATCTCCAGAATCCCACCCAGTTCTAAGTAAGTTTCTCATCCTAGATTCCATGAGGATAGAGTTGAATGTTTTGGTCCTGCACTGGGACTACAGCTTATATGGCACTTGTGTTGATTTCAGTTCAAAGAAGTCACTACTTGCTGAGTGCCTACTATAGGCCAGGCTAATGCTGGATGCACCAGGACTACAGACAGAGACAATAAGGGCAGCTCACCATGAGGATCAGAATACACATGACTCACGAGTAGGATTTTTTACATACTGTAACACAAATGTGTATGTGGTGCCCTTGTTGGGCTGGGAAAAAGTATTTGCAGGATAAACAACATTGAATGTGGAGGATTGCCTTGGGGGAAGAATGCTGCCTTCCAATTTGAGGTGGTCATTGAATAACAGGGAAACGGATGCACAGAAGTGGAGAAATGGACCCTTCAAGTGCAGGGTGGTCATCCCAAGGATGCAAAACATAGAGGATGATGTTTGGGAAATAGTTCGACCAGAATTTGCATTACTACTGGAGGGTAATGAAATACAAGTTAAGATCAGGTAAGTTGAGATGGTATTGTGGAGAAATAGGGTCGGGAGTTTGTATTGAATTCTGTTGGCTCTGGGAGGATCAGTGAAGGCCTTTGGTTGTGCAAAGATTTAAAAAATTTTTTTTTTACTTATTATTTTTAGGAAGAGAGGGAGAAAGTGAGGGAGAGAAACATCAATGTATGGTTGCCTCTTGCATGCCCCCAACTGGGGACCTGGATCTGGCATGTGCCCTGACTGGGAATTGAACCAGCAACTGTTTGGTTCGCAGGCCAGCACTCAATCCATTGAGCCACACCAGCTAGAGCTACTTCAGGAATCTTAAACTGGCTGGGGCTGTAGGATGGATTAGATTAGGGAGAGACTGGAAGCGGGAAACCAATTTAGGAAACTATTACAGTAATCTAGGGGAGAGGGACTGCGTCAGAAGAGAAGCACTGGGGAAGAGAATGAAGGAATTAACTGATTAAGTCTTCTTTAAATGGAAAACTGGATCTATGTATTAGATAGAAGATTCTGTAACATGGAGATATTGTAGATTCAGATATGAAAGGTGAACCCAATTGAATAAGGTATTCGTGAGGTGTGAATATTCTTAGAGATCATGTTGTTCGAGGCCACATACATCGTGGCAAATTGAAGCTCATCTCCAGACACTCGATAATAGTGAGTATCCGTGACACCATGTGATGTGCTTCCAGATGATGAGTCGAGCCTCAGTTGTGGACGGACTTAGTATTGAGACGGCAAAGGACTATTTGTTTCTCATAAAGTGGAACTAAGTACTAATCTGGAGTCTTCTGCTGTTAACTTTCCCACAATTTGGTTTTCTTCCTTTTTCATCTATTCTGTGCCACAATTCCCATGTACAAAAGAGTTAACATAACAGTCCAGAGACCACTGTGCATCAAAATGTCTGCTTACAGGAATTGCTCTTGGTGGGTGTCTGGGAACTTGGCTGGTAAGCAGTTCCTACACAGATCCAAGTTCCCCTAAACGGAAGTGACTCAGAGTGCCTAGCCTGCCTGTACAAACAATGTGCTTTGTGCTAAACACCTTCTTTTCTTCCGGGAGTCTGGCATTTGGTACATGTCCAAGCAGAGGATGCCTATGTACACCCCCCAGGAAAAACCCAGGACCTTTAGTCTCTAATGGGCTTCCTTGGTAGACAGCATTTCATGGTCTGTTCTAACCTCTTGCTGGAGGCATTGAGTTTGACCTGTGTGACGCCACCTCCTGGAAGCGTGCACCTGGTTTCCTCTGGACTTCACCCCATGTATCTCTTTCTTTTGATGGTTTTGTCTGTGTCCTTTCACTAAAATAAATCTTAGCCCTGAGTAGGACTGTTTCCTGAGTCCTGTGAGTCGTCCTAGGGAATTACCAAACTTGGGGGATTGGAACTCTGGACACTTGTCTGCACTTTAGTCTTTTTGAGGCAGATGCAATGAAAGTTCTGGAGTGTTCCAGTAGTTTGATGCTGTCTATAGATGTCTCTGATAACTTTCCTCGTGAGCAAGGATGTGGCCTTTGTACTTGTTCAGTCAGAAAAACACTGGGGATCCTTGGGTCAGCCACATTTAAAAAAAATATTAAGAGACTTTATCTTTAGAGTGGTTTTAGCTATAAAATTTCAATGGTAAGTACAGAGAGTTCCTCTACATTCTTACTACCCTGCGTCTAGTTTCCCCTATTATTGATTCATTTGAATTACATTTATTGGGATTAAATCGATTAATAAAAAGATATAAGTTCCAAGTCACATTGCATTTATGTGGTCACTACCTAGACTCAAATCTCCTTCCATCACCATTTATTTTGACCCCCTTATCACTCCCACCCCATCCTGCTGTTAACCACCTTACTGTTCGTTGTCTACGTCTGTGAGTTTTTGTTTGTCTTATTTATTTGTTGCTTTCACTTTTTTAAAAAAGATTATTTATTTATTTATCCTTAGAGGGGGAGGGAAGGAGAGAGGGAGAGAAATATCAGTGTATGGTTGCCTCTCGTGCGTCCCCTGCTGGGAACTGGCCTGCAACCCAGGCGCGTGCCCTGACTGGGAATCGAAGCATGATCCTCTGGTTCACAGGTTCCCACTCAATCCACTGACCTACAGCAGCCAGGGCTGCTTTCAGTTTTATATCTCACCTATGAGTGAGATCATATGGCTCTTCAGTTTTTCCATCTGACTACATTTAGCGTGGTATTCTCAAGGTCCATCCATGTTGTTGCAAAGGCAGTGTTTTGTCTTTTCTTACGGCTGAGTAGTATTCCACTGTATATTTGAACTATGTCTTCTTTATCCAGTCATGTTGTATCCATGTCTTGGCCACTGTGAATAATGCTGGAACAAACATAGGGGTGCATATATCTTTACGAATAAATGTTGTCAAATTTTTCAGGTAGATACCCAAAAGAGGGGTTACTGGGTCATATGGTAACTCTGTCCTTAATTTTTTGAGAAAGCTCCATCTGTCTTCCACAGGGTCTGTACCAGTTGACATTCGCACCAGCAGTGAATGGGGGTTCCTTTTTCTCTACAACCTCTCCAACACTTGTTATCACCTGTCTTGTTGAGAATAGCCATTCTGACAAGTGTGAGGTGGTATCTAATTGTAGTTTTGATTTGTGTTTTTCTCATAGCTAGTGACCTTGAGCATCTTTTTTCAGATTTTTAAAATAATTATGTTTTATTGATTGTGCTATTACAGTTGTCCTGATTTTTCCCATTTGCCCCCCCCTCCACCCAGCACCCTCCCACTCCCTCAGGCAATCTCCCCACCATTGTTCATGTCCATGGGTCATGTGTATAAGTTCTTTGGCTACTCCATTTCCTATACTGTAATTTACATCCTTGTGGCTATTCTGTAGCTACCTATTTGTACTTCTTAATTCCCTCACTTCTTCATCCGTTCTCCTTCACCACCCTCCTATCTGGCAACCATCTTATAACTAACTTCTCTTGCTGCTTTTAAGATTCTCTTTACCTTTACTTTTGGCATTTTGATTATGATGTGTCTTGGTCTGGGCCTCTTTGCATCCATCTTGTTTGGGATTCTCTGTGCTTCCTGGACTTGCATGTCTATTTCCTTCATCAAATTAAGGAACTTTTTTCAGTATTTCTCAGATTGATTTCCAATGTCTTGCTCTTTCTCTTCTCCTCTGGCACCCATACGATGCAAATGTTGGACTTCTTGAAGTTTTCCCACAGGCTGCTTATCCTCCTAATTTTTTTTGGACTCTTTTCTTCTTGTTCTACGTGGTTGTTTTTTGTTTCTTTGTGTTCCAAATCATTGATTTGACTCTCAGCTTTATGCACTCTACTGTTGTTTCTCTGTAAATTATTCTTTATTTCAATTAGTGAATCATTAGTTTCTGACTGGAACTTTTTTATGCTGCCGAGGTCCTCACTAAGTTCCTTGAGCATGCTTATAACCAGTGTTTTGAACTCTGCATATGACAGATTGCTTATCTCTATTTTGTTTAGCTCTTTTACTGGAGTTTTGCCCTGTTCCTTCATTTGGGCTGTGTTTCTTTGTCTCCTCATTTTGGCAGCCTCCCTGTGTTTCTATGTATTAGGTAGAGCTGCTCTGACTCCATGTCTTGGTAGTGTGGCCAGTGTAGTAGGTGTCCTATGGGGTCCAGTGGCACAGCCTCCCCTACCACCCAAGCAGGTACTTGAGGTGTGCCCTTTGTGTGGGCTGAGTACACTGTCCTCTTGTAGTTCAGCCCTGGTTGCTGTTGGCAGATCAACAGGAAGGATCTACCCAGGCCAGTCAGCTGCAAGGACTGGCTGAGACCACTGACCACCAACCTCCACCCTCTGGAGGATCAGCTGTGCAGGGACAGGGTGGTGGTGCTCCAACATGATCTGTAGTTGTCCCCTGGGTGCACAGGCTCTGGGGATTCCAGGATGGTTCAGGCCAAGGCCAGCCCCCACCTGTGTTTTGCCCGGGGCCACCCTGCCTGAACTTTAAAGCAATCTGAGATGGCTGCTACTTGTGCTGGGCTTGGAGATTCCCATGGGAAGCCAAGCTGTGATTCTAATCTAGTTACTGCTAGTGCCAGACCTGGGGCTCACTCAGGACAGCTGTTGGTTTTTTGAGAGAATTTAGGAAGTTGTGAAGTATGAGCCAAGACCAGCCATTCATATGGAAAAGGAGCTTGGGTGGGCCTGTAAGCTGGGTGGGGTGAAGTCTCTGGGGATCTCCAAGGTGGGCCAAACAATGTTAGCCAGGTTGATGGAGTCTCAGATATGAGACTTTGTGGGGGGAGGTTTAGCAATAGGACAATGGCCTCTGCTCACCTTGATGCCAGACACTTCAGTCTCTCCCTGTGTACCAGTGGTGCCTTTCAAGCTGCTACTTTGGTATTGGAGCTCAGAAGGAGTTAGTCTGAGCAGTTGAGTCTATTCTGTGGAAGGACATCTTGGCTTCCTCCAAATTGTGTCAAATAGTAGTAAAGCTGCTATATAAACATATGTGTACAGGTTTTTATGTACATATCTTTCCAAGTCATTTGAAACAATAGCAAAGAATGAATTTGCTGAATTCCATGATAAGATAATATTTAGTTTTGTTATAAACTGCAAAATATCTTTGAAAGTGGCTTTACAATTTTTGTTATTCCAACCAGTAATGAATGAGAGCTCCTATTGCACCACATGCTTGCCAGCATTTGGTGTCTGTTTTTTTTTTATAACAGCATTTTATTTTACTTATTTTTAAATTTTATTTGAGCCATTCTAATGGGTAGGTAGTATTATCTCATTACTGTTGAGATTTGCATTTACCTGATGACATAGGATGCGGAACGTCTGTCATATGATTGTCATTTCTAGGTCATCCTTGTTGAGATGTCTATTTAAATTTTCTGCCAACTTTTAATTGGTTAATTTTCTTACTGTTATATTTAAGAAGCATCCATATATTTTAGATATCAGTCCAGTATCCAATACATGTTTTAAAAATATTTTTCTCCCCATCTATGGTTGTCTTTTTAGTCTTTTAATGAAATTTTTCACAGAGCAGAAGTTTTTAATTTTAATGAAATACAACTTATAAAATTTTCCTTTCATGAATTATGCTTTTGATTCTTTAAATTTTATTTAATTTTGAAAGATTTAAGTATAGTTGGCATACAAGAGTTAGTTGTATTCATTGCAGGTGGACAGTATAGTCATTTGACATTTGCATGCAGCAGTGTTCCCGTGTTTCCGCACTTTCTCTGATGGGGCAGTCCTGTGGGCAGGCACACGGCCCATTGGCCAGCTCCAGACTCTTTCCAGGAGGGGTAGTGCCACATGAACATGCAGTAGCACCCCACTGTCCCTGCACTTCCTCTGGATGTGATAGCCCTGCAGCCAGATACCACAATGTTTTGTTATCTCTGCATTCTCTCCAGGTGGGGAGTGCTTTTCGCATATGAAGCCCATTGGGGGAAGCACAACCCTGCCATACCTGCTGGATCTGTCTGTGGGTGGAGGAGCTCCTTTTATGCAAGCTACAGGCCTCCTGTGTCTGTTGGATCTAACTCCAAAAGTGGTAGCTAGGGATATGCTGCAGCGCCCTGCAGGTTATTGGCCATAGAACCTGGATGGAGCTCCTGTCTGCCATCCACGTGCCCAGAAGATGTAAACAATGGCATTACCAGTTCTTCTGGTTCTGGGTTCCCTCAGCTTCCAGAGGTCTGTTGCGATTCCTCAGCCTTCTCTATGCACCAACCTCTTCTTCTCTTGTTTCTTGTGCAAAAGTTGTTCGATTGGTTCTCAGTTGTCTTTCAGGAGGAATTGCTGTAAATATAGGGATATATTGGATGTGTTTTTGGAAGGGTGCAGGCTCAGCAACCATGTATGCCATAACCTTGGACCCACTGGAGAGTTCTCAAAGTCTGATACTGGCTATAGCACTAGGCTTCTGCTCTGGTGGATGTGCTCTGATTCTCCATATTCAAAGGTCTGTACATTTTCAAAACATTGGTTTTCCCATGACTTTGGATCTAAGAAGAGTTGTTAATTTTCATCTCATTCAGCTATTTTCCTGTGTGAGGATGGGCATGATAACTTCTAAGCTTCTTACTCATAGGACCGGAAACCAGAAGTCTTGCATCAGTTACATTTTATCTCTTGGCTTCATGTTCCCTATCTGTAGAATAAAGGGATAAGATCACCTCTGGGTGCCTAAATTCTCCCCTAGCTATAGCATTCTGTTGATTCCATAAACACCGACTTACATGAATGACTACACCAGTTTGTGACATGTGCTACCTGCCCTTCCTCTACAGGCAGACCTGCAGGTGGACAAGGAGAGGCACGTTTTTTTTGAGTCCTCCCTTGATTATGTTTATCAAATCCAGGAAGTGCAGGAGTCCAAGAAGTTCAATATTGTGGAGCCGGTAAGTTCTACCTGTTGATTAATGCTCTAAAAATATTTATTGAATATTTGGCAAATGTGGAGAACTTAGAATTATAAAATTGGATTTTCAAAGAATGTGATAGTCAGTGTTTAATAATGAATCTGTCTTTCCTCCCCTGTTTTCTCTCTCCACCTATGATTTTTCTTTCTTTGATTTTTCCTCTCTTCTTTTTTCCTTCCTTAGCTTTTTCTGTCACTCTTCTTCTTACCTTGTTCTCCTTCCTTTTTTCCTCTTGTGCTTTCATAAAGCTTTTGAAAATACCCTTCATATACCAGGCACTGTGCTAGGAACTCATGTGTCTTGTACCCAGTAACTACCCATTCTACCATTTTTACTTCTATCTTTAATTTTTTTACTTAAATCTCCTTAATTTCTTATAAAATATGATGTGCTTTGATTTGACAACTATGTTGAATTTTAACAACTTTTAAAAATTATAACAAATGTATTATTGCAGAAAAACTAGAGAAAATTATAGGAAAAACAAAAGAAGCAGCAAATTCCCTATACAGAGATAGTCATTGTTAATATAATGGTATCTTATTCCCATATTCTCTGTGTATCTATTATATTTATTTCTGTATCTGAGTATATTTAGGCACTTGTAGATGTGGGTATGTGTACACCTGTGTGCGTAGACATGTATATATTGCACATGAGTATATGTACATCTGTGTTCATATGTATCTGTCATTTGTATATATCTGTATATGTATGTGCTAACAACCATTTAGTCATTCATCCCATAAACATGTATTGTGCTTGTATTATGTGCCAGGCACTGTAGTAAACACTGGTTATACTATAGTGAATAAGACAGACTCAGTTTCTGTCTTTATGAATACTCCTTTCTCATGGGGTAGACAGAAGGGAAGGAAGACATATACATAAATACAATAAGTGTAAGTTGCATAAGCACTAAAACAAAGAACAAAACTGGGCAGCTACTTTAGATCAAGTAGTCAAGGAGGTCTTCTGAAAGTGTTAGTTCAGATCTCAAGAAAGCAAAGATGGGGCAGTGTGCATAACGGGGAAAGAACACTCTAGGCACAGAAAGACATACTTAGGAGAGAATGGTCTAATTGAGGAATGAAAGAATGAGCCTTTAGGTACTGGTGAGAATGAGGGGGTGGCAGCAAATAACATCGGAACGGAATGTGTCAGGTCCGTAGCTATGGTAAGGGGTTCAGATGGTAGTCAAAGGGCAGCGGACAACCTCTGAGGGGTGTCAAAAAGGATATGACCTGAGCTGATATTGTTGTTTAGAGAATGGTTTGGAAGAGGCCAACATTGGTAGTGAAGAAACCAGATAGGAGGCTGTTGCTGTGGTCTCGGCAAGAAAAGTTGGTTTGGGTTAGGATAGTGGTAATGGAAGTAGAAGAGAATGGCTGGCCTAGAGGTATGTTTGGAAGCAAAGCTGATAGGAATTACCAAGGGATTGGATTGAGATGTGAGTGAAAGAGAAATCAGGGATGATTCTTTACATTCTGCTTTGATTGACTGGGGAGTGTTGTCATTTCCTGAGATGGGAAAGCTTGGGAGAGTAACAGGAAGATTGTGTGCACTATTGTGTATGTGGTAAACACACACACACACATACACAACACATGTATACACACATGTGTATAGTACTATATATAGTACTATATAAAAAACTATATGTAGTTTTGTATGTGTTTATGTATATATACATATATGCTGTATTTTGCCATGTATGATGCACTCCCATGTGTAATGTGCATGCATGGTTTTGGCCCAAACTCTCAGGAAAAAGATCTTTTCATTTTAATTTTTAAACTCAATTATGTATTTATTTATATTTAGGAACAAAAGTGATTATCATATTCCAGGGTCTTTGCGTACAGATATTGTTATTGTTTTCTAGAGTTACAATTTTAACATTTAAGCATAAATAAAAGAATTAAAAACATTTCCTTTTTTTAAAGATTTTATTTATTTATCTTTAGAGGGGAAGGGAAGGAGAGAAGGAGAGAAATATCAGTGTATGGTTGCCTCCAGTGTGTCCCCTGATGGGAACTGGCCTGCAACCCAGGCACGTGCCCTGACTGGGAATCGAACCGCGATCGTGTGGTTCTCAGGCCCGTGCTCAATCCACTGAGCTACACCAGCCAGGGCCAAAAACATTGCTATAGATACAGAATTAGTACTACCCATGTATAATGTGCATCCTTATTTTTCCTCTCAAAAACTTGGGCAAAAATTGTGTGCATTATACATGGCAAAATATGGTAGTCTGTGTTTATATGTACATATGTGTCTATATGTGTATGGTGTATGTGCATATTTATGTGTGCTCACCTGTTTACTTTCTAAAAAGAATAGATCAATTTTAACTACTACTTGTTATATTTCTCTATTGGCAGCATTGAGCATTATTTTTAAAATGTTTGTATTTGAGGGATGAAAGTCATATTTTCTTTTGTTTTTATTTATGGGTATTTGATTTTTAGTGGGGTTGAACATTTTGGACATTTATGATGTTTTCCTGATCATTCAGATGTCTTCTTCTGCAACCCCCTCAAAACCTTTCTAATTTGAAATTGGGTTCAGGCTCCTTGGGTAAATTCTTTAGCATTAGGGCAGTCTTCATAAACATGCAGCTTCCAACCTCATTCATTTATCCATTCAGTGATTTATTCAACAAATATTTGTTGAATATCTGCTCTGTGCCAGTCCTGAGGATTTAGAGAGAAAAGACAGTTTATCGCCCTATTGCCCACCACAGTATGAATGGTTTTGTGTGCTCTCTGAACAGGATCCAAATGAAGGATTAATTTGTCAGTAGTTCTTATTTTCTGAAACTGAGTTCAGTATACATGTTTAGCCCAGTAGGAGAATAGCTGGGTGTGGACATGTTTCTGTTTGCAAGACTGCTTTTAACACTACACTAGTGAAACGCTATGTGGAGTTTCTTTTCTGTGCTTCTGTTTTCTTTATCTCATCAAGGAGAAGGTGCCGGTGATAAAGTTATTTTGACATGTTTTCCCTAGGTCTTGGCCTTTCTCCACAGCCTCTTCATTTCCAACAACCTGACTGTGGAGCTCACACAGGATTTCCTCCCATACAAACAAAAACTCCAGCTCAGTTTGCAGAACGTAAGTTGGCACATGGGTTTTTTCCACCTGTCTCTGCATTCCAATTGGATTTAAGCCCTGATGACCTTGACCTTGGGAGTCTAGGTTTCTGCAGCCCAGCCAATTTGTCGGGACACACTGGTGTGAATTACAGATATTTTAGCATACCGTCCTTAGCTCTTCTCTGTCTTTGGGGCTGACTGTGGTTCTAGCCCAGCCCTCCACCCACTGATGCCTCTGTCTGTGAAGGGTTGCTGAGTTGCTGCATGGCTCCCAGATCAGAACCCAGCTGTGGACTTGTGGAAGTACAGGTTTTATGCTAATTCCCTGCTTGTCAGTCATGATTCTTTCATTGTGGATTTTATTACGTTGAATGTGCATTTTCCCCTCTCTTCCTTTTTTCATTACTTATTCTTAGAGTTAACTAAATTAATTTTAAAGGTTTTCTCCACCTTCTCTCCCATGGTAGCCCTTACAGATGGGCATAAGCACAGCTTTCCCATTCTTGTCACATATGTATTTTGTTATTTATTTAATTCTCATGGAATGAATGCTTGTTGATATAAGGAACAAATACTCTGTGCAAGGCATTGTATTTTTTAAGATTTCACTTTTTAAATTTATTTTTAGAGAGAGTAGAAGAGAGTGAGAAAGAAAGGGAAAGAAACATCAGTGTATGGTTATCTCTTGCGTGCCCCCTACTGGGGACCTGGCCTGCAACCCAGGCATGTGCCCTGAGTGGGAATTGAACTGGCAACCCTTTGGTTTGCAGGCCGGCACTCAATCCACTGAGCCACACTAGCCAGGGCTCTAATGATTTGTACACCCATGTTGTTTTTTTTTTTTAAAGATTTTATTTATTTAATATTAGAGGGGAAGGGAAGGAGAGAGGGAGAGAAATATCAATGTATGGTTGCCTCTTATGTGTCCCCTGCTGGGAACTGGCCTGCAACCCAGGCATGTGCCCTGACTGGGAATCGAACCACGATCATGTGGTTCGCAGGCCCGCTGTACACCCATGTTTTAAGCTGTGTTTTGCCCTTGAGCTTTAGTTGTGTATTTTTAAAATATTACTTCTTACCTTTAGCTTTTATTATTCATGATTATGAAAACAGAAGTTTTCTGTTTCCCTGTCTTCAAAGAGAGCCCCCTCCCTATTTTATCCTAATGTCCAGAATTCTTTTGGAGTCAAGTAGGCAGCAACTTCACTTGAGGCAGAACTTCAACGTTGTTGCCATGATAATATTCTCTTTGGGAACTGCCTCCCTTTGGGTGAAGCAGCGGTCAGTCTCAGGCTCAGAATTGTAAGAGCCCTTATTTATTGGAGTCTCATGTAATTCCTGTTGGAAAAAATTCTCCCAAGTGGGGTTTTATGGGTAGATCTCCATCTGTTTGTTTTCCTTTTAGTCTTTAGTACTTAAACTCCATAAAATGGTTTCCTACTCTGTGTGGCATTCAGCACTTGTTTTTTACTGTGTTGTAACACCTGACAAAAGCCAAGAAAACTTTGGGTGTCTGGCCAAAAATCGTTTGTTCATGATGCTGGTGATGACGGTAATGATTGTGATGATCGTGTCTTGGCAGACAAGGAACCATTTCTCTAGTACCCGAGAAGAGATGGAGGAACTTAAGAAAAGGATGAAAGAGGCTCCCCAGACATGCAAGCTTCCAGGACAGCCAACCATTGAAGGCTATCTCTATACCCAAGAGAAATGTGAGTGGGAATATGGGAATACCTGCTGGGTTTCAGTGGGCTGGCGCCTACTGCTCCTTGGCCTCCCCAAGCCCCAGGCACCGATAGTGATCTCGGACCCCTGAGAGCTGCACCTCGTTTGGAGAGCAGCCTGGGAATAGTGCAAAACTTAAAAAGGAAGGCGCAGTTGGAGGAAGAGGTTTAGGATTTGTCTAATGAAGGCTCTGGGGTGATAAGGTATAGGGTATTCTCTGAGATTGCAAACGGGGATTGTTGACCATTTAATCCTTTGATTGGGGGAGAAGGGAAGTAGGGGATAGGAGGCAGAAGAACAATATTTATTATGTATACTATGTGCCAGGCGTGGTGCTGACGACTTTAAATATACCAGGTCCTTTAATCTTTGAAAGTACTTATCATACCCATTGCACCTACGGGGCCACTGAGGCTCAGAGATAGAGCTAGTTGATAGTTGGAAGTCACCCAACTATCAAGGAACAGGTCTAACAGTAAACTCAGGTCCGAAAAGTGTCAAAACCTATGCTCCACCCACTGTCTTCTGTACCTTCCACAGCCTTAAGATTACATGGTGGCTCTTAATGCATGAAATAGCCACTGTGATTTCAGTGGGCAAGACAGCTATATTCATTGATAACTAAGGAAAATGGGTTAACTTATCCAGTCACCAAATACTGCAGATGACTCAGGCTTTCCTGCCTCTTAAATTATAGTAGGCCAGCCTGTATGATTTGTCTTATGGAAGGAACTGTGTGTGGAAAAAATGAAGGGGAACATCCCAGCTGTGATTTCTTCAACAGTACCCTAGGGGAGGTTGTAGAACTTCAGAAGGTGGCCTTTAAAAGTCTGGATGACAGACTTCCTCTATGATTAAAGATGGGATGCATGCTTAGATGCCTTTATGACTCTAAAGGGGACTTTATAGGCAGCGTTCAAGGGTCTGTGTTTATTGCCAAGGATCGTCTAAAGAGGCTCATGATATTTAAAACAGTGTATCCTTGTTGTCTTCTTTTAGTAATTGGTTCATCATCAATGACTCCTAAGCAATTTTGCACTGTGGGATTGAATACCATCTATATCCCACTAGAATGTCTTATCTTGGGCTTCATTCAGTAGAAACCTAATTAGATAAACTCACTAAAGTGTTGAGAATGTCATTTATTATCCTGCGGATCCTACCCTGAGATAACAGGTAGGAACTTTTCTCCTAGTGGGGCTTTGGTTGGGTAAGAGTTTGCTCACTGAATTGAACCTTGACTCATACTTGGACACAAAACAGGGAGTCCAAAGTGCCTTCAGAACCTGGATAAAATACCTGTATTAATACCCCAATTTGCCATGCTTTTTGGTGGTAGTTTAAAAATGGCTTCCTAGTTTGGAGAATATGGGACTAGTCAGAATTGGCTTTCTACTCTCTTCTATTTTTATGAAGATCTATTTTGTCTGACTGATAACTTTATGTCTCATCTGACTAGGAAAACAGTTGCTCACTTGCCCATCTTGTAATAAAAGCAACATTAATGCAGTGGGTCCTAAAATCCAGCCCTTCAGATGGGTTTGCCGAGGTCCTCTGATGAAGTGCCAGTAATTCACACCACTGAAGAAACAAACCCCACTTGTTGCCTTGGGCAGATGCCTTCTCCCAAGAGGTTTCCATGAAAACAAAGCTTTGTATCTCTCCGTGCCCCTTGAACAAGGGGTCCAGTTTGGAGATTATGTTTTTATATTTCCAGAAGCATATCAATGCAATTTTAGTACCTGGACAGGGTATTTCTATCAGCATCTGAGCATCTACAGTTAGGTAATCGGAAGGCCTGGTCTGTTGTTCTCTGTGATGTTTTCATACATGGAAAATTCCGAAGAAAATGTTCTGGTTTCATGGCACATCAGGACAAGACTGGAAACAATTTATCCCGGGATTTATCCTGATGCTATTACTGCTAACTCATTTGCCTCCCGTGAAATGGTTTGTGCTTGGCCTTTTCATGTATTTTTCATTCCCTTTGTCTTCTTGCCACCCACACTTCAGGCCTCCTGTGTCCGCTTCTGGACATGACTCTGGATATTTATCAATGAAAATCTTTGACCAGACTACTGGTAGAATTACAGAGAAATACCCCTAATATCCCTCCTCCAATGTCCTCTCAAAGCATTTGATTTTAAGGGACCAAGATAGGAAGACAACAGTAACAAAATCAAACAAGCCAGCCTCAGCAGTTAACATTTTGCAGGATGGTTTGTTTCAAGGAAATGCCCTAGTAACATGGAATCTGATTTTTGCTAATTTAATAGTTTTCTTGTGTGTTCTTTCTTTTCTCTAGGTACACAATGCTAGTGATCTGCTGATCAAACCCCTGGAAACTTTTCGGAAGGAGCAAATAGGCTTCACCAAGGTACATTTTCTCTTTATGCATAAGATATATGCTTTTTACAGCAATTTACTAGTTGTTTGGCATTCATTTTTAAGTATTTTGTGGTGAGAAGGGTTTGTGTCTGTAAGAAACCTCATAATCAAAAAAAAAAAAGAGAGAAAATTAATTGGCTTCTGGCTGTGCTTCCAACTAGCTGTGTATCTGTGGATGAGACACTTCTCTTTTGGGGCTTCAGGTTCTCCATCTGGCAAATGAGGAGCTTGATAATAAATAGCTATTATTTAAGGCCTACTTACTATATACTGAGCACTGGGCCAGATGCTTTACTTTCATTCTCTAATCCCAACAGCCCTGTAAGGTTCTGGCATTATCAGCAGATACATCTGAAGGACTAGATTTTAGGACCCGTTTACAAATGAGCCCTGAGGTTTGGACAAGGTAAAGGATATGACCACAGCTATATAGTTAGTTAAGTGACAGGAGCTAGGATTTATTTATTCATTTAAAGCTTTTATTTATTTATTTTGAGACAGAGGGGAAGGGAGGGAGAAAGTGAAGGAGAGAAATATCAGTGTCTGGTTGCCTCTTGTGTGTCCCCCGATGGGGACTTGACCAGTGACCCAGGCATGGGAATTGAACCAGTGACCTTTCATTTTGCAGGCCGGCACTCAGTCCACTGAGCCACACCAGCTAGTGTTTTGTTCTTTCCTACAGTGTTAGGTAGGAAAGCAATTCATAGCTTCTGAATTGCTATGAGGTGATTGGCTTCCCAAGCATGGAATCATGGGCCAGGTGATTTCACAGGTGTTGTCTCCATTACAGGGTTTCCCCCCACTCAGGGGAAGCTGTTCAGGTATGACTCCTAACTTTCTACTTTATCCAGAACAGTTTCCCTCGGATTTGTTTTCTGTGGTAGATTTTTGGGGCAATATTTCTTTTAAAGGAGGAGTCTATTGGTTAAAAAATTTGAAAACCACCATTTTAGGCAAAATAGCTCTCCTTTTCTAATGTAATAGGATATGTCTTTCAACCTGTGTATGGCAGTTTGCATATTTATGCAATTAGATGACATTGGTTTTCTGGTTTTCTTTTAATTTTAATGCGTAATCTGCAATTTCATCAGACTGCTTGCATTTTACCACCATTAAGTCTTTAAAAAATGGTGCTTAGATTTTGCATTTTGAAATTTTAAATTATATATAATCCACATACACATATAATTAAATGAAAATCGTATAATAGGATGTGTGGAAAAGCTCACCAGTCTCCGTCTTTCTATATTCCCCATGGGCATTTATTTTTAACGATTTTTATTTTTATTATCTTGATACTTGATTTCATATATTTGACAAATATGCTTATGGCTATTTCTTAGTTTATCAACTTCAGAAATTATTTTTCATGCTATGAATACAGAACATCATTGCTCATACCTTCCTCTTTCCCTCTTCCAATTTTTGATGATTATAACATCCTTTTCATTATTCTATTGCTTCCCTCATTGCTTTAAATAATATACTTAAACCCTTATTTCTTACGCTGTCAACTTTGGACTATAGCTTTGCAAGATGAAGATACTAGCACCTCTGTCTGTCTTTACTGCTTTTAACCCTCGACTATCATCAGCCACATCTTCACTTGTCACTGTTAGCATTGATGATGTTCCTTTTTTAGCCTGGAACCTTAGTTAAATATTCTTGGCAGTTGTTATTAGGCACATTTTATAGTGGCAAAAGCAAGTGGGATTTGAACTCAGGTTTCTTGGCTCCGAGCCTATGCATTTTGACATTTCTTATATTGGGTTAATGTATTTATTTCTGGTGACTAGGATAGGTCAAGGATGATCCCCTTCTTTACCCTTTTCTTCCAATTTCTTGTCTGCTGGCTTTAGAATTCTTTGCCCACCTACACTAAACTCCTGTTTGGTTAACTCCTCCTCTCCCTCTCATGTCTCTAAAGTTCCGGCACGTGCACAGTTTGTGGGTCCTCCCCCATGCATATATTTTAGCTCTCAATTAGTAGAACCCTTTCCACCACTACTTCCCTTCTCACCACCATGTGACCCCCCCCCCAAGGTCAAGGGAGGACAAATAAGGCTCAGTCGATCTTGGTTCATAATGGGTCTTTCTTCCTGCAGTGCAGAATGCTGGGCCATCCATTGGAGGCCGCAGAATAAAGACTCAGTCATCCCCCTTAGACACATGACAGGGAGAGCATTTATACTCTTTGATTCATATTTTTGAGGTCTTGTCAGAATTGCCCACAGTATGATGTTTTCAGTTCCCTTTCAAGGATGTCCTTGCCAGAGAGGAACCTCCGCTGAATTGAGCCTTTGTGTGGTCTCTGGTGGGACCAGGGCCAAACTGTCTAACACATCTGAGGATGTATTTAGCCCACTTTTTGGAGAGTTGGAGCTGTTGTGGAAGCTACGATAGCGTGTTCTCACCCAAGAAGGCCTTGGCAGCAAGATGCGGGATTGTCAGGCTTGTTGCTGTTTCTCCACTGGGAACAGAGATTATAGAAAGAAGCTTAGGAAAAGCACCTGCTCTGGAGGTAGATGGGGCTGAAAACAATACAGAAGACGGAACAAGCCACAACCCTGATAGGGTAGATGCAGCCCAAGGTATGGGTGTGCCCTGCACTCCAAAGGCCAGTACATGTCCTGGGAGAGGGGAAAATGCTACAGGAGCTAAACTAGGTGACAGTATTCCATAAGTGATTTCCAAGCCAACAGCAAATATTTTACAAGCCTGATAATAGTAATTACTGCATACTAGGTACTTGCTCTGTGTTATCATGGCTAAGCATTATTATCCATACCCTACTGATGAGAAAGTCAAGACACACAATGCTCAAATAACTGTCCAATCACACATACGTGATATATAATATCAGGTTGTTAACAGAAGTGAGTTTCATCCAGATTTCTGTTACTCTAGAAACTGTGCACTTCCCACTGCACCGCACTCTGAGCTTAGCTTCGTGGGGATGCTATGGAGGGCTCGGGAAAAAAAAAGATGAATAAGGCCTATCAAGGACGGAGTGGGTGAATGCATTGCGATGCATTTGCATCACTTTACAGCCATGAGATGAGTGAACTAGAGCTGCTGTTTACCATGAGATGGATGAATCTGACGAATCCAAGGTTGGGCAAAAGTAGGTTAATAATAAGTAATACAGTAGTCAGTAAAAGAAAAATAATACAAGAATAAACTGTTTTGTGTACTCAACTGTAAACCGTCTTTCGCCCTGCCCTGTACAAGATCGAGGGGAGAAACAGTCCTAAAAGCAGTAGTACCTACTATGTGAGCCATTTCTATAAAGTTCAAAAACAGGTAAAACTAAGTGATGGTGTTAGAAGCCAGGATAGCGGTTATGCCAATGTGGGGGTGTTTGTGACAAAAACAGGCATGAGGGAGCCTTTAAGGGTGTTGTTAATGTTTCGGTTTTTGATTTGAGTGCTGATTACACAAGGGTGTTCAGCTGTGAATATTAATTCAGATTTGTGCTGAGTATTTTCTATAATATCTCACAATTTTTTAAACATTGAGAAAAGAACCTTGGTATTTCTTCATCGCATGTCTTCCATTGAAATTCTGGTGTGTATGTCCATGTGGGGGGGGGGCAGTGGTTGAGGGAAGCGCTATGGTTCATCCTTTTCATAATCTTCACATGTGGACCTTCCTCTCCTATTAGGCTTTTGCGCCTTTCCCCACAGAGGTAATTTCCTTAAGCAATACTTAGTGTTGTTCTACATAGTGCAGTTGTTAATCTGCGGACTCTGGATCCGCATGATGACCTGGGTCTGCATCCCAGCTCTTCAACTTCCTAGGGGTTGAAGAGCGTTGGCAAGTTGCTTCACTTCTGTGGGTCTTAGCTTCCTTATCTATACTGAATAATAGTACCTACCTTATAGAGTTGTTGTGAGCAGTGAAAAGTGTTACTATAGAATATTTAGAACAATGTCTGACATGTAGTAAACATACTGTGCTATTACTGCTTTTCACATCTATGAAAAAGGAAAAAGTCTGCACGTATTCTTTTTGTACCTTGACTTTTTTTTCCACTCACAATTATAGATGGGGTGGGCAAGAGTAGGTTTACGGTGTTCACATGGAAAATAATACAATAATTAGTAAACAATGATACAAGAATAAGCTGTATTCACCTACTTATAACTGCAAACCTACTTTTGCCCACCCTTTTCTGCGACGCCCAGCCTGTGTTCATATATTTAACTGGAGTTCTTTCATTTTTATTGCTACACAGTATTCCATTGTGACAGTATATCATGATTTCTTTAAGCATTCTCTTGTTGATTCATGAGACAGTTGCTTCCATTTTATGCCAGTACAAGCAATTCTCCTATAAAAGCGGAGTATGTGTCTTCTTGTGCACATTTGAAACTTTATAACCAAGAAATAGAATGTCTGCATTGTGGGCCATGCACATCTTTATGAGGTATATTGCCAACGTGATCTCCAAGTGGTTGTGCCAATTGATGTCATCGCTGGCGGTACAGAAATGTTGTTTTTACTCCACATCCAAGGCAAAATAAGCCAATTCAGGAAGACACAAGGGAATTCGGTTCAGCAAATATGTCTCTACTCTGTAGACAGAAGACAAATCTACTCTCTTGCAAACACAGGCTAATGTGATCATGTTATTGATCAGATCCTTTTACAGGGTAGTCTGTCCCTAAAAATAGAAAAGCAGCTGCATTTACTTTGGAGAGTAGAGAGTTAAAAGCGTGTGTCATCCCCACTGTTTTTTTTTATACTTCTATTTTATTTTTTTTAAATTTAATTCTTGTTTAAGTACAGTTTTCTGTCTTATATTCCCACTGTTAATGGTATATATAGAATGGACCTTGCCTTGGGAGGAGGTCACGTCTGTTTTCTAGCTCCCTTGAAAACTACAGCAGAAGGGAATTGCATCATTGAACAGAAAGATAACAAAAGTTCTTTTCTCCCTTCTGCAATGAAAATGAGGCTGTTATCTGCTCCTCTCCTCCACCTCATTGTCCTTTCTGTGTGAACTATTGTAGGGTGTATTTGTAATTACAAGGGTGACCTTGCTGAAATGAGCCAGACTGAAGTAAGCTCGTAACCCCGTTCTGATAGCAGCTGGCTGCAAAGTCACCTCTGGAGAGGGTAGGTGATGATGGACCTCAACTGCACGTAACCCCTCAAATTGGATTGTAATTTGTGGATTCTGCTTCTTTTTTTTTTTAAAGAAATGTCAAATGTGCTGTATCCGAGTTGTACACTAAGTAGCTTGTAGCCACATGAGGCTAGTGCACAATTGAAATGTGTCTAGTGTGACTGAGGAATTGAATTTTAAAGATTATTTAATTCTAATTACTTTAAATTTAATAGCTACCTGTGGTTAGTGGCTACTGTTTAGGTCTTATCAACTTAAAAATATTTTGTAGATAGAGTAGGTAAAACAGCCATGGTACATTTATATAATGAAGTACTACTTGGCCATAAAAATGAAGAACATTTTACGCTTTGCAACAGCATGGGTGGATCTGGAGAACATTATGCTAAGTGAAATAAGCCAGTCAGCGAAAGGCCAATGGCATATGATTTCACTCGTATGTGGAATCTAATGAACAAACTGAACTAACAAGCAAAACAGAAACAAATTTATAAATAGAGAGCAGGCTGACAGTTCTGGGGGGAAGAATGGGGGGTGGTGGAAGGATCGAGTGAAAAAGAAAAAGAACTGAAAAAATTTTGTTTATAGAAGAAGGTAAGGGAACTAACAGTAGTTCATTACTTAGTATTCATCAGGGCCCATACTGAATTTGATTCTCACAGTACCCTGTGAGGAAGATATTATCCATGTTTTATAGATGAAGAAACCAAGGATCAGAGGGGGTAAGAACTTGTTTGTGGTCACACAGGCTACAAAAATAGCAGGGCCATGATTTAAATTTGAGTCTGTCTGGTCTCTTCAGTTTCAAAAGCTAATCCCTTTGTTCTGTATGGTATGGGTATAATTTTCCTCCTGCTCCTTGACTCCCACTATAAACCAAATGTAAAATTAAATGCCTTCTAACATAGGTAATTCCAGAATCTTAACTGTTAATTTGCATGAACAAATGGGTTTGTTGAAGCTTCAGTATATTAAAACTTAAGGGCTAGTACAATGTTGAAGAGAGACAAAGTGGCCAGGGACAAAGTGACTGAATCAGTCAGTTGGGCTTTTTGTTAACTTGCAGCCACAAATCACTCGTATATCAGGTAGACTTCATTCAAGTTTTTTTAAAAGTTCAGTCCCTTGAAAAATGATGTCAAGTGAATGAGAAGACAGGCCACAGATTGGGAGAGAGAAGACAGGCCATAGATTGGGAGAAAACATTTGCAACATGCATGTCTGATAAAGGACCGGGATCCAAAATATACAAAGAACTATTTTTTAATTTTATTTTTCAATTACAATTTAGATTCAGTATTGTTTTGTATTAGTTTCAGGTGTACAACATAGAGGTTAAACAGTCATTTACTTTACGAAGTGATCACCCCTGATATTTTCACTATTTACCTGGTACCATATATAGTTGTTACAATATTATTGACTCTATTTCCTGTGTTTAACTTTACATCCCTATGACTATTTTATAACTACCAATTTTTACTTCTTAATCCCCTTATCTTTCACTCAGTACCTGAACTTCCTTCCTCTCTGGCAACCATCTGTTTGTTCTCTGTATCTATGAGTCTATTTCAATTTTGTTTGTTCATTTATTTTGTTCATTAGATTCCATATGTAAGTGACATCGTATGGTATTTGTCTTTCTCTGACCAAATTCCTTCACTTAGCATAATACCTTCTGGGTCCATCCATACTGTTGCAAATGGTAATATTTCATTCTTTATGGTCAAGTAATATTCCATTGCATATATGTGCCAGAACTTTACAAAGAACTCTTAATACTCAACAATGAGAAAGCAAACAGCTGGCTTAAAAGGTGGGTCAAAGACCTTAACAGATACCTCACCAAAGAAAATATACAAATTGCAAATAATCTTATGAAAAGGTGTTTCACATCATATGTTATTAGGGAAGGGCAAAGTAAAATAACAGTCAGATACCACTACACACTTATTGAAAGGGTATAATCCAGAACACCAACAACACCAAATGCTGGTGAGCATGAGGAGCATCAGGAACTCTCATTCAGTGGTGTTGGGAATGCACAGCTAACACCATTTTGCCAGATGGTGGTACAGCCACTTTAAAAGAGAGTTTGGCGGTTTCTTAGAAAACTACGTATACTCTTACCATGTGATCCAGCAGTTGTAGTCCTTGATATTTACCCAAAGGAGTTGAAATCTTATGTCCATGCAAAATGCTCAACATGGATGTTTTTAGCAGCTTTTTTCATAATTGCTGAAACTTGGAAGCAACCAGGATGTTCTTTAGTGATGAGTGAAACGTAAAGTGTGGTGCACCCAGACAATGCCATACTATTCAGAACTGAAAAGAAATGAGCTATAAAGCCACGAACATCCACAGAGGAAACTTAAATGTATATTGCTGAATGAAAGAAGTCAATCCAATAAGACTACGTACTGTGTGATTTCAATTGCATGACATTTTGAAAAAGGCAAACCTATGGAGACAGTAAAAAGAGCAGAGGTTGGTAAGGGAAGGAATGAGTAGATACAGAGCTTTTGGCAGCAAAAATATTGTATATGATACCATAATGATGAATATAGGCATTATACATTTGTTCAAACCACTACAATGTAAAAAACACTAGGAGTGAATTCCAGTGTAAAGTATGGACTTCGGATGATTTTAATGTGTCAATGTAGATTAATCAATTGTAGCAAATGTACTACTGTGGTGGGGGACATTCATACTGGGAGAGGCTGTTTCTGTGTAGGGGCAGGGCGTATATGGGAACTCTCTACCTTGTATTTAATTTTGCTATGAACTGCCCTTTGTGCACGCGGAGTGATTCAGGACTATATTTGAGGAAGTCAAAACTGCCAAGACCAATGCAAAAGCAAATACTCTTTTGTTTTTCTTTTTCTACCCAGGAAATAGGGAGATTGGGCACATGAAACCTGGCACTGTGTCCTTCATTCTCAGTTCTCAGCAAACTGAATTAAAACTAAAGACATCTTAATCTGTGCCTTCTCTCCCATGTCTAGGAGCGGAAAAAGAAATTTGAAAAGGATGGTGAGAGGTTTTATTCTTTACTGGATCGGCACTTACATCTGTCTTCCAAAAAGAAAGAATCTCAGTTACAAGAGGTATGTTCCGAAGCGTGTCCCCAGCTTTCCTTGCCAGCTGTAACCTCAGTAATAATGACAGCTTCCTATTGCAAAGTTTTCCTCATACTGCACCTCAGCTGAGAGTCATGTGTAATAGTCGTGTTTGCTGTTAAAACCATGGCCTGGGACTCACATGCCATGAGTTCTCAAGCCAGCTCCTCCATGGTCTCATGGTGTGAATGAATAAGGTGTTCCTGTCTTGGTCTGAGTCCCCCTATCTGTCCAAGGAGGAGTGGTACTCTGTGATCTCCAGAATCCCACCCAGTTCTAAGTAAGTTTCTCATCCTAGATTCCATGAGGATAGAGTTGAATGTTTTGGTCCTGCACTGGGACTACAGCTTATATGGCACTTGTGTTGATTTCAGTTCAAAGAAGTCACTACTTGCTGAGTGCCTACTATAGGCCAGGCTAATGCTGGATGCACCAGGACTACAGACAGAGACAATAAGGGCAGCTCACCATGAGGATCAGAATACACATGACTCACGAGTAGGATTTTTTACATACTGTAACACAAATGTGTATGTGGTGCCCTTGTTGGGCTGGGAAAAAGTATTTGCAGGATAAACAACATTGAATGTGGAGGATTGCCTTGGGGGAAGAATGCTGCCTTCCAATTTGAGGTGGTCATTGAATAACAGGGAAACGGATGCACAGAAGTGGAGAAATGGACCCTTCAAGTGCAGGGTGGTCATCCCAAGGATGCAAAACATAGAGGATGATGTTTGGGAAATAGTTCGACCAGAATTTGCATTACTACTGGAGGGTAATGAAATACAAGTTAAGATCAGGTAAGTTGAGATGGTATTGTGGAGAAATAGGGTCGGGAGTTTGTATTGAATTCTGTTGGCTCTGGGAGGATCAGTGAAGGCCTTTGGTTGTGCAAAGATTTAAAAAATTTTTTTTTTACTTATTATTTTTAGGAAGAGAGGGAGAAAGTGAGGGAGAGAAACATCAATGTATGGTTGCCTCTTGCATGCCCCCAACTGGGGACCTGGATCTGGCATGTGCCCTGACTGGGAATTGAACCAGCAACTGTTTGGTTCGCAGGCCAGCACTCAATCCATTGAGCCACACCAGCTAGAGCTACTTCAGGAATCTTAAACTGGCTGGGGCTGTAGGATGGATTAGATTAGGGAGAGACTGGAAGCGGGAAACCAATTTAGGAAACTATTACAGTAATCTAGGGGAGAGGGACTGCGTCAGAAGAGAAGCACTGGGGAAGAGAATGAAGGAATTAACTGATTAAGTCTTCTTTAAATGGAAAACTGGATCTATGTATTAGATAGAAGATTCTGTAACATGGAGATATTGTAGATTCAGATATGAAAGGTGAACCCAATTGAATAAGGTATTCGTGAGGTGTGAATATTCTTAGAGATCATGTTGTTCGAGGCCACATACATCGTGGCAAATTGAAGCTCATCTCCAGACACTCGATAATAGTGAGTATCCGTGACACCATGTGATGTGCTTCCAGATGATGAGTCGAGCCTCAGTTGTGGACGGACTTAGTATTGAGACGGCAAAGGACTATTTGTTTCTCATAAAGTGGANGAGAAAAGTTCCTACCTGTTATCTCAGGGTAGGATCCGCAGGATAATAAATGACATTCTCAACACTTTAGTGAGTTTATCTAATTAGGTTTCTACTGAATGAAGCCCAAGATAAGACATTTTAGTGGGATATAGATGGTATTCAATCCCACAGTGCAAAATTGCTTAGGAATCATTGATGATGAACCAATTACTAAAAGAAGACAACAAAGATACACTGTTTTAAATATCATGAGCCTCTTTAGACGATCCTTGGCAATAAACACAGACCCTTGAACGCTGCCTATAAAGTCCCCTTTAGAGTCATAAAGGCATCTAAGCATGCATCCCATCTTTAATCATAGAGGAAGTCTGTCATCCAGACTTTTAAAGGCCACCTTCTGAAGTTCTACAACCTCCCCTAGGGTACTGTTGAAGAAATCACAGCTGGGATGTTCCCCTTCATTTTTTCCACACACAGTTCCTTCCATAATTTAAATTTCTGAGAATGACTAGAACATTTGCAATTATCACATGCAAGGGCTTTGAACTTCCTTCCTGTTCCTCTAAAGCTGCTTTTGGACTCTTCTTATAGAAAGCATAAAAAGCTAATTAACACCTCCCACATTATCCATATTGGGGTATAGGAGTCCTTTTACCACAGTTCCAGGAAATGGGAGAGGTGCAGTCAAGCAATGAATTCCTGGCATGTTGTGAAAGGCCTCATTGAGCCTAACCTCCGTAGCATTCCTGAAATTAAATGGGAAATGGGGAGCCAACACTCAATACATGATTGAAGAGTTGTGGGGACAAAAGGGCACAACATAATTAAAGACAGAAGAAAATGAGTCAGTCCTTTGGCACAGAGCCAGCAAGGAGGGTGAGAAAAACAACATCTCAAAAGATGAATCCTACTTCAATATTTTAGAACTTTGGAATTGGGTAAATAAAAGCCATCAAGAAACAACCACGGCTGAAGAGAAGTACAGCTGAGCTCTCTAATGGTATCTGAATGAAATGGGAGTGAATGCCTTTGAGATCAACATTGGCAGCAGTTCACAAACTCTTCAGGCAGAGAAAAAAAACACTTAGTGGAGTGTGGCTTGGCTAGTGGGTCATCTACCAGGCTCCAAGGAAACTACCCATATTGGTCACTCAGGATCCGCAGAAGCAAATCTCTTAAACGGAGAAAATTCCCAAGTGAAATTTCCACAAGCAGAATACTGGGAGCAACAAAAGATAACTAGAAGGAACTAATAAATCAGTATTTCTTGCTATTAATAAAACACTTCCGTATTCCTTATACCAGCAAAATAAGTGATTAGTCTAAAGTCAGTAATACCATATTTTGCCATGTATAATATGCACTTTTTGCCCAAATTTTTAAAGGAAATTCCCAAATTTTTAAGGGAAAAATAAGGATGTGCATTATACACTGGTAGTACCTGAGATACCTCGTGTCTGTTATTGTGTCTTGTAATTATCTGTTACATAAAATTTCTTACATCGTAATATGTTCAATAATAAATGCTAAAATTACTTTGTAATACAAAAAATAGGTATCTAAATATAAATAAATAATTGGATTTAAAAATTAAAACAAAAGGTTTTTTCCTGAAAGTTTGGGCCAAAAATGTGGCTGCGCATTATCCATGGCAAAATGTGGTGCATTAGTGGCATGGCCATTATTAGAGCCTAATAGTCTCTAATGGCTCCACCTCCAAGCCCTGCCTCCGATGCTACTTTCCTAGAGGCCTGGATGAAATGAAAGCGGTACCCTGAGAAGTCGGCATCACTGTGTTGCAAAGAAGAGTGGTTACAGGTGAAATAACTCTTGATAATAGAATAAATGGGCTTACAAAACTGGTCTTCCAGTAGGAAGTCATGTTATCAGAGAAAGAGAAGGCAGAATTCTTTGTTGTCGTCTACAAAGTTCCAACAACTCCCCAAAAATGACTTACAGATAGCAAGGAAACACATTAAAAAGATGCTCCACATCATATGTTATCAGGAAAATGAACATTACAACAGCAATGAGATATCTCAAATATAACTATTAAAATGGGAAAATCCGAAACACTGACAGCATCAAATACTGGCAAGGATGTGAAGTAACAAGAAGCCTCATTCACTGCTGGTAAAAATGCAAACGTTTCAGTCACTTTGGAAGAGTTTGGCAGTTTTTTATAAAACTAGACGTACTCTGCAGCAACGCACCGACTGCACTCTTTGGAATTTACCCAAAGGAACTGAAAATTTACCTCCACACAAAAATCTGCACACACATGTATGGCAGCTTTATTCATAATTTCCAAAACTAAAAGCAACCAAGATTTCGTTCAATCAGTGAAAGAATAAACTGTGATACATCCATGTAACAGAATATAAATATCAATGATAAAAGGAAATGAGCTATCAAACCATGAAAAGAGAAAAGACATGAAGGATCTTTAATACAGTTGCTAAGTGAAAGAAGCAAATCTGGAAAGGCTACATACTGTATAAGTCCAACGATATGACATTCTAGAAAAGGGAAAATGCAGTAAAAGGAAAGATCAGTGTTTGCCCAGGGTTCATACATAAGGGAAGGGAGGAAGAGATGAATAGGTTGACAACAGAGGACTTTTTCGGTTTGTGAAAACATTCTGTATGATGATACTTTGTTTGTGAATCCACATCATTACACATTTGTCAAAACGCATAGGCCCTGGCTGGCGTAGCTCAGTGGATTGAGCGCGGGCCTGCGAACCAGACGATCGCGGTTCGATTCCGAGTCAGGGCACATGCCAGGGTTGCAGGTCGGTTCCCTGCAGGCCAACTCCCAGCAGGGGACGCACAAAAGGCAACCATACATTGATGTTTCTCTCCCTCTCTCCTTCCCCTCTAAAGATAAATAAACAAATAAAATATTTAAAAAAAACCGCATAGAATGTTCAAGATAAAGAGTAAAGCCCAATGTAAACTACGGACTGTAGTCAATAACACTGTGTCAATACTGGCTCAAGAACTGGGACAAATGGACCACAATTGCCAGATGTTAAAAATAGGGGAAACTGGATGTGGAAAGCGGTAGAGTAGGGAGAGAAAGGAAGTACATGAAATGTCTCTGTACTTTCCACTCAATTTTCCCATAAAACTAAAATTGCTATAATTATTAAAATGTATAATGTTTTAAAAATTTGACTTTAAATGTAAGAAAAAGTTTTCATGCCGATTTAAATAAAACAATCATAAACCAATATAAATTAAGCCCAAATTATTTCTGGAAGCAAAAACATAAAAAAATGAGTAACTTGCTTAAGATCACTAATGACTACGATTTTAGTGAGCATATTCGACAGTCCAGTTTAATGTTCTCTGAAACCCTTCTTCACTGAAATAGGAATAGGATTTCCACACTAATTTCTCTGTACCCAATGCTAAACTCTCACAGCTGGAGATAGAGCTTGAGATAAAATAACCAGATCTATTTCCTGTCTTTTTTAAATAACATTTTTATTTATTTATTTTTAGAGGGGGGGAAGAGAGGGACAAAGAGAGGGAGAGAAACATCAATGTGTGGTTGCATCTTGCACACTCCTCACTGGGGACCTGGCCCGCAACCCAGGCATGTGCCCTGACAAGGAAGTGAACCAGCGACACTTCAGTTCAAAGGCCAGCATTCAATCCACAGGGCAAATTTCTTTTTTTTTTTAAAGATTTTATTTATTTATCTTTAGAGGGGAAGGGAAGGAGAAAAGGAGAGAAATATCAATGTATGGTTGCCTCTGCCAAGGACACACAATGTATCGTGTGTCCCCTGCCGGGAACTGGCCTGCAACCCAGGCATGTGCCCTCCTGACTGGGAATCGAGCTGCGATCCTCTGGTTCACAGGCCTGTGCTCAATCCACTGAGCTACACCAGCCAGGGCCACAGGGCAAATTTCTTAACTGTCTTTCTAGTACCAGGCAGCTATGAAATAGAAACCAAACCAGCAAAGCATCCATCTAACCATGATGACAGGAACAATCCCCAATATCAGCAATGATTTAGGCTCCGTCCCCAGTGTTAGTGACCTACCATCATCATCCTTTCATTTTCAACTTCACTGAGTAATTCAGCAAATTCCTTGAAGGATTCAGCTGGAAGGATAAAAGAAAAATACATGAAATTAATCGTGGTACTTGATGGGCAAGTGGGCAGAGATCTGTACAACAGGAGGCAGCAATTGGCGCGCCAAGCCCGCATGGCCACTAAAGGAAGATATCAAATCCAAGGCCAATAGAAGAATGCGTTTAGTGCCAGCTGAATGTTTCTTTTTTTTCCTGCTAACCCCCTTACCAAAGAGATTTCTTTCTCCACTTTTATTGACATAATTGACATACAACACTGCATAAGTTTAGTGTATATGGCATAATGACTAGACATACATATATTGAGAAATGATTATCATAACAAGTTTAGTTAGCATCCATCACCTCATATACTTACAAAAGTATGTTCTTCCTGGTTAGGGGAAGTCTTAGGAACTATTCTCTTTATAACTTTTATACTATCCAGTATAAAGTATATAACTTTATACTAAACAGAAGTGTTAACTAAAGTTATCATGTTCTACATAACATCACCAGTATTTAGTTATAACTGAAAGTTTACACCTTTGACCACCTTCACCTGATTGCCTCACCCAACTCCCCAGCTCTAACAATCACAAATTTGACTTCTTTTTCCATGAGTTTGGTTGTTTGAATTTTACACGTGAGATCATACAGTATTTGTTTTCCTCTGTCTGATTTATTTCATTTAGCTTAACCCGCTCAAGATCTATTCTTGAGGGGCATATATGATGAGGTCTGTCCAGAAGGTATCTAGCCATGTACTATGAAAAAGACACATTTATTGAAGAAGATACAAGATATAAGAAACATTATACATAGAATAATGGCACCTCAGTCTCCTTCAAAGTAGGCACCTGGGACCTCACACAGTTCTCCCAGTTGCTATCAGCTACCTCATCATATTTTCCTGAATCTCATCAACAATCTGAAATTTCTTCCCTTTCAAAGACGATTTTAGTTTTAGGAAAAGCCAGAAGTCATGTGGTACCAAGTCTAGACTATAAGGGGAAGAGTCACCTGGGTAATTTGATGTTTCACAAAAAAACTCTACACAAGACGTGATGCATGAGTGAGTAGGTTACGATGTGATGAAGCGGCCAATCACCAGTTGCCCATAGCTGTGGCTCTACTTGCTCAGTCATTTTGAATGTGATGGCCACACAGTACACATGCTCACTCAAAGGCATCTATTGCCCCTACTGAATATTACAGTGAAACTGTTGTTCACACACGTGCATTCCAGTCCACTCCCCTTGGCTACCAGGTTATATCAATGTCCAGCAAACCATTCTCATTATATTAACAATGGTTGGACTTTTTCTGGACAGACCTCATACATTCTTTTCTTTTTTTATCTCTCTTTTTCTGCACTTTATTTTTTTAGTTTATTTAATTGTTGTTCAAGTACAGTTTTCTGTCTTTTACTCCGATCCCAGACCCCCATGCTCCCTACCTCCCTCCCATTTCCACCCCCCTTAGTTGTTGTCCATGTGTCCTTTATAGTAGTTCCTATAAATCCTTCCCCTTTTCCCTTGAAATTCCCTCCCCTCTCCCCTCTGGTCACTGTCCACCTGTTCTCTATTTCAATGTCTTTGGTTATAATTGTGCTTGCTTGTTTGTTTTGTCGTTTAGGTTCCTGTTAAAGGTGAAATCATATGGTATTTGTCTTTTACTGCCTGGCTTATTTCGCTCAGCATAATGCTTTCTAGTTCCATCCATGCTGTTGCAAAGGGTAGGAGCTCCTTCTTTCTTTCTGCTGCATAGAATTCCATTGTGTAAATGTACCATATTTTTTGGATCCATTCATTTACTGATGGGCACCTAGCTTGCTTCCAGCTCTTGGCTATTGTAAATTGTGCTGCTATAAACATTGGGGTACATAGGTTCTTTTGGACTGGTGTTTCAGGGTTCTTGGGATATAATCCTAGCAGTGGCACTGCTGGGTCAAAAGGCAAATCCATTTTTAGTTTTCTGAGAAAATTCCATACTGTTTTCCATAGTCGTTGTACCAGTCTGCGATCCCACCAACAATGGTTCTTTTCAAGTGGACATGGAACATTCTATAGGATAGACCAGATGTCAGGACACAAACAAGTCTCAATAAATTCAAGAAAACTGAAATCATATCAAGCATCTTCTGTAACCACAATGGTACAAAAGTAGAAATCAATTACAAGAATAAAACTGAAGACATGCAAACACATGGAGGCTAAATAAACTGTTACTAAACAATAAATGGGTCAACACTGAGATCAAGAAAGAAATCAAAAGATACCTTGAGACACATGAAAATGAACACACAACAACCCAAAATCTCTGGGACACAGTGAGTGTAGTTCTAAGAGACAAATTCACAGCAATACAGGCCTACCTCAAGAAGCAAAAAAGAAAAAAAAACTCAAATAAACAATCTAACCTTACAACTAAAGGAACTAGCAAAACAACAACAATGACAGCAAATAAAGCCCAAAGTAAGTAAAGGAAAGGAAATAATAAAAACCATAGCAGAAGTAAATAACATAAAGACTAAAGAAAATACAAAGATCAATGCACCCAAGAGCTGGTCCTTTGAAAAGATAAACAAAATTGAGAAATCTTTAAGCAGGCTCACCAAGGAAAAAAAAGAGAAAACCTAAATAAATAAAATCAGAAACAGGCCCTGGCTGGTGTAGCTCAGTGGACTGAGCACTGGCCTGTGAACCAAAAGACAGTGGTTTGATTCCCAGTCAGGGCACATGCCTGGGTTGCAGGCCAGTTCCCAGCCAGGGATGCACGAGAAGCAACCATACATTGATATTTCTCTCCCTCTCTCCTCCCCCCTCCCCTTCTATAGATAAATAAATAAACTCTTTAAAAAATCAGAAACAAAAGTGGTGAAGTAACAAGTGGCACCAAAAAAATACAAAGGATTGTAAGAAAATATTACAAACAACTGTATGCCAACAAATTGGACAATATGAATGAAATGAATAAATTTCTTGAAACATGCAATCATCCAAAAGTGAATGAAGAAGAATCATAAAATCTGAATAGACAGATTACAACCAATTAAATCAAAGCAGTAATCAAAAAAGAGACAAAAGTCCTGGAATAACTTCACAGGTGAGTTTTAGCAAACATTCAAAGAACCATCACCTTCCCTTTTCAAACTATTCCAAAACATTAAAGAGGTGGGGAAAATCCCAAGCTCATTTTACGAGGCCAGCATTATCCTAATTCCAAAATCAGATAAAGACACCACGAAGAAAAAAACTATAGGCCAATATGCCTGATGAATAACAAGATGCCAAAATCCTCAACAAAATGTTAGCAACCCCAATCCAGCAGTATGTTAAAAAGATGATACACTGTGATCCAGTGTGATTTATTCTGAGGATGTAAGTCTGGTGTAATATCAGCAAAAAAAATAAATGTGATAAACAAAATGAAGAATAAAAATTACATGGTCATCTCAATAGATGAAAAAAGGCATTTGATAAAATCCAGCACAAATTTTTAATAAAAGCTCTCAGCAAAGTTAAAATAGAGAAAACATACCTCAACATATTAAATGCTATGTATGACAGACCCACAGCCAGTATCATACTCACTATGATACTGGGCAAAGACTATAAGATCAGGAACAAGACAGGGATGTCCACTTTCACCTCTCTTACTCAACATAATACTGGAAGTCCTAGCCACAGCAATCCGACAAGAAGAAATAAAAGGCAACCAAATTGGAAAAGAGGAAGTAAAACTGTCACTATTTGCAGATGACATGATAGTGACATAGAAAACCCTATAGACTCCATCAAAAACTACTAGAACTGATCAATGAATTAAGGTAGCAGAATACAAACCAAATATCCAGAAATTAATTGGATTTTAATACACCCATAAATGAACTAACAGAAAGGAAAACTAAGAAAACAGTATCATTTACAATTACATAAAAAATACCTAGGAATAATGATAACAAGGATGTAAGATATGTATACTTAGAAAATTGTAAGACGCTAAAGAAGGAAAAATGAAGAAGAAACAAATAAGTGGAAGCACATACTGTGTTCATGAATTAGAAGAATTAACATCATTAAAATGTCCATATGACCCCAGATAATCTATAGTTAACCCAATTCCTATCAAAATACACATGGCATATTTCACTGAAGTAGAACAAATATCCCAAAAATTGATATGGAACTACAAGAGGCCCCAAACAGCCACAGCAATCTCAAGAAGAACAGAGTTGGAGAAATCACAGCACCTGTTATCAAACAATAATACGAGGTCGTAGTAATCAAAACATCTTGGTACTGGTATAAAAACAAACATAGATCAATAGAACAGAACAGAAAGCCCATAAATAAACTTACACCTCTATGGTCAGTTAATATAGGACAAAGGCAAGAACATACAATGCTGTAAAGATAGTCCATTTAATAAATGGTAATAGGAAAATTGTATAGATGTGAGACAAAAACTGAAACTAGCCATGGCTGAGTAACTCAAGTAACTCAGTTGTTTATAGAGTCTTGTCCTGATCAACTAAAGGTTGCAGGTTTGACCTCCAGTCAGGGTACATAAAAGAATCAGCCAATGAATGCATAAATAAATGGAAAAAATACCTGTCTGTCTTTCCCTCTCTCAAAAAATCAATACAATTTTCAAATGAAACTAGACCAACTTCTTACATCATACACAAGAATAATCACAAAATGGACTGAAGACTTAAATGTTAGACTGGAAACCATAAAAATCCTTGAAGAAAATATAGGCAGTGAGGTCTCAAAATTTCTCATAGCAATATTTTTTGTGATATATCAGCTCAGGCAACAAAAGCAAAAGAAAAATACGAAAATGGGACTACATCAAACTAAAAAAAAAATTGTTCAGTAAAGAAAACCATCAACAAAATAAAAAGACATCCCACTGAATGGGAGAACATATTTGGCAATGACAGGGTTAATGCCCCAAATTTATAAAAAGCTTATATAACTCAACATGAAAAAAAAACAATCCCATTAAAAAATGGGCACAAGGCAAAAGATTTATAGGACCTAAAGAGAAACCAGAGCTTTTGACCCAGCAATTCCACTGCTAGGATTATACCCTAAGAACCCTGAAACACTAATCCAAAAGAACCTATGCACCCCAATGTTCACAGCAGCACAATTTACAATAGCCAAGTGTTGGAAACAGCCTAAGTGCCCATCAGTAAATAAATGGATCAAAAAACTGTGGTACATTTACACAATGGAATACTACACATCAGAAAGAAAGAAGGACCTCCTACCCTTCACAACAGCACGGATGGAACTGGAGAGCATTATGCTAAGTGCAATAAGCCAGGCAGTGAAAGACAAATACCATATAATCTCACCTATAACTGGAACCTAATCAACAAAGTAAACAAGCAAACAAAATACAACCAGAAACACTGAAATAAAGAACAAACTGACAGTGACCAGAGAGGAGTGGGTAGAGGAATAATGGGGGAAAATAGGGGAAGGTCCATCAAGGAACATGTATAAAGGACACATGGACAAAGCCAAAGGGGTAGGTTTGAGGGTGGGACACAGGGATGGGTGGGGCAGGGGGTTGTTGTGGGGTAAAAATGGAGACAACTGTACTTGAACAATAATAAAAATGGGCAAAGAACCTGAATAGACACTTCTCCAAAGAGGACATATGAAAAGATGCTCATTGTCACTAATCATCAGAAAAATGCAAATTAAACTCACAATGTTTAATGTGACCTATCAGAATGGCTACTATCAATAAATCAACAAACAAGGGTTGATGAGAACAAGGAGAAAAGGGAACCCTCATGCACTGTTGGTGCGAATGCAGATCAGTCAGTGCAGTTACTGTGAGAAGCAGTATGTAGTTACCTCAAAAAAAAATTAAAAATGCAAGCCCTGGCTGGTGTAGCTCAGTGCATTGAGCATGGGCCCGCGAACCAGAGGATTGCGGTTCAATTCCCAGTCAGGGCACATGCCTGGGTTGCAGGCCAGTTCCCGGCAGGGGACACACGATACATTGTGTGTCCTTGGCAGAGGCAACCATACATTGATATTTCTCTCCCTCTCTCCTTCCCTTCCCCTCTAAAGATAAATAAATAAAATATTTTTAAAAAATGCAACGGCCTTATGACCTAGTGACTCCATATCTGGGAATATATCCAAAGAAACACAAAACTATAATTCCAAAGAGTGTATGTACCCTTAATGTTCACTGCAGCACTATTTACAATAGCCAAGATTTGGAAGCAGCCCGTGCCCAACAGTAGGTAAGTGGATAAAAAAGGTGTGGTCCATTTAAGCAAAGAAATACTATGCAGCAGAAAGAAAGAAGGAACTCCTACCTTTTTCATGGATGGAACTGGAGACTATTATGCTAAGAAATAAGCTAGTTGGTGAAAGACAAGTGCCATATAATTTCACTTATATGTAGACTCTAACGAACAAAGTAAAGTAACAAACAAAAGGGAAACAGACTCATAAATAGAGAGGACAGCAGTCAGAGGGGAGGAGGATTAGGGGCCTTGGTGAAAAAGGTGAGGGGATTAAGCAAAGAAAAACCCTCATAGACACAAACAACAGTATGGTGAGTACCAAAGGGAAAGGAGGGTGGGAGGAGGTAGAAAAGGGTAAAGGGGGTTTAAATGGTGACAGGAGACTTGGCTTTAAGTGGTAAACACACCATACAACACACTAATGATGTACTATGGAATTGTACACCTGGAACGATATAATTTTATTAACCAATGTCACCCCTATGAATTCAATAAAACTTTAAAAATTAAAAAAAATAAACAACAAATTAAATGAACAAACAAAACAAAAAAAAGTAATAGATACAGAGAATAAACTGATGGTCATGCTGGGATGGATGAAAAAGGTGAAGGTATGAAGAAGTACAAAGTGCCCATTATAAAAAGTCACAGGGATTTAAATCACAGCAGAGGGAATATGGTCAGTAATATTGTAACTATGCCTGGTGGCAGATGGGTACGTGATTTATAGGTGGGTCATTTTGTAAGGTATATAAATGTCTGTTCACTACATTATACACCTTAAACTAATATAATACAGTATGTCAACTGTCACTGAAAATTAATTTTTAAAGTAGTATAATAGCACTGGTCGGTGTAGCTCAGTGGATTGAACACGGGCCTGCAGACCAAAGGGTCACTGGTTCTATTCCCAGTCAGGGCCCATGCCTGGGTTGCAGATCAGGTACCCAGTTGGGGGAACACAAGGGGTAACCACACATTAATGTTTCTCTCCCTCTCTTTCTCCTTCCATTCCCCTCTGTCTAAAAATAAATAAATAAATAAATCTTTTTTAAAAAGACAATGGAGAGTAGGATTGAGGATGGGAGGTGGGGGGGGGTAGGGGAGAGTAATGGAAGAATAATGGGGACAACTATAACTGAACAACAATAAAAAAGAGTCTCCTACATACTGACTAAAAGGCCTCGGCAGAGGTTAAGGACTATCTTTTTACTGCTCTTGGTGAGGAAGAAATGGGACTGGGAGGAAATGATTCTTTATCCTTCTTAAGCAGCCTCCTGGGAGCTGGGCACTTGAGCACAGGAGATAAAGCTGCCCAGGTTCCGGGCATCCACAAACCAAGGAGGATGCACAGCCATAGACCTGCCTTGATAGGCACACGGCCTCCTGTAGCTGAAGACTTACCAATGTTGATCTCGTCATCAGTCAGAGTGTCTCCAATGAAATCAAACTGAAAGGACTGTAGCGTCTGGGAAAACTTCTGCACAGCTGAGGAATAATCTGCAAAGGAAAGGAAACAGGGTAAATGGTCACCATTGCTGCCCTCTGACTGAGAGCCTCATCTCTGTGAGGGCACAGAGGAGAAAAGTTGAGGAAAATGCCTCCAGCAGGCAGCAACTTGCACCAAATGATGATAAACAAAAGATCACTCTGTCATTGAGGATCTGAGCCACCTAAACCACACATCAAAGAGGAAAGAGGGCAGCCTAGTGAAGTCCTTTTAAATTATGGGACATGTTTCTTTCCAATCCCTGTCCTCTCTGACCCGTTGTACCCAAAGCCTGTAAAACCTAAATCTCCTTAGACGTACTCCCAAGAGTCTCCTCAGCATTTACTGAATTCTCATTATGGACCATAGAGCAGAGGCTTCCTCACCTCTGACCAAGTAAATACTGACAGTCATTTGACAAACAAAGAAGCAGCTCCAGGTCCCAGAGCTAGTCTAAGAGCTGGAACTAGAAGTCAGGTGGTCTGCCCGTTTCTCAAGGGCTCTTTCCTTGACAACATAGGCAACATCTGGACTTTTTACACATTAACCAGGTGACAGCCTGGGTCAGCATGCAATCTGACGGGGGAGCAAATCTCATTTGCTCACAACTTAAACTGGTATGGCCACACATATGTCATTCATTTTAGCAAATGACTTGGAATTTTATCATATAAGAGTGTAATGATGGTATAAAAGAAAATCACAAATAGCTACCCTTTTGACAAATGATCTTTATTCAAATTTTTATTTTTTTTACTTTTTTATTAAATACTTCTGAATTTTATTGTTGTTCAACTACAGTTTTCTGGCTTTTCCGAAACCGCACCCCAGCCATCCCCACCTTCCTCCCCTGTTTCCACCCCCCTTGTTTTTGTCCATCTGTCCTCTACAGTTGTTCCTGTAAACCTTTCCCCCTTTACCCCCATAAAAGAACCTGCACCAAAAGGTCTGGCTGAACCCTCCCCAGTTGCTCAGAACAGCAGCCTCAGCAGCAGCTGGGAGCTTGATAGAAAAACACATCCCCCAGCCTTGCTCAGACCCACTGAACCAGAATCTGCATTTTTAGACCATCCCTCAGGGATTATTATGCTCTTTAAAGTTTGAGGAGCATTGCTCTCAGCAACCAAAGAAACTCACTAGAGTATCTTCTAGAAAAACTCAAGCTTGCAGGTTATTTGGGGTTCCCTGTTCCTATTCTACTTTCACTCCCTAATTTCATCATCTTCCACCTCCACATCTGTAAGATACACAGGCTTACTGACATTTTTGCTCTCAGGCTAACAGAAAGTGAGACAATACCAACAACAGCATCTATCCCTTTCAATAAATAGCTCTTGTGGTTAAGCTATCATGATTGAACACAATAAAATGTGTTCAGGCATTTGTCCAGAACAGATTAACCTGCCAAGAATTTTATTACCATCTTGTCTATGTCCCCTTTCCAGAGTACTTATTTTCAATACTTTAAGAGTCCTGACCCTTACAGGAACTAGTATAAAGGACACATGGACAAAAACTAAGGGGGGTGGGTGGAAATGGGAGGGAGGTGGGGAGCATGGGGGGTGGGCTGGGATGGGAGTAAAAGACAGAAAACTGTACTTGAACAACAACTAAATAAATTTAATTTTTTTCAGCACAAAAAGAAACAGAGTCCTGACCCTCTGAACACATCACTGATGATGAGGAAGATGGGGATGATGATGATAAAAAGGTTTTACAGGGATTGGCGACTCCAGACCAGGTTACCATGCCTTCTTAAATTTCCACAATTGAGAATCATATTTTCCACTAAGAATCTGGGCCACATAAAAGTGAAAGGAGTGTGCATACCCTGTCCTCCACATTTCACCAGCAGAGAGAACACAAAGCTGGCTCCAGGTCTGGAAAACAATCGCTTTTCTCTGGCCTACTTGGCCAGCAGCAGGAAAGGGCAAGCCCGCAATTCCCCACGTACTCTGTTTCACTTAGGGAAATCAAACACAAATATTCATTATATTGCCCTCTCACACCTACCAGGATTTCTTAAGTGTTACCTGAGCAAAACAAGGTATAGTTATTCATTTCTCTTTGAGAAATATATGAATATTTCATAAGCCACAAATAATACAGCTTTCAACATTTGTAGTATTTTTGTACATAAAGGCATGGAGTTAAATTCATTCCCTTTTTTGTTTTCTTCATCACTTCTTTTAAAAATATTTTTAATTTTTCAATCACAGTTGACATGCATCATTTTATTAGTTTCAGGTATAGAACCACCTTCTCTTCTCTAGACTTCTGGCCTTCAAAATACTACCTTACAGTAGTTACTGAAAACCCTTCTCCCCACTGTCCCCTCCCTCCTCCCCTCTGGCTATTGTTAGATTGTTCTTAATTTCAATGACTCTGATTATATTTTGTTTCCTTTCTTCTTTTGTTGATTATTTCTTCTTTTGTTCCATTTAAAGGTGAAATCATATGGTAATATTTTAAACTATAAAAAAAAAAGCCACTACTTCACATATTCACAGAGCTTGAAGAAGTTTATGATGGTCTTTATACAAAGTCTCATTCATTCCTCCAAATGATCCAAACAAAGGCTGATATTACTATTCCTACCTTATAAACAAAAAACATCTGAGACAAATCACAATCAGAAATATGAACGACCATAAATTAACTGCTCTTCATGGAAGGGTATTATTCATTTGGCCTCTGTACTGAGGGAAGTGCCAGAAAAAAACTCGTATATTTTATTTTTTTTAAAGATTTATTTATTTATCTTTAGAGGGGAAGGGAAGGAGAGAAGGAGAGAAATATCAATGTATGGTTGCCTCTTATGTGTCCCCTGCTGGGGACTGGCCTGCAACCCAGACATGTGCCCTGACTGGGAATTGAACCGCGATCGTGTGGTTCCCAGGCCCGCGCTCAATCCACTGAGATACACCAGCCAGGGCAGACTTGTATATTTTAGATAAATGATTTGGGTAACTTCTGGACTCCAAAGAATCAACAGATAACCCAGAAGTGCTTCCCATGTATCGGACATTTATTTTCTTATCATCTTTAAAATCACTACATCATCCCAAACCATATAAACTAATCATTTTATCCTCCCCAATACTTCCTTATCTCTAACAATCCACTATAGCTCACAATTTCTCATACTATCTTTGAGGTTTCTCTCCCCATCACGTTTTCCTTATTTCTTAAAATATTTTATTTATTTTTAGAGAGAGGGGAAGGAAGGGAGATACAGAGGGAGAGAACCATTAATGTGTGGTTGCCTCTTGTGCACCCCCTACTTGGGACCCGGCCCGAAACTCAGGCATGTGCCCTGACTGGGAATTGAACCAGTGACTCTTGGTTCAAGGGCTGGAAGTCAGTTCACTGAGCTACATCAGCCAGGGCCCTTACTTATTTTATAATATAATTAGCTAATGCATTTTAGGCAATTGAAACTCTTTGGGAATGAAGTAGAATATAAAGAGGACTAATTCATTAATTAATTAACTAAAATTATGTAAACACCAACGTTCTTTTTATCACTGTACTTCTCTATGGTACCATACAAAATATACTTTTATGTCTAAGCTTTTTAGGTCTGTAGCATGCTTGGAAATAAACCTACATAAAAAAAAAACAAACCCAGGAGCTATTCCAACCATCATTGTAGAAGCTCTGAAAAACAGTAAAAGGTTTGCTGCAACCAACCAAAAGCCAGGTCAAGAAAAACTTGTCTTCAAAATGGCAGGAAAGGACTCCCACCAAGATGGAGGCATTGGTGGAACTACTGTGCCTTCTCCCACAACCAAGTTTGAATACAACAAAGGTTTAGTGAACAAAGATGCAGCCAAAGAACAGAAAATTGAACTATACGAAAGTCCGACAACAACCAACCGTTCAACCGGACTGGCACAAACAGTTCAAAATATGGCTCAAGAAGAACTCAAAGTCCAAGAGCCGATAACTCTCAGCGACCGAGAAATAAGAACCTCTCAGATGCACAGTTCAAAACACTGGTGATCAGGATGCTCACAGAACTGGTTGATTTTAGCCACAAATTAGAGGAACATATGAAGGCTAAACTAATTGAAATTAAGGGAAATGCACAGGAAACTAATAGTGATGGAAAGGAAACTGGGACTCAAATCAAGGGGGTGGACCAGAAGGAAGGAAGAAATGACTAAAGAGAAAAAAGTGAAGTTACAAGAATTCAAAAAAATGAGGAGAGGCTTAGGAACCTCCAGGACATCTTTAAACGTTCCGACATCCGAATTATAGGGGTACCAGAAGGGGAAAAGAAACAGCCACGAGTGGAACACTTATTTGAACAAATAATAAAGGAGAACTTCCCCAGTCTGGCAAAGGAAATAGACTTCCAGAAAATCCAGGAAGCTCAGAGAGTCCCAAAGAAGTTGGACCCAAGAAGGAACACACTAAGGCACATCATAGTTACATTAGCCAAGATTAAAATGAAGGAGAGAATCCTAGAAGCAGCAAGAGATAAGGGGACAGTCACCTACAAAGGAGTTCCCGTCAGGCTGTCAGCGGATTTCTCGAAAAAGACCTTACAGGCAAGAAGGAGAGTATTCCAAGTCATGAAATCCAAAGACCTACATCCAAGACTGCTCTATCCAGCTTTCATTTAGAATGGAAGGGCAGAGAAAGTGCTTCTCAGATAAGGTCAAGTTCAAGGAGTCCATCTTCACTAAGCCCTTATTATATGAAATGTTAAAGGGACTTATCAAAGAAAAAGAAGATGAAAAATATGAACAGTGAAAGGACAGCAAACTCAGTTATTAACAACCACACCTAAAACAAAAGCAAACCAAGAGGACAGCTAGATCAGGAGTGGAACCATAGAAATGAAGAACACATGGAGGGTTAGCAACAGTGGGGTGGGAGGGGGAGAAGGGGGGAGAAGGCACAGAAAATAGCATAGATGGTAGGTAGAAAATAGATAAGGGGGAGGGCGAGAATAGTAGGGGAAATATAGAATCTAAAGAACTTGAGACACATGGTCATAAACTAAAGGGGGGAATGGTGGGTGAGGGGGTGTGCAGGGTGGAGGGGAATGAAGGGGGCGAATAGAACAACTGTAATGGTATAATCAAGAAAATACATATTTTTTTAAATGGCAGGAAAGATTTTCGGTATTTTTGTGAACCCCAGCTGTCCCCCATGGGGTAGTGGTCTTGATTTTAAGCAAGTGGCAGCCTGTTTCCTGATTCCCAACCTCAAACCATAGGATGCAGAGCCAACTTCATTTGCAAAGTATTGTGTACATCTGTTCTAACCTGTCTGGAAAATCCCTAAAGGACCGATCCAAGGTGGTCATCTAAGTTTCACACAGGATGGCAGGTAGGGAATACTCACAGAATATTCAAGGTAGCTACAAACCTACTTGATTAGCTCACTAAGGGTTATCATAACAATATGGCATAAACTGGGGGTGGGGCTTAAACAAGAGAATTTATTTTATCACAATTCTGGACACTAGAAGTCTAATATTAAGGTGTCAGCAGGATTGGTTTCTTCTAAGTCCTCTCTATTGGGCTTTTAGGTGGTCATCTTACTCCTGCGTCTTCACACGGTCTTCCTTCTGTGTGAGTCTGTCCTCATCTATGGTTCTTAGAGAAAGCCAATCATGTTGGATTTGGGCACAACCACATGACCTCATTTACCATAATTACCACTTCGATAGCCCCAACTCCAAATAGAGTCACGACATGAATTTCTGGGAGTTAAGACTTCAACATGATAATTTTCAGGGATACAATTCAGCCCATAAAAGCCACAGATTACTGGGGCAAGAGATAATCAGTGGAGACATACAATAAATATACCATCTAAAGCCCATATTTGAAGCTAGGGTGAAATTCTTTGGAAAATAATGACATTCAAGAGCAGCCATTTACATGGAAGAAATTTAGAGAGCACGTGCCAAGGCAAGATGCATGCTTAGAAAAGAGCTGAGAAGAAGCCTAACTAAATGGTGGAATAGCCCAGCACAAGGCCAATCTGCAAAGCCTAGGAAAGCAGCCTGGTCTGTCTCTTTTTTTCTTACATGCTTTTGGTTTGTTCATTTGTTTGCTTCTTTGATCTCCTGAAATTCATAGAAATCTCTGTCAAAATACGAGCTGAAAACAACAAAACAAACACTCTTCAGTGATCACGCAACAAGGGATAGTCATTGCAAAAATAATTTGTAAATGTGTCAAAACAAATGGACTACAACAGCCTTCAAAAATAAAAAATTTGCCCTGGCTAATATGGCTCAGTGGATTGAGCACTCACCTTCAAACCAAAGGGTCGCCAGTTTGATTCCCAGTCAGGGCACATGCCTGGGTTACAGGCCAGGTCCCCAGTAGGGGGCGTGCAAGAGGCAACCACACATGGATGTTTCTCTCCCTCTCTTTCTCCCTCCCTTACCCTCCCTATAAAAATAAATAAATAAAATCTTTAAAAATTGTTAAAAATTAAAAATAGCAAACTCAATGGCAATTGGAGAATCTAATTTGATTTCCTTCATTACCACATTAAATTAAAAAATGCTCAATTTTCAACAAAAATTAAAATCACAAGGCATATAAAGAAACAAGAAAACAAGGCTTATTCTAAGGAACAAAATAATTGACAGAAACCAACAGACATTAGACTTAATAAACAAAGACTTTATAACAATCGTCTTAAATATGCTCAAAAGCTAAGGGAAAAAACAAAAAAAAAGAAGTAAATGGTGCATAGACTTCCACTGTGTAAATGTACCATAGTTTTTTTGATCCAGTCATTTACCGATGGGCATCTAGGTTGCTTCCAACTCTTGGCTATCGTGAATTGTGCTGCTATGAACATCGGGGTGCATAGGTTCTTTTGGATTCTATGCAGCAGAAAGGAAGAAGGAACTCCTATCTTTTGCAACATCATGAATGGAAATGGAAAGCATTATGCTGAGTGAAATAAGCCAGGTGGTGAAAGACAAATACCATATAATATCACCGTTAACAGGAATCTACACAACAAAACAAACAAGCAAGCAAAATATGACCAAAGATGCTGAAATAGAGAACAGGCTGACAGGGACCAGAGGGGAGGGGGGAGAGAATCACAGGGGAAAAGGGGAAGGATTCACAGGAAGAAGTATAAAGGACACATGGACAATAACTAAGGGTGGGGGGTGGAAATGGGAGGGAGTTGGGGAGCACTGGGGGGGCAGGGCTCGGAATGTAAGACAGAAAACTGTAGTTGAACAAGAATTAAATTTTTTGAAAGTTAAATATTTAAAAAAAGAAGTAAATGGAATCAGGAAAACAACATCTGAGTAAAATAAAAATGTTAACAAAGAACCCCAGCTGGTATAGCTCAGTGGCTTGAGCATGGGCTTGCAAACCAAAGGGTCATGCTGGATTGATTCCCAGTCAGGGCACATGCCTGGGTTGCAGGCCAGGTCCTCGGTTGGGGGCATTAGAGAGGTAACCACGCACCGATGTTTCTCTTTCTCCCTCCCTTCCCCTCTCTCTAAAATTAAATAAAATCTTAATAATCTTATAAATCTTAATAAAGATTAAGATTTATAATCTTAATCTTAATAATCTTATAAAATCTTAATAATCTTATAAATCTTAATAAATCTTATAATCTTAACAGAGAGAAAATAATTATAAAATAAAAGCAAAGGACATTACATGTTAATAAAAGGGCCAATTTACCATGATGATATAAAATTATGAGCAGATATCAGAGCCCTAAAATATACAAACAAAACTGACAGGATTAAAGAGAGAAACAGATAGCTCTGCAACAATATTTCCAATGACAGATAAATTGAACCATAAGACCAGTAAAGATATAGAGTACTTAAATATACTATAAACCAATTGGACATAAGTGATATATAAGGAAGACTCCAAAAACGTAACACTTTTTGAAGTATACACTGAACATTCTCCAGGATAAACAGTGTGTTAAGCCACAAAACAAATGTTAGTAAGTTTTAAAAGGTTAAAACCATACAAAATATCTTTACAGATCAAAATGGAATTAATAACAGAAAGAACACGGAAAAACCCACAAATAGTTGGAAATTAAAAAATGCACTCTCAAACAATCAATGAGACAAATGAGAAATCTCAAGGTAAATTAGAAAATACCTTTAGACAAATAAAAACAAAAGTACATGTACAGTGAAAACAAAAACAAAAATGCATGGCATGCAGTGACGTGAGAACAGTGTTAAGAGGGAAATTTATAACTAAAAACACATACATGAAAAAAGAAGAAAATTACCTCAAATCAATAATCTACCTTTATACATTAAGGAACCAAAAAAAGAAAAGAAACCTAACCCCAAAGACAGCTGAATAAAGGAAATAAACACCAGAAGAACAATATAGATAATTAGTAACACCAAACGTTGATTCTTCAAAGATAACCCAAAATGAACAACCCTTTAGCTAGATTGAATGAGGAAAAAAATAGAAGCCTCAAACTACTCAAGTTAGAAACTGGGACCCTGTGCCTTGGTGCCCAACCTCCATCCCATCACCATGTTGGTGTCAGAGTAGACCAAGTGGGACACACCCCTGCAAGTCAGCAACAAGCCACCTACCCCTGACGGAGTCACTGCTGTTTCACTCTGAACCAGCAGTAAAGCGCTCATGCCCCTTCCTGCTAGCGTGGTGTGTGAGCAGGCCTCATGGAGAGCTAGGACTGGACTTCCACTCACCCATCCATCAAGGCCATCCCGTCCCCACAACAGAGGCCCAGAGGAAGCAGTAATAAAGTACTCTTGCCTCTCCCAGAAAAGATGATATTAGGAAAAGACTTGGGGGCCTGAATACCTATGTCCCCCTCAGCACAAAGGATGATATAGCTCTAGGCTATGAAAGAGAAATAATGGGAAACTTGGACTTCTGCCCCCACTTGGGAGTAATGAAGTTCTTTGTGTTCACCCAGAGAAGTGGTGTAAGAGACAGCTTGCTAAAAACCCAAAATTTAAATAAGACCAAATTCTCATATCATAATTCCCAAAATGTCCAGGCTTCAACTGACAATCATTTGTACCGTCAAATACTGGGAAGTTCTCAAGTGGTATGAGAAAAGACAGTCAACAGACACAGAGATGGTACAGCTGCTGGAACTATCTGACGACTACAGAGCAGCAATCGTAAAAACAAACAATTACCGACATGCTTGACACTGATGAATAATGTTGTAGAAAGTCTCACCAAAGAAAGAGCAAGTACCATCAAAGAAACAAAATACTAAGAAAAGAAAAATACAATAAATGAAGTAACATAACAATCAACAGATTAAAAACAGAAAAATAGAGAGGAAAAAGGAAAGAATCAGAGAACTTGAAAACAGAACAATAAGCATTACTCAATCTGAAAAACCAAAATATAGACTGGCAAAAAAATCTAAAAGCATCAGAAACCTATGGGACTATGACAAAAGATCTCAGTTTTACAACATCACTCCTCAAAAGTGAGGAGAAAGAGGAGAGCAATGGAAGAGTACTCAAAGAAATAATAGCTGAGCATTTCAAAATTTAGCAACAGACAAAAACTGCAGATTCAAGAAGTGAAACCAATACCAGATACTCCCCCACAAAATATATGCCGAGATATCATTGTGAAACTATTAAAACAAAAGAGAAGAAAAAATCTTGAAAGCATAGAGAGAGAAATGACTGACACCTTACCTATATGGAAAAGTTCTAATGATAGAAGCTTTTGCATAAAAAAATGAAGACCAGGAGAATGTGGCATAACATTTTGCAGGCACTGAAAGAAAAGAACTACAAACCCAGGATTCTATATCCACTGAAAATATCCTCAGGAATGAAGACAAAATCAAGACATTGGCAGATAAATAAAACTAAGAGATTTGTCACCAGAACTACACTAAAGAATGGGTAAAGAGCCCTGGCTGATGTGGCTCAGTAGATTGAGCACTGGCCTGCAAACAAAGGGTCGCCAGTTTGATTCCCAGTCAGGGCACATGCCTGGGTTGCAGGCCAGATCTCCAGTAGAGGGCAAGAGAGAGGCAACCACACATTGATATTTCTCTCCTCTGTGTCTCTCCCTTTACCTCTGTAAAAATATAAATAAATAAAATCCTAAAAAAAAAAGAATGGGTTAAGAGCCCTGACTGGTGTGGCTCAATGGGTTGGGCACTGTCCCAAAAACTGTAAGGTCACTGGTTCGATTCCCAGTCAGGGATGTGCAAGAGGCAGCCAATCAATGATACTTTTCTCCCTGACTTCCCTTCTCTAAAAATAAATAAAATCTTTTTTTTTAAAAAAAAAGGGGGTAAAGGAAGTTCTGTAAACAGAAAGGAAATGCTAAAAGGAGAAATCTTTCAATAAGAAGAAAGAATAGCAGTAATAGCAAAAATATGATTAAATACAATAGATTTACTTCTCGAGGCTTTCTAAATTACTTCTGACAATTGCAGCAAAACTCACACCACCATCTGGTGTACTTCTCAATGTATGTAAATACTTAGTACATGTTGTGTTATAAATGAAGAATGAGAAAGGAACATAAGAGGTGTAGAAAATATACTTCACTAGAAATAGTAAAATGTCAGCACCAACAGACAGTAAGAATGTATGAGTAGATATACAAATATACTATATACATATTATATTTACACAAACATATATGTATATATGCAAATATATAAATAGAGTCTAGCACAAGTAATACCCCTTTCTTACTACACAATCTTTTATTACAAAACCATAGGCATGTAATTCTGTAACACAACAATATCACAGTCAAGTATACCCTATGACATTTTAGGTGAAATGTTCAAATTAAAACTATAAGTCATTACACCTGTATTATTACCCTACCTACCACATTCAAGCAGGCCTTACTTCTGCCAGATCCTGTATATTTAGAAATATAATACCTAGAACAAAAACTTTAAAAAGCTATACAGGGGTACATTTAGGACTGAGGACTAAAGAGAGGGGTAAAAGCAGGCAGGCTTCAGTCTCTCTAATGTTTTCTTTAGAGAAAGTCAGCAATGAAGCAAATGACAAAATATGCATAGCGGGGTGGGGGGCAGGTACAAAGATGTTTATTGCCTGTCTCTCTATACTTTTAAATTTGCATTAATAATAAGAAGTCATTGGCTTTTCCCTGTGTCTCCTGTGCTCCTTCAACCACAGTATTTTTTTTTTCCAGCAAGTTGCCTATATAATGTTTGTGGTAGCAACTGACAGCTGGGGTTAGGACCACAGAGAAAAAGCCAAAAAAAAAAAGTGCAAGGCTGGCACCCAAACAGGTGCCCTGTGTTGCCAGTGCCTTTTTTTTTTTCTGTGACTTTTGGAAGTAGTATTGAATTCCAAGTTCACAGTGATGCCCATGGGGAATTCTACCTTTGCGATCCTTTCTTAAAGTTATCACCAATAATAAGAACCTGACACCAGGCCAAGGGAAGGTTATACTGCTCGGGTCTCTAATCTGCCCCTCAGACTGCAAAGCGTCCAGGGTTGTGCTTAGACTTATTAACATCTGAAAAGCTTGTCTTTTGCAGATTTACTGAGTACTGGCCCTTTCTCTGATTCCCAAGGGAAAAATTTTAGTTCTCCTTGGCAGAGACTCTGCAAAGGCTCAGCCTTTGAAAGAACAAAGCAAGAGACTTCTGGGCCAAAAAAGACAGAGGGAAATCTTTATTAACCGCCCCCCACCATTTCTCTTAGTCTAATGGGTCATTTGGGCAAATAAAAAAAAATCAGAGAGCCTAAAGCCTTCAAATCATTAGAACATAGGCTGCTGCTATGCCCCCACAAAAACCTACAGGAGGTGAAGCAAAACATTTTTGTAACAGTCTTAGGAAACTGAATTTTCCATTACTGGGTAGCTTCTAGGTCTACTAACATGTTACCGAGAAAGGAACCAAAATGCTGCAATTTGAAGTTCACATTCTAACCCTGCTTAAATCACAATTACATCACATATAATGGTGGCCAAGAAATGCATGTAAGTGTGATATAAAGCAATATGCAGCCAATATGATCAGTATTTCATATACACATGTGCATACCCCACATGTGGAAAGACTGTGACAAAGTACATATAATATTCACATTCACAGTGAGTACCTTCCTCTCCAAAAGCAAGTAAGTGTCACTAATTTGAGAGTAACTCCCTCTCCTGACTTTTAAGAGCCTCTAATCACACTCCTAGGGACCAATATTGACAAGGAAACCTTTAATTCAAATGGTATTTTCTATTCTGGTCCGATACAATTCAATCAGTCTTGATCTTGTATGTCCTGATGCTGGTAATTAATCCCATTGAGAAAGACAGCTGCTTCTGTACCTCTCCAAGTTCACTAAGAAAACAGTCCTTATAGCTTTTAACAATCATTAAGTTTCACACCTAAACAGCACATCTTAAACAAACAGACTAAAGCAGAAAGGCTAATTGAAAGATATTTTTTGGTAGAACTGATTATTTTAAAATAGAAAGACTGACGTCCAGGATAAAGCATGATTTCCCCTACGTGACAGAATTAGCTAGTGTAGTGTCAAAGCTAAGAGGGCCAAAACTTTTGGCATCTCTGGGCCACACTGCACGAAGAGTCATCTTGGGCCACCCGTTAAATATACTGTGACATGTAATCACAAAACAATCTCATAATCTTTTAAGTAAATTTACAATTTTGTGTTGGGCCACATTCATAGCCATCCTGCAGGCTGCGTGTGGCCTGCAGGTCGCAGGTTGGACACCCCTGGCAATGGTAGGACAAGGTCTTTTCTAGGTGAGGTGGGAGAGTGCAACAAAACGCTCTTAGTATTTTAATAAATACCATTTCCTCTCCAGCTCACTCATTGGATTAAGACAGAATTGAATATTTTATGTAGTTAGGTTTTGTTATAGATGAATTGATGTGAGTGAATTTCAATGTTGTATTTCTGTTTTTGGATTCCAGTACAGTGGGAAAATAAATGGGATTGCTAAATAATTCTTTCACTACTTGTAAAATGGTTAAAGGCTAAGTGAGATAAGATATACAAAGTTCCTGGCCCAGAACAGATGCTCAATAAATTATAGTTTCCCAAGTTCATAATGATGCCTTATCTGTGCACACAGGCTTAATAGTTTACAAAGAAGCTTTGACCCTCTGATTAGTTTCACAACTGTGTGAGTTAGAGCAATTCTTCTTCTTCACCTTTAAAACCAGGTAAAGGGGGCAAAGAAGAGACGCATAAGTTGCCCAGTATCACCCCAGAGCTGGCCAGTGAGAGCTCCCAGCCTCACAGGAAGTTCTCGGCCCCCAAAGCCCACAGTGCTCTTTCCCTCAGCCAGTAGTTCTCAAACTGCCATGCACATCAGAATAAACTGAAGAGATGAAGTTTGTTAAAACGCAGTCTCTGATCAAGCAGATGTGGGATGGTGCCTGAGATTCTGTATTTCTAACATTTTGCCAGGTGACGCTAATGCTGCTGGTTAGGGACCGCACTTTGCCAACTGCAGGTCTATCCATACTGACGAGTTAGGGAGATGTAGTGTAGTAAGTGTTAAGGATCTCAGGGGTAACAGCTCTCATGCCCAGGGAATCACAGACTGTCAAGAGCTGCAAGGGACCCTGGAATATCTATACCAGTAGTTATAACCCCAGATTTATTATCAGAATAACACAACACAAGATTATTAATTCCCCTTTGCTTGGCTCTACCCTCAGAGATACTGAATTCAATTGCATAGGATGGAAACCAGGTTCTACGGAAAGAATCCTTTGTTAGCAGACTTACTTACCTTATAAAGAAAACTAAAAAACTTCTTCAGGCTAAAAAGCAACTGACTGTAGATAATAATGCAAATTCACATGAAAAACTGAGATCTCTTACAAAATTAACTATGTCATTAAAAATGAGTATACATGTATATTTCCTCTCCTTTCTTCTCTTAACTGACATAAAAAACAATTGTATAAAACAGTATGTATGTAATTTTATACTTGGGGCCTGTAATATAAGAAAACAGTATATTTTACATAAATTCACAAAAGAGTAGGGTAAAAGCAGAGCTATAATGGACTAAGGAAATGACACAAAATGGTAACTTAAATCTCAAAACAAATGAAGAGAACCAGAACTTGCACTCAAGAAGCTTAATATAACAAATTGTGTAAATGCATGCCAATACGCCCTGGCTGGTGTGGCTCAGTGGATTGAGTGCAGACCTGCGAATGGAAAGACTGCAGGTTCAATGTCCAGTCAGGGTACATGCCTGGGCTGCAAGCCAGATCCCCAGCTGGGGGCGTGCGAGAGGCAACTGATCAATGTACCTCTAGCACAGCGATGTTCCTCTCTCCCTCTTTGTCCTTTCATTCCATTCTCTCTAAAAATAAATAAAACCTAAAATGGTGGTTGTTACAGGCACTGAGCACGATGGTTACTTTCTTATTTGCACTCTTCAGTATTTTCTAAATTGTTTTAGTGAACCGATATTAACGTTACTATATTAGTGGGGGAAAAGAATACATCTTACACAAAATGTTTACTCAGCATTTTTTGGCGGGTGTTGGGAACCATGATAGGAACTAGGGCTATGAAGACAAGAGAGCAATTGCATTGGCACGAGAAAGACTTCACAGAAGAGTGATAAATATTGGGTTGGCCCAAAAAGTCCATATGGTTTTTCTGTAAAATAAAAGACCCATTTTTCATTTTCATCAATAAGTTTATTGATTTGGATATTTAGAATATGTTGGTTATCTCCAATGTGGTAGAACATTGCTTGTTCTCAATGAATGTCTCAATTTGATCACTACCAACTGCAACTGGCCTACCCTACTGCGGAGCATCGTCCAGCAAGAACTCTCCAGCACGAAACTTCACAAACCACTTTGGACACATTCCATCGGTCACAGCACCTTCTCCATACACCGCACAAATCTGTTTTCGCATTTCAGTTGTGTTTTTACCTTTCCTGAAATAACAAAGCATAGCATGCTGAAAATGTGCCTATTTTCTTCCATCTTAAATATTAAAATGGCTACACAAAAATTCACTCATTTTGATAAGCTTTTTAATGCACGCTGATATGACAGCTGTCACAATATAATCTAACAAAATTGTTTCAAATGAAGTTAAAGACAAGTAAGTGCTACCAGAGACATCTTACAAAAAAAACTTTTTGGCTAACCCAATATTTGGCTGTGACTTCAAGGATAATGAGACATTCACCCAGGTGAAAAGTGGGAATGGAATATTCCAGGGCAGAAAAAACAGCAGATAAACAAACAAGAAATCTGGAAAAAAAACAGAAATATTCTGAGAACTTCAAGCAGTTGGAAAGTAGTGGGTGTAGCAGGAGTAATAGAAAATAAAACTGGAAAAGTATTTTAAGTAGAAGACAAACTGTAAAGAATTTTTGAATATCATGCAAATGAGTTTAGATTTCAACTTACTAAAGCTTTTATGAACCAAAGAATGACTAAATCACATTTTCATGGCAAAAAGGGCCTTTTAATATACCAAGTGTTAATGAGATGTAAGACTGATTCTGTCATATTTTCACATCGCTTAGTTCACTTTTAGTGACTTCTTTATCAGAGATTCTTGAAGTGGTCCCCCAATCAGATGTCAACCACGACGAGGGGGAGGAGAGACAGAAGGAAGTCAGTAGTGAGTTTAGGGGTGCTCTCGAAAGAGATTTACAAAATTCCAATTTATCTGTACATAGCGCTGTATGTCCCAGAAAATACAGAAAAGTGCCGGTTTAAAATATCCCATCCTGTTTTTGCCATAAACACACAAGTACATTCCTATTAACAAAGAGTATATATGGTGAACTTTGGCTCACTAAGCATGGTCACCATAGCATGGCTAGGTGTAAATATGACATAGACCACATGCTACCCATAGGCTGGCACTCCATCCCCTTCAACACTCTATACCCGACACCCAGCACAGGCCCCCCAGGTAGGCTCATGGTACCAGCGGGTAAACCCACCTAACAGACTCAAACTTCGTAAAATTTCCCAAAGAATATTCATTTCATTCTTAACAGTTTTCCCTGTCAAGAAGATATAGTATTTTGTTCTTGAAAAGATACTTTTAGGAGTTTTTATTTCATATTAACCAACAAAAAAAAAGGGAGGGGGAATTCCTCTCCAAACTAAAACACCACTGACAGAAACCAGGTTATCAGCAGAGCCCACCAATTTGCTATGCGCGCATTTCTCATAAGCTTTTACCTCTATGTAAAGAAGTCACATCACTAGGCCGACAATTACAATGCACTTACTAGCAGGAAGAGGAGAAGGAGGCATAGACTCTTCCCCCAGCTATGGGGAAAGAGTCAACTTATTAAAATAAACACTAGGCCCAGAATGGAAAGCAACTGAGGTTCCATTGGGGAATTTTGATGAATAGAAGCACAGAATCCTTCATAAAGTTCTTTCAATGTCAGAATTAGACACGGTTTTATAATACAGATTAGAGAAAGTTTTTAAACTGGTTATATAGGACAGAGCAGCATCCCAGGACAGGAGGAGTTAGCTACTCAATGCTTCACAAGGAGGAGCGAGAACATTGTTGATAGAGGGAAGACCAAAGTTTCTGAATTAGAATGGTAATGCAAAAAAAAAAGACCAAAAAAATTTTTAAGAAAAAAATCAGAATAATTAGGAAATTAAGTGTAGGCTTTTTAAAACACTTCTATTGAGATACACTTCATATACCATAACATTCACCCATTTAAAGTGTAAAAATTTAATGAAGGTTGTTTCTGCTTCCTACTTTAAAACAAATTACACTTTTTTTAAAACAGTAATGTTGGGCATCACCAAATAATGTCAATAATAATTCCTCATAATGCTCCCTCAAACTAAATTATGTAGAAGATTCCACTCTAATAATTTTCACTGTACAACTTTTGCATTGCAATACCCATAATTGTCTTAACACACACTCAATGGAGCTATACCACAAGGCATGCAGCTAGTCTTTTTTTCTTCCTAAGATATAACAGTGTAAAAACTTATAAATAAAACAAAACAGGCAGCCAAATTTTTCAATGCTATGAATACAACATCTCAGATCACAGTGAAAACTCAGCAAACTGGAGGTTCGAATCCAGAAAGTCCCTTATTTCAAAGAATGAGGTTTCTGATTCACAGATTTACATTAGGAATCCACAATTATTTAAAATAACTCAGTATATCTATTTTGACAAAACAGCATTGCAATGATCTTGACCATTAACAATGTCTCTGGAAAAGGCACTGTTAAGTGAAGTTTGAAGAGCTATGAGGACGTAAGGCGAACACTGACTTTGTAGTTCAAATTCTGGCCATACCTCTTACTGTGTGACCTGAAGGGTGTCCTCAATCCCTAATATTTCCTACTCTGAGCCAAGAATTCCCTCAAATGTCAGGGAACACATATCCTAGGCACATTACTGGCAGCTGGCATAGGTAACCCTTTCTCTACACAAACAACTGTTGGGCCCCAAAGTGTTTCCATTTCAGGAGCATCTGACTGAAAAATTTAAGGTAGTAGACTAGTTTCCCCACGTATGATTCAGCCTATATTTATTCAAGTTCTGCTGAACTCCCTACTGTACACTTTGAAGAGTTTTACACTTTACATGACTCCGACTACAAAAGCTCTTGAGATGCAGAGCCAAAGGAAAACTTTCTATCTGCATCAGAAAATCTGCTAACTGCATCTAGAATCAGCAACAAAATGGATTCATTTTAAGAAACCAAGGAAGGAAACTGTGTAAGACCAAGGCAGGGATAAAATACAGAAGTACACAAAACACTGCACGTGTCCAATGAGGAAGAGGAATGTCTGCTGTGGAATGTAGGCCAATAAAACCTGAACAGGGTCCTGACATTTGGTTGTGTGAGTTTCTGGTTGATAAATGGGGCTTAATATCTCTCTCTCTCCAGTTTTTTTTAAAATCCTCACCCAAGGATATGCCTACTGCTGGGAGACGGAGACGGAGACAGAGTGAAACATAGATCAGTTGCCTCCTGTATGCATCCCAACCAGGGATCGAACCTGCAACCTTTAGGTATACTGGATGACCTTCCAACCAGCTGAGCCACCCGGCCAGGGCTCCCTCTACAGTTTTATTTGGATATAACCTACCTATAGCAGGGGCAAAAGCCCAGTTACTTTCAATATGAAATATTTTCCCATTCTAAAAAGATAGGAAAAAAGTCCTTTCTTAGCTGAGCTATAATTCTGCTGTGCAAGATCAATATTCTCTTTTCTAGGCCATATCAACAGTTATATTTTATCTCAGAGAAGTTGGTTACCAAAAGGGATTCAAAATACAGCAATTTCTCATACTAATTTTATTTTTTTTAATTTTAAACTATATATGCTTCAAATGAAGATAACTCTCAATGTTATATTTGTGGACCTTATTTATCAGGTAAAAAAACAGACTAAGTAGTGTAATGGTTAATTTCATGTCAAATTCGCTAGGCCACAGTACCGATATTTGGTCCATGATTCTTCTAGATGTTTTTGTAAGGGTTTTTTGGGGTGAGATTTACATTTAAATTGATAAACTCAGAGTAAAGCAGATTGCCTAATGTGGTTGATTTTCATCCAAAAAGCTGAAGACTCAGATAGAAAAAAAGGCTGACCCCCTTGAGCAAGAGTTAATTCTCTAACGGGCTTCACATTTTACTTCTAACATCATCTCTTCCTAGTTGCAATAGACTGAATATGTGTATCCCTCCAAATACTAATATTCCATGTAATAGTGTTAGGGGATAGACCCTTGCCTGGTACTTAGGTGATGAAGGCAGAATTAGTACCCTTAAAAAGAGGTCCTAGCCCTGCCTGGTGTGGCTCAGTGGACTGAGCACCAGCCTGCGAACCAAAAGGGTGCTGGTTCGATTCCCAGTCAGAGCACATGTCTGGGTTGCAAGCCAGGTCTCCAGCTGGAGGCATGCGAGAGGCAACCAGTCAACGTATCTCTCTCACATCGATGTTTCTGTCCCTCTCTTTCTCCCTCCTTTCCCTTTATAAAACCTTTAAAAAAAGAGGCCCCAGAGAGCTCCCTTGCTCCCTGCTGCCATGTGAGTTTAAGGGCATAGACACCATCTATGACCCAGAAATTGAGGCCTCACCAGGCAATATTATCTGCCTTCACTATGAACTGAGTTTTCCCAGCCTGCAAAACTGGGAGAATTTTCTATTTTTTATAAACTACCCAGTCAGTTTGTGGTATTTTGTTATGGTAGCACAAACTATTGCATACCGCCTTTGCCCTCAAACTGCAATTCTTTCCTGAGTTTCCAGCCTTCTGGCCTCCCCCGTGAGACTGTGGACTTACCAAGCCTCCATAATTGTGTGAGATAATTCCTTAAAATAAATATCTTTCTATACATATTCATATCCTATTGGTTCTATTTCTCTGGACAAACTTGATTAATGTACTAAGGTCTCACACTCAAATTCAGAGCTTTTACAAAAAGGTTCTACAACATGGCTGAAAATATATTAAGTGGGTGGGAGGGAGGGAGGGAGGGAGGGAGATTAAACACCATTTATCAATCATTGAAACTCAAATATTCAAATGCCAATACTATGTTCAGGTTTTATTGGTGTACATTCCACTTTATAGCCCCATCCTCTTTCTCCTTTTTAAACTCCATCTAGTAAGTCTATTGACACAAATACTAGATATTTTGTTATAATCACAGATGTTCCTTAGGCACAGTTCATCTTTTTTTCAATCTATTTTGTCTGTTCAGATTGGCCATTTCTATGGTTCTATCTTCAAATCCTAGGCCAGAGGTAAAAGCAAAAAACAGTCCAAAACCCATGCTGGAGGTAGCCCAAAGTCAAAGGAGGTTATGACCTAGGTACGTCAGTTTAGAAAATAAATCACCCATCTACAAAGAAACCAGAAACAACCAGGTCTTCTCAACTTTAAATAAATATTTACTGAATTCCAAATACATACTTATGCAGGTTTTATCCATGTTAATGTGATAATTAGCATCAAGACTACAGCCATCCTTTTCTTTTAAAGATTTTATTTATTTATTTTTAGAGGGAGGGAAAGGGAAGGAGAAAGAGAGGAAGAAAAACATCAATGTGTGGTTGTCTCTCACACGCCCCTACTGGGGACATGGCCCACGACCCAGGCATGTGCCCTGACTGGGAATCAAACCTGCAACCCTTTGTTTTGCAGGCCAGCACTCAATCCACTGAGCCACCCCAGCCAAGGATAGAGCCATCCCTTTCCTGAGCAATTATGTATTAAGCCCAAAGCCAATTGGTTCACAGGGATTCTCTAAGTTACTTCTCATACCACCTTCAGACCGGAACCATTAGTTCCATCTGATGAAACTGAAGGCTCAGAGAGGTTAAGTCACTTTTAGGCAATCTTATATGCTGTCTTATCTATTTTATGAATTACTTTGTAGACTGAAAATTACATTGTTCAGATAAGGAAGTCAAGACTCAGACTGAGTAACTTGTCCCAAGTCATACAACTGATAATGGAAATGTGAATCAGACTGAGAATACTGATGCTCAAAACTCCAGGGTTAGTGCTCTGATCACTGCCTCTCATCTGTTTTCTTTTCTTATTTCCCCAAAATGGCAGTCCTGGTATAGTTTGGAAGATGTTTTCTCATCTGAAAGATCCAATGGGGCTAGAGTTTCCCTATTTAATCCAAGGTTTTGCTTTCTCCTTATCTCCATTTTATTAGTTCATTCATCCGCACTCTTCTACAATGGCGATCTCCCTTTAAGTTTGAAAAACCATTTTTGGCCCTGGCTGGTGTGGCTCAATGGATTGAGTGCCACCCTGTGAACTGATGTATCACTGGTTCGATTCCCAGTCAGGGCACATGCCTGGGTTGCAGGCCAGGTCCCCAGTGTTGGCTGTACAAAAGGCAACCAATCAATGTAGCTGTCATCGATGTTTCTCTCCCTGTCTTTCTCCCCCCTTCCCCTGTCTCTAAAAATAAATAAATAAAGTCTTTTTTAAAAAGAAAGGAAAACCATTTTTGATGCACCCACCCAATTTTGGACCCTGTCATGCAATTGTACTTATAATATATACTAACTACCAAGTAAGAAGATTCAAGTAACATTGTTACTTATTATTTGCATAAACTTTAAAAATACCGGTCGCACTACTGCTCTGTGGATAAGGTCTGGGGTACACGTGGACTTGTAGACACTTGAAAATACATGTGAGCTTCCAGGGGTCTCACACCCATAGGTCCCATGGCTTTCATGAACTACAATGGCTGGAAGGGAAATGAGTAGATTTCTATTTTTGTAAGGAAGCATAAGAGATCACAGAAGGAAAATATACGAGTAAGAGATGACTGGATAGGAAATTCCCCTGACGCACAAGCCTTCTAGAACTGTTTACGGACAGGCTCAAGAAATGGCATGCCCATCCCCATGCCACATTCAGTAGTATTCTCTCACCACTGGCTAGGAATCATCTAGAAAAGAAGAGCCAGATTGTCTAAATTCATATCTCCACTCTGAAAGTTAATACCTATGTGCCCTTAGGCAAGTTACTTAACTTCTCTGCTCCTTAGGTGTAACTTCCATAAACTAAGCATCATGTCAGCACTAATATTACAGGTTTTCTTTAAATTATTAAGTGAGTTAACATGTGTAAAGTACTTATAACAGTGCCTGCTATGTAAGAACTACTTACAGTTACAAACTCCGTAAGTGACACATCTCAACTCTCTTAAAATGAGTGGCTGAAGCTATAAACATTTTTGAGAGGTCTTCCTGGTTTCTAGTCAGTCATGTAAGGAGCTTGGAAGTAGGCACTGCAATTCTCACAACAAGAAACAAATGAACAAACTGAGGAGACAACAGTTCCTCTTAGAGTCATCAGATAATTGAGGCCAAGCGGCAAATGGCTGCCCCACATTTGGAGACAGAGAGGTGAATACAGAGATTCTCATCTTAGTGGGGCAGAAGAGGCTGAGGAGCATAAACCCTCAGGAAAAGGACAACGTCAGCGCCATTGCTACCATGGCACCGTTTGCAGAGCAGGCCTGTGACCTTGTGAAACATGACTGCCATTTCACTCTTCAGAGCTTGTCCCTGGGACTGGAAAATACTGGAAAGCAAGAACACAATGGTGACTAGCCTCTCCCCACAGCTGCAGGCAGAAGATAACATTGGAACAAATTGCAGCTTATGCAGAACAAAGCGAAACCTCCTGTGTGACAGCCCCCAACAGCCCAGGGGCCACACAACGGCGACCCCCGCACCCTTTTATGATAGAATTATAATCCAATAAAAAGTCCTCAAAGTCCTCATCCCTCAATGCTGCTGTATCTCTCCACGCCATACCCCTTCCCCTCCTCAGAAAATGAATAAAAAACCTGCTCTCTGCATTTTCTTATCTTTGTGAATTTTGTCACAGCCTGTGGTGACTGACCATCCTAACACTCAGTGGAGGCAGTGCTGGTGTCAAAAATCTTAAAATGATAATTGATGAATGTCTGGAGAGCCATTGCAGAAAAGTCTCAGATTTGAAAGCTACGGTGGCAGTGTCAGGGCATGCCCTAACACTTCTGTCAGTTTGACCGCCAGCAGCCCCATCAAGCTTGCACAATGAAGATCAGAGAACCCGCCCCCCCCCCCGTGTTTCCAGCAGTGGGAGGGGGGAAAATAACCATTTTGAAATACACCCAGACCATTCTGTTCTTTTCCTCAGAGGAAACTATTTCATTAGAGCCTAACTACCAAGGGTTTTACCAAAGCCTAACCAATTCGGAAAAAGGAAACTCCACAATCCCAGCCCCCTTTAGCCTTCTACACAAGGAAATGGAAATACTCAACTGCAGCCACAGCTACCTTTCCTCATGGGTGGAGATAACCAACTTCAGCCATCACTAGCTCTCCTGTCTAACCTAAGGTGTGGAAACTGAGCAGCACTGGCCCAAATGATCAAGAAAGCTAATAAACTTCTAGCCAAATTAACAAAAGAAGACAGACGGGACACAGAAATTACTAATGTCAGAAATGAAAGAGCATCCATCATTAGTGACCCCATGAATTTAAAAAGATACTAAAGGAATATTATGATCAACTTGAGGCCCACAGATTTCACAGCCAAGATGAAATGAACCAATTCCTTGAAAGACACAATCTGCTGAAATTCACACAGACAGATAGAAAATTTAAAGAGGCCTGTAACTATTTAAAAAATGGAATTAACAAATAATAAACTTCTAAAAGTGGAAGTGCCAGGCAGAGAAACATACATTGGTGAATTTTACCCATTATTTAAGGAAAAAATCATCCAAATTCTTTTTAGCAAATGTATTGGGGCGACATTGGTTAATAAAATTATATAGGTTTTAGGTCACAGTTCTTTACCATCTGCATGTTGTATTGTGCTTTCACCACTCTAAGTCATGTCTCCTTCCATCCCCATTTGTCCCCCCCTTACCTTCTTCCCCATCCCCCCACCCTGAATGCCCATCAGTAGATGAGTGGATAAAAAAGCAGTTGTACCTTATATAGTATGGAATATTAGTTGACCATAAAAATGAAAAAGAAATCTTCTCATTTCTGACAACATGAATGGACCTAGCAGGTGTGATGCCAAGTGAAATAAGTTAGTCACAGGAAGACAAATGCTGTATGATTTCACTGATATGTGGAATCTGAAGAACAAAATACATGAACAAACAAAATTGAAACAGACTCACAGACCGAGAGAATGAACTGATGGTTGCCAGGGGGTTGGGGCTTTGCTGGGTGAAAGAGGTGAAGGGATTCAGAAGTACAGATCAGCAGTTACAAAATAGTTCCGGGGATGTAAAGCACGGCATAGGGAATACAGTCACTAATATTGTCATAACTATTCAGGGCGCCAGGTGGGTACTGGAATTATCAAGGGCAATCACTGCATAAGTATATACTTGTCCGACCACTATGCCATCCACCTGAAACCAATACAAAATAATATAGAAAGTAAAGTATAATTGAAAAGTAAAAAAGTATAGCATATATACTTCTGTACAGTACATAATACTGGATAGTAATCACGAGTGACTATGTCACTATACTATACTTTTTATTGTTCTTAGTGTATTGTCTACATAGAAAGTTTGATGTAACACAGTACATGGTGTTACACCAGCAGCAGCCTCCTACATCCCATGCTTATTGCATCTCCTGATTGCATCACTCTCCCTTGTGCTTGATTTAATCCTGTGTTGTTCTGTTTATTTGGCCCCTAAACATAGAAAACCTACTACTAATGTTGTCAGTAACCCAGTCAGAGGTCACATCTAGTGACTCACTTGGAAACCAAATCAAAAGTGACTAAGGACTACTAAGGTGGCAAATCAGTGATGGTTACTGCTCACCAGCCAAGCATGTCCCATTGCGCCACAGTTATGATCTTAACGAACAAGAACACGGTGACCTGGATTGAAGACCAGACACAAAAGCAGATCTCTCTCAGCACCATGACAATCACACCAAAGCAAAAAAAAAATTGTGATGTTGAAAGAAAAGGCTGGATTGGACAACGAAATTGAATTTACTGTTAGCTCTGAGTGGCTTAAGTGATTCAAGAATCATTTTTCATGACAGAATGTGAGAGCGAGGAGTGAGTCTATAAGTGCTGATGTGAAGGCAGCTGAAGAATTTTTGGAAACTCTAGATAAGCTAATCTGGAGAAAAAAATACTTGCCAGAGCAAATATTTAACATGGATGAGACCTCTCCATTCTGGAAACAGATGCTTTAAAAGGACTTTCATTCATGAGGAGGTCAAGTTGGTGCCAGGTCTAAAGGCTTTTAAGGACAGGATGAGAACCTTGTTTGGGGGGATGCTATAGGCTACAAATTGAAACTCTTTAGGATCTGGCACAGTGAGAACCTCAGGCTCTTCAAGCATATCAATACATACACACTGCCAATAAACTATAGGAGCAACAAGAAGGCATGAACAGAACAGCTCCTCTTCCAAGATGCCCTCCTAAATTGCTGTGCCAATGAAATTGAAGAGTATTGTTTATAGAATAACACCTTTCAAGATTTTGCTTGTTTTTTAAAGATTTTATTTATTTATTTTTAGACAGAGGGGAAAGGAGGGAGAAAGTGAGGGAGAGAAACATCAATGTGTGGTTGCCTCTCACACGCCCCCTACTGGGGACCTGGCCCACAACCCAGGCATGTGCCCTGACTGGGAATCAAACCAGTGGCCCTTTGGTTCGCAGGTTGACAGTCAATCCACTGATACACACCAGCCAGGGTGAGATTTTGCTTATTTTTGATCATGCTCCTGGACATCCCCCTTTTGTTGGTGATCTTCATTCCTACATCAAAGAAGCATTTCCCACCCCCTCGGTTGCTGCCATATCTTAGCTGTTGTAAATAATGCTGCAATGAATGTGCTATACTTTTATAAGGCTGGCAGGGCAGTAGGATTGTGTACAACAGCAACACCAAAACACATGGCTAACGTATTTCACTACAACATTACTATGGCTACAATGATCCTAGGAGGTAGGAATTTTTCAGTTTCATAACGTTACAGGACCACCACTGTGTATGGCATCAATCACTGACCAAACTGTCATTATGCAGTACATGGCTGTACTTGGGATTTGCATTGAAATACTCCAGAAAAATTACTGCGTGTGAGCATGCATGCGCATGCTCATTGGTGGGGTTGGGTAGGGGGAGATACATGAAATAAGATGGGGAAAAATGTTGACGGATGGGTACACAAGATTCATTATACCAGACTATGGTGTTGTATATTTTGAAATTTTCCATAATAAATATTTATTGAAATATGTATAGACTGAAATAGCAAAAAGCTCAAAGTTTCCTTCCAGCCCTGAGGTCCTTTGATTCTATAGCCTGAAATGTGCCCATATTTACTCAATGCATGTGCTGTGTGGGAAGCTGAGTTTTTTCAGTAATTAAGAAAAATTATTATTCCTCAATCCTTAAACATCCACTCACAAGAACAGCCTGCTGTGAATTCTTCTCTGAGACCTCTTTATATATCAGCAGTGACTTTGGTCACTGGGTGGTTTCATAATATCCCATTCCTGCAATCAAAAAGCAAGATGGGATGCTTCCTGGCTACAGCATCTCTGTGATTTTAAACTTCTATTGGAATAATTATTTCTATATGTTTGTGTTTTAGGCAGAGCAATAACATTTCCCCTGCAGTGGGAAATAGATGGGAAATAACGTTTCCCATCTATTGCAATCTTTTTCATTTCTGTGCTTCATAGTTCATAGAGTGGAAAACTAAGTCATGGCAAAGAACATTTATTACCAATAATAATTTTCCCATTTTTAAACTTTAATACCAAGTCTAAATAATAATGACAGGCCGCTAAAAACAAATACAACCATCTTAAGGACAGGTGAGTTTTGTTTGTATCAGGGTAGAATTCATATTCTTTGATAGAATGATTGGCCAAATAAGAACAGTTGGGAAAAACCACTCAGACCTAAGAGAAAATCCTAGGCAACCATTATGGGATCAGAGTTTGGTTTTTTGCATGTGTCTATTTAAATTTACATTCATTAACATAAAATTAAATTCACAATTCAGTTCCTCAGTCACTCTAGCCACATTTCAAGAGCCCAACAGCCACAGTGTGGCTAGGAGGAGCTACTGTACAGAAAATCCCAGGGCACACTACTTCTGGTTTAAGATGGCAAAGTAATTAATTCTGTGCTCACCTCCTCCCATGACCACATCAAAATTACAGAACCACCACCCTTGAGAACCCACTGAAGACTACCTGAATAAAATTCCTAAAAACAAGGATAAAAAGAGGAAGCCACAACAAGACTGCTGAGAAGGGTGGGCACATGAAACAGGAAGGTCCCACACCCAGGTATGGCAGTTTATAATCCAGAGGGATATCTTAGCGGTGGAGGTCCTACCTGAGCAGAGAGGGGGTGGGGGAAGCCCCACACCAGGGTCTCAAGTCTGGAGCATGACTGGCAACAAAAGGAGTCCTCACAAAATCTGGGTGTGAAAAATCAGCAAGGACTATATCCCAGTGAGACGAACGGCAACTCTAGACCCAGGTGTCTTCTTAAAGGGCCCAAGCACAGACCCACTCATTCACACTCACTCACTGTAACCTGTAGTGAGGGGACAGAAGCTCAAAAAGCATCAGGGACATACCTGGGAGGAACTGAATTGTCTGGCTTCAGGGCAAGGGGTGGAAAAGCAGCTCTTTGGGGCCTAAAGTGCTGGCAGGTGCCATTGTTCCTTTGTTGAAACCAACCCCAACCCAACAACAGGTGTTGGTAGGCACCCAATCAGAGTCTCCATTAACTTAACTACCACAGCTCGCACCACCCTGCTGATGCTCTGAGACACAGCCCCACCCAACCACAGACTTGGCCAGAACCCCTTTCAACAGCAGTTCCCCACAACCAGCAAAACTCAGTCCATGCTTCAGACTTTGCTAAAATCCCTCACAGGTCCAAAACCCCCCCCAAAAGCAGTGGCTAGCCTTGGTGTGCACTATACAACTCACAAAGTGGCCCCAATCACAGCACTAGAGGCAGCTGGCCTCCCTGTTCACAGCATAGCCTTTCCCAGGCACCTCAAAGCCCAGCACAGGCACCTACCAAATGGAGACCATGTTGCAACTCCTACCAGGTGTTCCCAGGCACAGCATAGCCAACAGCTCACCTGGGCCTGCACTACTGTCCCTCCCAAAAGACCCCAGAGCCAACATACACAGTGGCAGGCTTCAGACCACACAAGAGCATCACCCAACTGGACCCTCAAACAACACACCAAAGGGTGAACTTGGCAGGACCCAGAACCCCGCTAAAGCAAATTCTGCTCCATGAGGTCAGCACCCACACTTGCTACGACTTGTCAGCTGTATTCACTGCCAATCCTCACAGGCAGACAGCCTGAGGGTCAATGCCACCAACTGACATGCCAATAGCAGTCAAGGCAGAACTAAAAGAGAACACACCGAACCTACACAAAGGGCACACCTGGAGCACCCAGTTCAGGTGACCAGGAAGACTGCACCGCTGGGCCCCACAGGACACCTAGTACAGAAGGCCACTCAGCCAAGACTGAGAGATGTAACAGATCTACAGGTGTAACAGGTCCACATGTCATACATCACAAAGAAAATGCCAAAGATTAAGAACAAACAGAGAATCTTAGAAGCATCAAGAGAAAAGCAGTTCGTTATCTACAAGGGACCTCCCATAAGCTGTCAGCTGATTTCTCAACAGAAACCTTGCAGGCTAGAAGGGACTGGCATGAAATATTCAAAGTGATGAAAAGCAGGGACCTACAACCAAGACTGAAGTACTAAGCAAGGGTACCATTTAAAATTGATGTCCAGATAGAGTTTGTCAACAACAACAAAAGCCAAAGGAGATCATCACCACCAAGCCAGTATTTACAAGAAATGTAATTAATGTAAGAAAAGGGAATTATTTTAAGAATTTTCAAAAAGATAAAAAATTAGAATGAGAAATTATAAAAAAAACCTATCACTGACAAAGGCAAATACATAATAAAAGTAGTGGATCAACCAACTATAACGCTAGTACAACATTTAAAATACTAAAGTAGGAAGATCATGTGTCACCACAATAGAAAATGATGGAACACACAAAAAGTGGAAAATAATGATATAAACATAAATGTGGAGAGGGTGACTGAAAATGGTAGTATTTCAGAATGTGTTTGAACTTACACAACCATCACCTTACAAAAGACTGCTACAAACATAGTTTAGTGTATAGGAGGTAAATGGTCACCATGAAAATCTATAAGAGAGAGACAAGAAATAAAGAAAAAGGAATCCAAACACAACATTGAAGATAAATCACCAATGTACAAGAGAAAAGAGCAACGGAATGAGTAAGGAACAAAGAAAAAGTTTTTAAAAATCCAAAAGCAATAAATAAAATGGCAATAAGCACACACCTATCAACAATTACTTCAAATGCCCCCATCAAAAGACACAGGGTGGCTGAATGGATAAGAAAACAAGACCTGCACATGTGTTGCCTACAAGAGACCCACTTCAGATCGAAAGACACACACACAGAATGAAAAGAAAATGATGGAAAAAGATATTTCATACAAATGGAAACGAAAAAAAAAGCTGAGGCAGCAGTACTTATATCAGACTAAACAGACTTTAAAACAAAGACTATAACAATAGACAAAGAACATTTCACAATGATAAAGGAATCGCTCCAAATAGAACGATACCACTCTTATAAATAGGAGCACTGAGATTATGTAAAGCAAATACTGACAGACAAAAATGGAAAGACCAACATTAATACAGTGATTGTGAGTGACTTGTTAACACCCCATGGGCTTCAATGGACAGACGATTCAGACAGAAAATCAACAAGACAACAATGGCCTGAAATGAAACACTAAGGCCAGGTAGAATTAACTGATAGGTTTTAAAACGTTTTGCCCAAAAGCAGCAGTACATACATTCTTTTCAAATGCACATGAGAAACTTTTCAGTAAAGACCACAAGATAGGACACAAAACAAGTATTAATAATGTTTTTTTCTTTACGTTTTTTTCCCCAATTTTTTATTTAATTATTTTTCAAGTACAGTTTTCTGTCTACTCCCATCCCATCCCACCCCGTGCTCCCCCCTCCCTCCAGTATTAATAAATTTAAGAGGACTGAACCCATAGAAAGCCTCTTCCCCAATTGAAACGGTATGGAACTAGAAAACCATTACAAGAACACTGAAAAGCACACAAACACACATAAGCTAATAACACGCTGTGGTAGTGGAAAATGGACAGGTCAACCATGAGATCAAGGAATAAGTGAAAAGATATACTTTGAGACAAATGAAACTGAGAATACAACTGCTGGGAACTGCCCTGCCTGGTTCCAGAAGCTGTAACCCCACCATGGCTAAGGCTGAGTGAGCAACCTTCAGACCATAAGCCACTAAGGAGACAAAGCTTATCTCCCTGGCAGGAGTGCAGTTTCTGCTCCTTTTGCTTCACCCTGCCTGACCCCCAGGGTGACGGAAATGCTTGATGTGTTAGCCAGTGGCAAGTAAGATTCCTCAAGGGAGGAACATCCTAAGACAGGCACGATCATGGGAGCCCCCCCGGGAAGGACTTGGGGGGGCTATAGCAAAAGGGGGTGATGGACCCTCGCCCCTCGGCTTTGACGTAACCTGAGTCCTCATTCAGTCTGCGAGAAGTCTCCTAATCTCTTCGCTGCCTTACTTCCCCTGCCTGACTTAAGTCTGAAACGATGCCAGAAGAGGGTACAGCCCTGTGCTGGAAAGGGTGGGTTCTCCAGGTGATTGGGCCTAAGAAAGAATACACAAAATCCTGTGAAACCTGCTTTGCTAAAATGATAAAGGTTCAAGCAAGAAATGAGTGTTTCCCAAAGACTTGTAGCACTTCAGCTAACAGACCCTGACTCATAATAAGCCCTCATAGTTCTTTGTATGCTATCTAATGTTTGATCCTTACTACCTGACAATGATTAATGAACTTCAGCTGTATTCCTGTGCAAATTGAAACCCAATAAAACCCTGTGGAGGCAAGGGTCAGCGCACTCTCCCCTTGAGAGAGAAACTGCGCCATCCCTTTTCCTCCACAGAACTCAGTAGTCCATGTGAATTTGTCTTGTATCTCCTCCATAATGCCGTGGACACTACAGGCCGGTGTCCGCGCCACACAACAACCCAGAATCAGTGGGACACAATCAAGTCACTTCTAAGAGGGAAATTAAACCAACAGAAGGATACGTCAAGACACAAGAAGAACCTCAAATAAACAATTTAACCTCACACCTAAAGGAACTAGAAAAAGAAGAACAATGGCCTAAGTGAGCAGGACAAAGGAAATAATAACAATCAGAGCAGAAATAAATGAAAGAGTCCCCAAAAAAACCCTCAATACAATATAGATCAATGAAACCAAGGGCTGATTCTTCAAAGAGATAAGCAAAATTAATAAGTCTTTAACCAGACTCATAAAGAAATAAAGAGAGAACCAAAATAAATAAAATCAGAAAAGAAAGAGTACACCACAGAAATGCAAAGGATTATATAACAATACAACAAAAAAGTATATGCTAATAAATTACACAACCTGAAAGGATTGGATAAATTCCTAGAAAGATAGAATCTTCAAAGGCTGTACCAAGAAGAAACAAAATATCTGAACAGACGAATAAATACTACAGAAATGGAATCAGTAATCCAAACACTCCCAATAAACAAAAATCCTGGATGATATGGTTTTACAGGGTAATTTTACCAAACATTAAACATTGTTTTTTTTTTTTAGAGACAGAGAGGAAGAAGGTGGGAGGAGGAGGAAGAGAAAGAGAGAGAGAGAGAGATTTGTCGTTCCACTTACTTATGCATCAATTGGTTGTCTCTTGTATGTGTCCTGACTAGGGAATCGAATCCACAATATTGGTGTATTAAGATGATGCTCTGGAACTTCCGGCCAAGATGAAGACATAGGTGGAAACACTGTGCCCCCTCCCACAACTAAATTTAAACACAGCGAAGTTTTAGAAACAAAACCACAGCCAAAACAGTGAAAATTGAACTGTACGGAAGTCCAACAACAACGAACCACTCAGCCAGACTGGTAAGAGGGGCGGAGTCAGCGGCGGAGCTGGGTAGGGCTGGAAAGAGCGTTTGGTCCAACCAACCGGTGGTGATGGGCGGACCCAGGGAAGGCTCAGGGCTGCTGGCTGACTGCGGTCACACATTCGCGCGCAGATAAACCAAGTGAAGGAGCGAACAGTGAGACAGACTGCTCAGGCTAGGGCCCGAGCGAAGGAAATGAGAGCCTGAAAGCACCAACTGGAAAGACTTTCTTGGGGTCCAAGGGCCGGAAGAGGCTCCCAGGCTCACAGAGAGTTTGTTGGAGAGACCCTCTGGGTCCTGGAGAGTACACGGGCCCACACACCTGGGAACGAGCACTGGAGGGGCCCAATTTGCTTGTGGGAAGCCGCAGAGGGGACAGACATCTGAGAGAGTGGAGCGGAGCAAAGCACCATTTTTTCCCCTCTCTGACCCCGCCCCCACATACAGCGTCACAACCCAGCGACTGGGTCGCCTGGCCCTGGTGAAACCTAAGGCTCTACCCCTCATACATAAACAGGTGCAAACAGACCAAACACTATGTCTCAAGAACAGCTCAAAGCCCCAGAGCCCATAATTCTAAGTGACCGAGAAATGGCCAACCTTCCAGATGCACAGTTCAAACTACTGGTGATCAGGATGCTCACAGAATTGGTTGATTTTAGCCACAAATTAGAGGAACATATGAAGGCTAAACTAATTGAAATGAAGGGAAATGCTCAGGAAACCAATAGTGAGGGAAAGGAAACTGGGACTCAAAACAAGAGAGTGGACCAGAAGGAAGACAGAAACAACCAAAAAGAATAGAAGGAAGAAACAAGAATTCAAAAAATGAGGAGAGGCTTAGGAACCTCCAGGACATATTTAAACATTCCAACATCCAAATTATAGGGGTACCAGAAGGGGAAGAGGAACAGCCATGAGTGGAAAACTTATTTGAACAAATAATAAAGGAGAACTTCCCCAATCTGGCAAAGGAAATAGACTTTCAAGAAATCCAGGAAGCTCAGAGAGTCCCAAAGAATGTGGACCCAAGAAGGAACACACTAAGGCACATCATCATTACATTAGCCACGATGAAAATGAAGGAGAGAATCCTAGAAGCAGCAAGAGATAAGGGGACAGTCACCTACAAAGGAGTACCCATCAGACTGTCAGCTGATTTCTCAAAAGAGACCTTACAGGCAAGAAGGGGCTGGAAAGAAGTATTCCAAGTCATGAAATCCAAAGACCTACAGCCAAGATTGCTTTATCCAGCAAAGCTTTCATTTAGAATGGAAGGACAGATAAAGTGCTTCTCAGATAAGATCAAATTCAAGGAGTTCATCATCACCAAGCCCTTATTGCATGAAATGTTAAAGGGGCCCTGGCTGGTGTAGCTCAATGGATTGAGCGCGGGCCTGCGAGCCAGAGGATTGCGGTTTGATTCCCAGTCAGGGCACATGCCTGGGTTGCAGGCCGATTCCCTGCAGGCCAACTCCCAGCAGGGGACACACGAAAGGCAACCATACATTGATGTTTCCTCTCCCTCTCTCCTTCCCCTCTAAAGATAAATAAATAAATAAAATCTTTTAAAAAAAGAAATGTTAAAGGGCCTTATCTAAGAAAAAGAAGATGAAAAATATTAACAGTGAAAGGACCGCAAACTCACAGTTACTAACAACCACACCTAAAACAAAAGCAAACTAAGAGGACAACTAGATCGGGAGCGGAACCATAGAAATGGGGATCACATGGAGGTTTAGCAATGGGAGTGGGAGAAGGAGAAGGGGGGAGAAGATACAGAAAATAAGTAGCATAGATGGTAGGTAGAAAATAGACAGGGGGAGGGCAGGAATACTATGGGAAATATAGAATCTAAAGAATTTGTGACATATGGACATGAATGAAAGGGGGGAATGGTGGGGGAGGGGTGTGCAGGGTGAAGGGGAGTGAAGGGGGGGAATGGGACAACTATAATGGCATAATCAATAAAATATATTTTTAAAAAATAAAAATAAAAAATATGATGCTCTAACCAACTGAGCTACCCAGCCAGAGGAATGTTACCAGACATTTAAAAAGAAATAAGACCCATCATACTCCAACTATCCTAAGAAAACTGAAGAGGAGGAAAGGCTCCCAATCTCATTTTATGAGGACTGAAGTCAAAACTAGACAGAGTCACTACAAAAACAGAAAATTATAGCCCAATATCCCCTGTGAACACAGGAAGCAAAGATACTCAAAATACTAGCAAACTGGGCAGGGGGAAAGTTAGGGACAGAGGGATTGAGTGAAAAGGAAAAAGAACTCATGGACATAGACAACAGTGTGGTGATTGTTGGGGGAAGGGTGGTATAAGGGGACTAAATGGCAATGGACAAAGACACAACAAAGATTAAATCAAAAAAATAAAATAAAAAAGGTTTAAAAAGAAAATTTTAAAAAATATTAGCCCGCTGAATTCAGCAAAACATTAAAAACATCACATACCAAGATGAAGTGGGATTTATTCCTAGGATGCAAAGTTGGTTCAATATACACAAATCAATGAATGTCATATACCACATAAACCAAATAGAGGATAAAAATCACATCATCATATTGATAGATGCAGAAAATATTTTGGGTAACTTGTCTAATCTTCATTCACTCTTCCTCATCTATGAAATGAGAATTACACTGTTATCTACTTCACAGGGTGAATGTGAAGACTTGAGTGGGTGTTTGTGTTTGCATGTGTGTATAAATAAATAACACAGTAAGTTTAGCTATTACTATCATTGCTTCATGTGCCAGGCTCCTGTAATACAAAGATGAAATGTTCACTGTCAATGCCTTCAAATGAACATACTCTCTAATAGTGGAGAAAGGCATGTAAACAAATAAATTATAACATGCTATTCCATGTACAGGAATAATGCTATTTCCCTGAAAGCTCCATCTAACACAGGGAGAGGCTTAAAGAATATGCAGGTGTTTTCCAGGTACAGAAAGCAGAAAGCATTCCAGGCAGAGAGAAACGTGAGCATGTTTAATGTGAGGCAGCTTCTGAAGCAAACATCAACAGGATGCAACAATCTCATAATGTACCAGCTACAATCATAAACTTATCATTTTGTTCATTTTCCATAAACAGTTGTGCTCTCATCACTCAGAATTTGGAATGTCTCTCTGGACAATTACAGCTTACAGCTGCTACCTGTTCTTCAGCTACAAGCAAATTCACCAAGAATAATAATGCTAATTTAATTCTATGCAATTAAATTCTATGCAATAAACAACATTTGGGCTGGGAAGGGCAAAAGTCAGTGAAGCAACTGTTCTCCAAGAAGTAGAAAAGAGAACTAGCATTTAGTGGTTATCTACCATGTACCAATCATTACACTTACAAGTGATACAGTTTCTCCCTCGAAGCAGCTCTGTAAGATAGCAAGTATTCCCATTTTTGAGATTTCGGCTCACACTATTCAGCTCACAGACTTTAAATGGCTGCCCAAGATCTTATGGCTAAAAAGTGACAACTGAGTGTGAGTCCTGCAACCTATGCTTTTAAAAAAAAATCAACTCATTCTGCTAGATTTTAGAAATTTTCATTGAAAAATACCCACAATATCCTACTTCCTCCTTTTCTTTCTACTTTGAGCACAGCACTGATAAAACACCTTAACACACCCACAAACAGTGAGAAGTTACCAGGATATTCTTCCTCAGGCAAACTGCCAGCTTCAGTAGACAACTGGGTCTCTGACAGCACGGAACAGAATCAGGGGATCTGGATTCCACATTTGGTTAAGAGAGAATTTCCTACATATGCATGAGCAAGTCACTTACACAAAATAAACAAGTGAGACAACATCAACCTAAAAAGCTTCTGTGAGGCAAAGAAAATCATCAATGAAATGAAAAGGCAACCTACTGAATGGGGGAAAATACTAGCAAATCACATACCCGATAAGGGGTTAATATCCAAAAAATATAAAGATCTCATATAACTAAATAACAAAGAAGTTGATTACAAAATGGGTAGATGATCTGAATAGACATTTTCCAAAGAAGACATAGAAGTAGCCAACAAACACATGAAAAGATGCTCAATATCAGCGGCCACCAGACAAATGAACATAAAACCACAATGAGCTACCACATCGCACCTGTTATAATGACTATTATCAAAAAGATACAAATGAGTGTTGCAAGGATGTGGAGAAAATAAAATCTTTGCACACTGTTGGTGGGAATGCAAACTGCTGAAGCCACTATAGAAAACAGTCCCTGGCTTGTGTGGCTCATTGAATTAAGCACCGACCTGCAGGCAGAAAGGTTACTGGTTCAATTCCAGGTCAGGGCACATGCCTGGATTGCCACCCAGGTCCCCAGTTGGAGGGTGTGCATGAGGCTACCAATTGATGTCTCTCTAGCACATTGATGTCTCTCTCCCTATTTTTCGACTTCCTTTCCTCTCGCTCTAAAAATAAATAAAATTTTTCTTGAGGACTTCTGGCCAAGATGGACACGGAGGCGGAAACACTGTGCCTCCTCGCACAACCAAGTTTAAAGACAACAAAGTTTTAGTAACAAAAACACAACCAAAACACAGAAAACTGAACTATACGGAAGTCCGACAACAACGAACTGTTCAGCCAGACTGGTTAGAGAGGTGTAGCCAGTGGCCAAGCAGGGTCGGGCAGGAAAAATAACCCCGGGCTGACCCAGGTACACAGACAGCAGTTGGCGGACCCCACCCAGGTTTAGGGTAGCAATGCCTGGACCCAGTGAGGGCGCAAGGAGGCTGGCAAAAACAATCACACATTTGCGTGCAGATAAACCAAGCGAAGGAGCAAGCAGTGAGACACACGACGCAGGCCCCAGCAGCTAGAAGCAGTAAAGGGGACCAACGTTGCCCTTCTTTAACCCCGCCCTCACATATAGCGGAACAACCCAGCAATTGGGTTGCCTGGCTCTGGTGAACACCTAGGGCTCTGCCCCTCATACTTAACAGGTGCTAACAGACCAAAACATTATGGCCCAAGGAAGAACTCAAAGCCCCAGAGCCAATAAATCTAAGCAACCAAGAAATAGCCAACCTATCAGATGCACACTTCAAAATACTGATGATCGGGATGCTCACAGAACTGGTCGATTATAGTCACAAATTAGAAGAACATATGAAGACTAAACTAATTGAAATGAAGGGGAATGCACAGGAAACCAATAGTGATGGAAAGGAAACTGGGAGTCAAATCAATGGAGTGGACCAGAAGGTAGAAAGAAACAACCAAAAAGAATAGAAGGAAGAAACAAGAATTCAAAAAAATGAGGAGAGGCTTAGGAACCTCCAGGACATCTTTAAACGTTCCAACATCCGAATTATAGGGGTACCAGAAGGGGGAAAGAAACAGCCACGAGTGGAACACTTATTTGAACAAATAATAAAGGAGAACTTCCCCAGTCTGGCAAAGGAAATAGACTTCCAGGAAATCCAGGGAGGTCAGAGAGTTCCAAAGAAGTTGGACCCAAGCAGGAACACACCAAGGCACATCATAATGACATTAGCCAAGACTAAAATGAAGGAGAGAATCCTAGAAGCAGCAAGAGATAAGGGGACAGTCACCTACAAAGGAGTACCCATCAGACTGTCAATTGATTTCTCAAAAGAGACCTTACAGGCAAGAAGGGGCTGGAAAGAAGTATTCCAAGTCATGAAAGGCAAGGACCTACCTCCAAGATTGCTCTATCCAGCAAAGCTTTCATTTAGAATGGAAGGGCAGATAAAGTGCTTCTCAGATAAGATCAAATTCAAGGAGTTCATTATTACCAAGCCCTTTTTAAAAACTTATTTTATTTTTTAATTTGTATTTATTTATCTATAGAGGGGAAGGGGAGGAGAGAGGGAGAGAAATATCAATGTATGGTTGCCCCTCGTGTGTCCCCTGCTGGGAACTGGCCTGCAACCCAGGCATGTGCCCTGACTGGGAATCGAACCGCGATCGTGTGGTTCACAGGCCTGCGCTCAATCCACTGAGCTACGCCAGCCAGGGTCCAAGCCCTTATTATATGAAATGTTAAAGGGACTTATCTAAGAAAAAGAAGATAAAAAATAGGAACAGTGAAAGGACAGCAAACTCAAAGTTATTAACAACCACACCTAAAACAAAAGCAAACTAAGAGGACAGCTGGATCAGGAGTGGAACCATAGAAATGAAGATCACATGGAGGGTTAGCAACAGGGAAGTGGGAGGAGGAGAAGGGGGGAGAAGGTACAGAGAATTAGTAGCATAGACGGTAAAGAGAAAATAGATAGGGGGGAGGCCAGGAATAGTAGGGGAAATATAGAATCTAAAAAACTTGAAACACGTGGACATAAACTAAAGGTGGGGAATGGTAGGGGAGGGGTGTGCAGAGTGGAAGGGAATGAAGGGGGGAAACAGAACAACTGTAACGGCATAATCAATAAAATATAAATAAATAAATAAATATTTCTTAAAAAAAGAAAAAGAGTACAGAGATTCCACAAAAAAGGTGAAAAATTGAACACTCATATTACCCAGCTATTCCACTTCTGGGTACTTACCCAAAGAAAACAAAAATACTAATTTGAAAAGATATCTGCAATCCATGTTCTCTGAATCCTTATTTGTAATAGCCAAGATATGAAAACAATCTAAGTGTCCACAGATGGAAAAATAGGTAAAGAAAAAAAAAATATATATATATATATACACATACATAATGGGATGGTGTTCGACCCTCAAAAAGAATGAAATCTTGCCATTTGTGTAAACAGATGTAACTTGAAAGCATTATGCAAGGTGAAATAAGACAGAGAAAGATGAATACGAGGCAAAAAGCCAGAAGCAGTGCAGTGGCACAGCAAGAGCAAGGGGCCGCCACCCACACCACCTGGCTGGGTGCAAGCAGATTAAGAGACTTCTGCCAAGAGAGAGGCATAGGTAAACATGCTTCACCTCCGCACATAACTACAGCAAAAATTACAACTAAACTACAGGTCAAACATCATCCAGAGTCATCAGAAAATCGAGCTGTACGGAAGTCCGACAACTAAGGATTTAAAGAAGCCACACTCACCCAGATAAGGTGTCTTTTCTACAACAGGCCATGCTACTAAGACAGAAAGTCAAAGCAGCTCTACCTATTACAAACAAAACAGACACAAGGTGGCTGCCAAACCAAGAAGACAAAGAATTATGGCACAAATGAAAGAACACAAAAAGAACTCCTCAAAAAGAACTAAACAAAATGGAGATAACCAACCTATCAGATGCAGAGTTCAAAACACTGGTGATCAGGATGCTCAAAGAACTCACTGAGTACTGCAACAGCATAAGAATGACCCAGTCAGAAATGAAAGCTGCATTGAATGAAATTTTTAAAAATCCACAGGGAACCAACAGTGGAGGGAATGAAGCAACATTCAAATCAACAATTTTGAACATAAAAAAAGACAAAGATATTCAAAACGGGAAAAAGAAAAAAGAATTTAAAAAAAAAACAAGAATAGAGTAAGGAGCCTCTGGGATATCTCCAAATGTGCCAACATCTAAATCATAAGGGTGCCAGAAGAGCAGAAAGAGGAAGAAACTGAAAACTTAGTTGAAAACACAATGAAGGAGAACTTCCCCAATCTGGCAAAGAAAATAGACTTCCAGGAAGTCCAGGAAGCTCAGAGTTCCAAAGAAGTGGGACCCGAGGAAGCACACACCAAGGCACATCATCATTACATTGCCAAGATGAAAGATAAGGAGAGAATCTCAAAGCAACAAGAGAAAAGGAGACAGTTACCTACAAAGGATTTCCCATAAGACTATCAGCTGATTTCTCAAAAGAATCCTTACTGGAAAGAAGGGGCTGGAAAGAACCATTTGAAGTCATGAAAGGCAAGGACCTACATCCAAGATGACTCTCTCCAGCAAAGCTATCATTTAGAATGGAAGGACAGGTAAGTGCTTCCCAGATAAGGTCCAATTAAAGAAGTTCATCATCATCACCAAGACCTTATTACATGAAATGTTAAAAGGGAACTATGTAAGAAAAAGATCAAAATTATGAACATTAATGGCAAAAATGCACAATTATCAACAACTGAATCTAAAAAACAAACTAAGCAAACAAACAGAACAGGAACAGAATCATAGATATGGAAATCATTTGGAAGGTTATCAGCTGGGAGGGGGAAGGAAAAGAATAGGGGAAAAGGTGCAGGGATTAAGAAGTAGAAATTGGTAGGTACAAAATACACGGCGAGAGGTTAAGAACAGTGTAGGAAATGGAGAAGCCAAAGAACGTATATGCAACAGCTGATGGACATGAACTAGGGAGCAGAATGTTGGAGGGAATGGGGGTAGTGGGCGAGAGGGGCAAAGGGAGAAAAATTGGCACAACAGTAATAGTAAAATCAATAAAATATATTTTTAAAAATACGAATACTGTATGATCTCAAGTATATGTGAAATTTGAAAACAAAAACTCACAGACAACAAGACAGGTGCTTGTTAGAGGTGAGGGAGTAGGAGTAGAAAAAAATGGATGAAGGAGGGCAATAGGTACAAACTTCCAGTTATAAAATAAACAAGTCATGGGAATGTAATCTACAAGGAGGGACCCAAAAAACAGAATTTATTTATTAAAAATTGTGTACTTAGAGGGGACTTCCGCCAAGATGGAGGCATAGGTGGAAACACTGTGCCTTCTCCCACAACCAAGTTTGAATACAACAAAGGTTTAGTAAACAAAGACTCAGCCAAAGAACAGAAAACTGAACTATAAGGAAGTCTGACAACAACCAACCTTTCAATCGGGATGGTAAGAGGGGCGGAGTCAGCAGCGGAGCGGGGCGGGCAAGAAGGATCCTGCGACCCACGCAACCCAGGCACGCAGGCAGTGGGCTGGCAGCGGGCCCAGTGAGGGTGCAGGGCAGGCTGAGCACGGTCACACATTCATGCGCGAATAAACCAGCAGAGGGAGCACTGAGACGGACCCCCACAGGCCCCAGCGCCGGACCGTGCAGCCCCGGCAGCGGGAGGAGGCAGAGGGCACCGCCATTGATTTCCTTTGACCCCGCCCCCACATACAGCGTCACAACCCAGCGACAGAGTGGCCCCGCCCTGGTGAAGACCTAGGGCTCCCATTCTGCTACTTCACAGGCACAAACAGCCCAAAAGATGGCGCAAGAACTCAAAATTCCAGAGCCAATAACTCTAAGTGACCGAGAAATTGCCAGCCGCCTCTCAGAAGCACAATTCAAGACACTGTTTATCAGGATGCTCACAGAACTGGTTGATTATAGTCACAAATTAGAGGAACATATGAAGGCTAAACTAATTGAAATGAAGGGAGATGTCCAGGAAACCAATAGTGATGGAAAGGAATCTGGGACTCAAATCAATGGAATGGACCAGAAGGAAGAACAAAACATCCAACCAGAAAGGAATGAAGAAATGAGAATTCAAAAATGAGGAGAGGCTTAGGAACCTCCAGGACATCTTTAAACGTTCCAACATCCGAATTATAGGGGTACCAGAAGGGGGAAAAAAACAGCCACGAGTGGAACACTTATTTGAACAAATAATAAAGGAGAACTTCCCCAGTCTGGCAAAGGAAATAGACTTCCAGGAAATCCAGGAAGCTCAGAGAGTCCCAAAGGAGTTGGACCCAAGCAGGAACACACCAAGGCACATCATAATGACATTAGCCAAGACTAAAATGAAGGAGAGAATCCTAGAAGCAGCAAGAGATAAGGGGATGATCACCTACAAAGGAGTGCCCATCAGACTGTCAGCGGATTTCTCAAAAGAGACCTTACAGGCAAGAAGGGGCTGGAAAGAAGTATTCCAAGTCATGAAATCCAAAGACCTACATCCAAGATTGCTCTATCCAGCAAAGCTTTCATTTAGAATGGAAGGGCAGATAAAGTACTTCTCAGATAAAGGCAAGTTCAAGGAGTTCATCATCACCAAGCCCTTATTATATGAAATGCTAAAGGGACTTATATAAGAAAAAGAAGATGAAAAATATGAACAGTGAAAGGACAGCAAACTGACAGTTATTAACAACCACACCTAAAACAAAAGCAAACCTAGAGGACAGCTAGATCAGGAGCAGAACCATAGAAATGAAGAACACATGGAGGGTTAGCAACAGGGGAGTGGGAGGAGGAGAAGGGGGGAGAAGGTACAGAAAATAGCATAGACCGTAGGTAGAAAATAGATAAGGGGGAGGGCGAGAATAGTGGGGGAAATATAGAATCTAAAGAACTTGAGACACGTGGTTATAAACTAAGGGGGAGAATGGTGGGGGAGGGAGTGTGCAGGTGGAGGGGAATGAAGGGGGGAATAGAACAACTGTAATGGTATAATCAATAAAACATATTATAAAAAAAACAACAAAGTACTCTCCATTTGATGCAATACACCTACAAGACATTTTTTCCACTGCTAAAAACAGGGTTTTTTTGTTTGTCTTTTTAAGATTTTATTCATTTATCTTTAAAGGGGAAGGGAAGGAGAGAGGGAGAAAAACATCAATGTATGGTTGCCTCTCATGAGTCCCCTGCTGGGAACTGGCCTGCAACCCAGGCATGTGCCCTGACTGGGAATCGAACCACAATCCCTTAGTTTGCAGGCCCACGCTCAATCCACTGAGCTACACCAGCCAGGGCCCTAAAAACAGTTTCTGAACTAGTTAGTTTTGATGTCTTACAGTGCTTCTCTATTTTTTGTTTTACCTCTTCCACATTGGCAAAATCATTCCCCTTTGAGGGCTTTTTTCATCAGAGAAAATAAAAAAAAAACCTCTCTCCGGGCAAGATTAGGTAGAGAGGGTAGGGCATGGGTCATGACATTTTTCATCAAGAGCTGTGAAACACTCAGTGAAGTATGGGCAGTGCACTTGTAAATCACCCATCATGAAGTGGGCAAATATATTGAAAGAGTCTTTAAAAAAATTCACTGAAGCCAAACGCAGCCTCTCACAACACCACCAGTTGGTGCACTAATACAGATGGGTTCCTAGAACCCTCACCTAGTGGGGGAAGACTGTACCACCTGGGGCCTGTCCTCCAGAAGATAATTCTGAGTTTTGGGGGGTCCCCCAGTACATGTATGTATATATTATATATAGTTTATATATACATCCATATATATGAAATATTTGTATTATTTGGCAATAAGAGATGGCATACTCATATCCATTATAACATGGATGAACCGTGAAAATGCTATGCTAAGCCAAATAAATCAGATAAAAAGGCAATTACATGATTTCACTTATATAAAATATCTAGAACAGTCAAATTTATATAGACAATAGATTAGAGGTTCCTATGGGCTGAGGGGAGGGGATAAATGGGGAGTTATTTAGTGGTTAGTTTCTGTTTGCGGTAATGAAAAAATTTTGGAAACATATAATGGTGATGATGGTTATACAACACTATGAATGTAGTTAATGTCACTGAATTATGAATGTACAAATGTTCAAAATCACAGATTTATGTCGTATTTTACCAAGGTACAAAAATGCAAAAAAAGTAAGCAATCTGCCTCAGAGCCAGTGCCACTTGACCACTATGAGTACTTTGATTCCCTCCAGCTCCAACTCCCTGAGACTTTCCATAGCTGTAAAATGTGAAGAATCCCTCCCTACCCTACTTTCCTCATCTGTATTGTAAGACTCAAATTAAAGAAGAAACAGTACAGGGCTTCCTAAACTGCAAAGAACTGAAGTCAGGTGCCATTATTATTTTGGAGACTTATACAAGAACCACGGTATTATGTTGGTCTTCTGTTCTGTGCAATAAAACACATTTGTCTGGTGGTATCCTGCAGCGCTGAGGCCATTTCAACTGCACTATCAGTTTCCAGTGATGCTATTCCAAGCAGGTCAAACTTCACATTTGACCAGACTGATAGAGATCTCTGGTCAGACTGGTTGTGACTATGAGTTTCCCTGTTAATAGGCATTTCCTCTCAGGGCATTTAGCACATGGTAGTCACAAAACACTAATTTACCTAGGCTCTCAGAACACAGATCAAACAGGAAGTAAAATACAAACAAAACAAAAAACAAAGATTAAAGCTGCCAGCTCTTTGTCAAGAAGACTAAGGGAGCCTACATGGCATGGAGTAGAGAGAGCATAGTGAGGATGGGCAAAGTGGCAGTGGTATTCAGCTGTTTTCTTAAAGATTTTATTTATTTTTAGAGAGAAGGGAAGAGAGGGAGAAAACAAGGTAGAGAAACATCAATATGTGAGAGAAATATCCATCGGTTGCCTCTCGCAAGCCCCCAACCACGGACCCTTACCCACAACCCAGGTATGTTCCCTGACTGGGAATCGAACCAGCAAACTTTCAGTTTGTGGGACGAAGCCCAACCCACTTAGCCACACCAGTGAGCGCAGTGGTATTTGACTTCTGAAATGGCAAAGACCTACCACAAGTACAATCAGCTTACTGAGGAAGGTTCTCCAGCCTTTTCAGTTCAGCTGAGCAATCTGCTTTAGAAAGACTCCTCAAAGGGCATTTAGCACATCACCAGACTATTGGTACCAAAGCAGCAGTGCTCACAGCAAGACACAGTCTTGGACTTAAGTCCTTTGGAAAACAGAAGGCAAAAGGCTCCCCACATAGTGCAAGACATCCTGAAGTGAAAAACCAAGGCCAACACCTTTCAGCAAGGCTGTGAGGCCAGCACTCAGTAAGAGGGTACATCTATACCCTCTTAGTTATTCACACTCAGGGTCCAGAACCCATTTACCCTTACCCATTTAATAAGGAAGAATTTTAATTCTTCCTGACATCCATAACATCTAACTTCATTTTTATTTCCTCTTTTTAGCTACACATTCTTCCTTCGTATTGAACTGGCCTTCGCCTGAGCTCCCTTCTCCACTGGAAATTGCACTGACCCAATGCCTCACCATCCTTTGAACAGACTAAAGGAGACAATGTATTTAGATGTTTAAGTTAAAATCTCAAAATTGGAAACTCCATAAAATAAGCAATATTAATGGCTACTACTATCTACTGTGGCTAGGTATTTATTTATACGTATAGTCTGGAATCCTCACCTCAGCCTTAGGAAGTAGGTCCTATTATTATCCCATTTTTATTAGATTTCTTTATTTTTAGAAATAGGGGAAGGGGGAGGGAAAGAGAGGGAGAGTAACATCAATGTGTGGTTGCCTCTCACACGCCCCCTACTGGGGACCTGGCCTACAACCAAAGCATGTGCCCTGACTGGGAATCAAACCAGCAACCTTTTGGTTCGCAGGCCAGCGCTCAATCCACTGAGCCACACCAGCTAGGGTCATTATCCCATTTTTTTAAGAAAAGTGAAGTGATTTTACAAGTTTTTACAGTTAAGAAATGGCGGACATTTTTCAACAAATGGTATGGAGCAACTGGACATCTATAGGACAAAAAAAAGAGATTAAAATCTTAGTGACCTAGGGTTATGTGACATGTTCTTCGGTATTACTCCATAAGTACAATCCATATGAAAAAGTAAATAAGTTAGATTTCACCAAAAGAAAAAACTTTTGCTCTCTGAAAGACCCTAAAAAGAGGATTTCAAAAAGACAAGCCACAGATTGCAAGAAAATATTTGCAAATTACATACATGACAAAGGACTCATATCCAGAATACATAAATGGCTCACTAAACCCAGAAGTAAGATCAACATGCAAGACAAACGACCCAATTAGATAATGGGCAAAATACTGGAATAGGTACTTAACCAAAGAAAACATATAGATGGTACGTAAGCAAATCTAAAGATGTTCAACATCATTAGCCATTAAGGAAAACCACACTAAAGCCCAGACAACATAGCACTTACACACCTATTACCGTGGTTACCACAAAACACAACAAGAATACCAAGGATACAGAGAATTGGAATGATCAAATGTCACTAGGGGGGATGTAAATTGCTACAGCCACTCTGGAAAATGGCTAGTCAGTTTTTTACAAAATTAAACACATATATATATATATATAAATCCACAATCTCATTCCATGGCATTTATTCTCTAGAAATGAAAATTTATATTCACAAAAAATAAACCTGTATGACAATGTTAAAAGCAGTTTTATCTGTAACTACCAAAAACTAGAAACAATCAAAATGTCCCTCAACTGGAGAACAGATAAATAGGTGCATCCATACAATGGAACACCAGTCAGCAATAAAAAGGAATAAATTATTGATCTATTTGGATGAATCACAAGGATATTATGTGGAATGAATACAAAAGCCTATCTTAAAAGGTCATTTACTATATGAGTCCATTTATTCAACATTATTGAATGACAACATTATATAGAGGACGTATTGGAGATGCCTGCTAAAGTCTTTGAGAAATGTGCTAGTAGCTATATATACAAAAACAACAGGAATTCTTTTTTTTTTTTTTAGAGAGGGTGGACAGGAAGGAGAAAGAGAGGGAGAGAAACATCAATGTGTGGTTGCCTCTCATGTGTCCCCTGCTGAGGACCTGGCCCAGGCACATGCTCCGACCAGGAATCGAACCAGCGACCCTTTGCCTCTGGTTGTGGAATTCTTTATTGAGTAATCACATAGTCAACCATAGAAATCTTAAAATGTCAAAGACTTTTACCAAGGAAAATCTTTTCAAACAAAAAGTGAAGGCCCCTGAAGGCAGCAGACATGTGTTTTATCCGCCTCAGTCTCAGGAGCTACCCCAGAGCAGGCACTCAGGAAATGTTTGTTTTCAGTAATGCTAAAGTTAAAGAAGTCACAAGACTTTGTTTCAGAACAGAGGTGGGGGGGACAATATTTGGCCCACCCAGGGATGCCAAAAACTGTTACAGAACAACAGCCCCCCTCAAAGATGGGATACTAATGACCTCCTGACCACCTACTGGGCTCACTCAGAAAGACATCTCTCAATGCCAGAGATTTGTGAAAAGGAAAGGAAAGGTTTATTTAAAGCTATATAAAGTAGTGACCCAATGTCTCCATTAAAATATCAAAGTCCTTTAGGATATCCACAGATGCACACAGCACTCCTTTCTCTCCCTGCCCTAATTCAGGATACCCTATCTCAGGAAAAGAAGCAAACAAACGTGTTTCAGGCTGCTGGCACTGTCAGCTGTGTCACTGTCCAGGCAGGATCTCTAATTACTCCAAAGCCATGTGGCACCTTCTCATGGCCTACTGATACAGGGTGCAGCCAAGTGGGGGGCCCAGAAAAGATTTGGAATGGTGTCCAGAACTCAAAGTGTACAGAAATATTGGAGGAAATGTTGAGATGCCCTCACCCCCCCCCCCAGGTGTCAGTTGGGGGAAGGGACAAATGGAGCAGGGCCATTGAGAGCTGTTTTGCATAGCAACAGTTTTGCAGCTAACCTCTGGAGTGGTCATTTAACATATCTATAACCTTTAACTGGTTTCATAGATATGTTAAATAGGTGTGGCCAAGTTTTGGGCCAGGGAGAAGAGAGTGGGGAACCAGGCTAGAATTGAGAATTGGGAGCTGCTTCTCTGAGAGAGGGCTGCGAGAGAGCCATGTGGCTTTAGCAGAGTGGCTACCCAGGCAGAAACTGGGGCTGCTTCTCAGAGAGAGTGCCTGCGAGAGAGCCATGTGGCTTTAGCAGAGTGAGGACCCCCTCTTGGCCAGGTGAAAGGGAAGACCACGCAGCTTTGCCAGAGTGGAGATCCCTGCGGCCAGGTGAAGAAGAAAGACGCGGCTTTGGTAGAAGAGACCCACACGGCTTTGGCGTGCGCCCTTTGGCCGAGTGGCCTGGAAAGCAGGAGAGACTTTGACTAGGACTTGGTACAAAGAACTCTTGCCGGTGAAAGGTGCCGCATGACTTTGGATTACTTGGAGATCCTGCCTGGACAGGCAGGCGACACAGCTCACGTGCCAGCGGCCTGGGAGAAAAATGGACGTGTGCTCTTTTCCTGATTTACGGTACCCGGAGTTGGGACAGTGGGAGAAGGGAGCGCTGTGTGTGTGTGTGTAGGTGTATATCCTTAAAGACTTTAATATTTTAAGGAAGGCATTAGGCCTAAATAGCATTAAATAAACATTTTGTTTCCTTTTCACAAATCTCTGGCATTGAGAGATGTGTTTCCAATTGGCGGCGGACAGAGGGACCTTAAGATTTTGGTGTATCGTCCTTGGGAGGGGTCCCTATTTTCTGCAGCAGTTTTTGGCATCCCTCGGTGGGCCAAGTACTGCCCCCCCCTCGGACCCTTTGTTCGGTAACACTACTGGCAAAAAGTTATTTCACCCTTTTTCCAGGCAAAGTGTCTCCTGCTTCACAGGCCATGCAGCCAAAGGGAGCACCCCAAAGCCATGTGGTCCTCTTCTACCAGAGCTGCAGGGGTTTGCACTCTGGTTAATATCAAATGGTTCTTTCCTCCACCAGAGCTGTGGGGAGGGGAGGGTCACCACTCTGTCTGTTAAAGCTTCATGGTGATTCTCTCTACCCCCAGCTGCGGGGGTCTCCACTCTGTCCAAAAGCACGTGGCTCTCTCTCTGCACTGCCACAGCCATGTGGTTCCCTTTCCTCACATGGCTGCAGGGGTCACCACTCTGGCAAAGCCCCATGTACTTCTCCAATGGCTGCCATATCTGGGTTTTAAATCCCCGTGCCAGTCCTCCTTTGCAGCCCCATTTCTGACTCCTCCTACAAAAGGCTACACTTGCCAGCATTCTCCTGTATTATTCCAAGTTTACCGGGCTGCCCTCATGAGTCTGGGCAGGTGTGTCCCCATGGTGTGGAGCCAATCATCCCCAAGCTCCCACGCAGGTGCTATAATGGGGACTGGGAGTTGCCTCTCAGTTACATCTTGAGTGGAAGTCACTCCCTTCTCCCTGGCTCATAGCAGGGAACCTTCCTCAGTAAGCTGATTGTACTTGTGGTAGGTCTTTGCCATTTCAGAAGTCAAATACCACTGCGCTCCCTGGCCACAGTTATTTAACATATTTATGAAACCAGTTAAAGGTTATAGATATGTTAAATGACCATACCAGAGGTTAGCTGCTAAACTGTTGCTATGCAAAACAGCTCTCAATGGCCCTGCTCCATTTGTCCCTTCCCCCAACTGACACCTGTGGGGCTGAAGGGGTGAGGACATCCTAATATTCCCTGGAACGCTTGAGTTCTGGATCCCATTCCAAATCCCTTTTTGGGGGCCCCCCTCTTGGCTGCAACCTGTTACAACTTCTCCCAAAGGCCACTTCATCCATGAATATGCCTGCTTTCTCTTCTCGGTCTTCATAAAAAGAGCTAGTGTTTATAGAGCATTTACTATGTGCCCAGAAGTATACATGCACTCACACATAGAGTAGAGTTAGGTATTTCTATCCCACTCTACAGAAGAGGAAATGAAGCTAAGAGAAGCGAAGTGATGAACTAGCCAAGTTCAAACTGCTAGGCTCCACATCCAGTGCTTCATTTCAGCACACCACAGCTGCTAGACAGGGAGAAGACAGGGCAGCTCCCACTTGCCCTTGACCTTTCTATCTGCCACTAGGCCTCTCCACGCCTCACTTCTCAGTCTAAAGCACTCCTCCCCTTAGGCAATCCCAAAGATACACACTGAAAAGTTTGTCAATGACCCTCTGTTATATAAAGGAAGACGTTCAAACTCTGTAAATGGGCAGTTGCCACACCCTGCACTGACACTGTTGCCCTTCTCCGCCACTAATCACACCATCTAATTTCAGAACTGACTTGCTTTGCATCTACTACCCCAAAGAGAATTCAGGTTCTATGAGGATGGGAATTCTTGTTTTTCGGTCACTGCTCTTAGCCCCAGTGTTTACATAAGTGCTTGGCACATAGTCAGTGCTCAATAAGTATATGTTCAATGAATGAATGTAACTTCACAAAATCTTCACATGACCTTTTCTCCATTCTTTTCTCTTAATTCAAGCTGACTTCACCCAGCACGCTAACTCACCTGCCTCCTTCTCCCACACAGGTCAACTCCCTTAATTTTTAGCTGTCAGGACCCAACGGCATCAAATAATCCCGTAAACAAAGCCTTGGGACTGAGGACCACAGAGACAGAATTTCAATTAAACTAGATATAACATCTAGGCCACACTTGCAGCTGCAGGCCCAGAAAAGTGGGGAAACCATCCCAGAAGTGAAGCCATAGCCAACATCAGGGCCTACTGCACTGATCAACCACTAGTGCTGACCAATTAGTAGAGACCACCACCCTGACCATGACCTTGACTCCCTCAGTCACTGTGATTAAAGATTTCCTCCCCCATATAAATCATCCCCTGGAAGCCATCAAGGAACCAGGTCTCAGAGCACTAGCTCGCCTGTGACTCCAAGCCACTTCCTCAAGTAATAAACTCTTACTTTATTTGCTAAAAGTTCCTGTTTGTGTCCGATTGGGCTTTGATGCATGCAGGCAAACGGACTCCTTTCCTTCAGTAACACGGTTTTACCTGACATTCAGGGCCCTTCACAGTGTAGCTATACAATGGGATCCCCACAACCATCTCCAACATGCTTCCTGGTATTCCCACCCCTATACGCCTTTGATCTTATCCCCATCTAAGTTGAGCTAGAAGCCACTTCTTCAATCACCTGGCCCACATTAATCTCTCCTTCTGTAATGGGGTGTAGGCTGAGAGGCCCAAGGGACGCCCCCAGAAGCCTAGCTTGGGGACTGGGAAAAGCAGCACCACAGGGATTAAGAGTCATTTTGCATGTCAGTAACAGCAGGCTAGCTTCATACCTATAGGCAAAAACAGTTATTTTGCATATCAGTAACAGCACACTAGTCTCTAGGCCTGAGTGGAACCAGAAAGATATGCATAACTTTAACCCATGATGTAACTGGGAGGCAGCTTCCCTGGTTACAGCACATGCCCTAGAGCTTGGAGATGGTTCACTCCACACCCCGGGGCGTGCCTGCCTGAACTAAGTATGGCAGCCAAGAAAGGCAGAAAGTGCAGAAGAAGTGCTGGCAGGTGTAGCTGATTGTGGGAGGAATCAGAAATAGGGTTAAGGAGGAGATTCTAGGCTAGGATTTAAACTAAAGGCGGGCCTCCATGAGGGAAAAGGGACAATGCGGGGCAATGAAGGAGACAGCACAGGATAATGCGAGACCATGCGGGGAAAAAAAGGTTTGAAAGGAATCTCGCTGGTGGGCCATGAGGAGGTGCCACGTGATTTTCAATTAAGAACTAGAGATCACAGGAGCAACACAGCTGAGGGTGCTGGGGACCATGGAAGACCTGCCCAGCCAAGCATGGATTACTGGGAGGAACCAGGGGAAGTGAGCTGTGGACTTCTGTTCTTTTTCTTCTAGAGGTCGGTACCTCTGATTGGCATGTTCTGAGATTGGCCTGACTGGACAAAAGGGGGAAGGCAGGAGAGAGAGAGAAAGAGAGAGAGAGAGGGAGCGAGAGGGAGAGAGAGAGATTGTGTGATTGTGTGTGTGTGTGTGTGTGTGTGTGTGTGTGTGTTGGTGGGTATTTTAAAAGAAATTTGAAATATACTGGTAACATTCCACCATTACTCTACACCTGTATAACTTTTGAATAAACACTTCCTTTCCTTTTCACCAAACTCTGGCATTGATAGCCACAATTCCTAACACCTGGCAGCGGGCAAGAAGAACCATAGTACAGAAAGACCCCGGGGGAGGGGCTTGTTTCAGTACAGTATGTGGGCTCTCCCAAACAGGTTAATTCTGTAACACTTCTACTGAGATGAACAGTATCAACCATCTGTGGCATGTGTATGGCATCTCTCCAGTGTGGTCCTACATTATAAACCACTCAGCAAGTAGACCGAAAGCTTCTTGAGAATAGATCTCTGCCTTGGGCCTTTCTGCATGGCACACTGATTCTGTGCCAGTAACTGAAACATCACAAGTGATCAATACATACTGATTCACCTGTTAAGGATACAACATCTCAAATCATAGTTTACACTGATGAAAAGAAGGAAAAACTGTGCTTGGCCCTGCCACATGACCCATGTGATAGTGTGATGGTCTTTTCAAAGCTATGGAGTCAAAAGGCCTGGGTTTTTTTCTTTTTTCTGTGTGTGTTTTTTATATATTTTATTTATTTATCTTTAAAGAGGAAGATAAGGATAGAAATATCAATGTATGGTTGCCTCTCATGAGTCCCCTGCTGGGAACTGGCCTGCAACCCAGTTCACAGGCTCGCGCTCAATCCACTGAGCTACACCAGCCAGGGCTAGAAGGCCTGGGTTTTGAATCCAGGCTTCACCACTTATAACCTATCTGCTTCTGAACAAGTTTTAAATGTCTATATCTCAGTGTAACAGGGTACAGCCAAGAGGGGGGCTGCAAATAGGGATTTGTAATGGGGTCTAGAACTCAAAGTGTCCAGGAAATATTAAAAAAATATATAGGATATCTTCACCCCCACAAGTCTGAGCTAGGGGGTGGGACACATGGAGCAGGGACATGGAGAGCTCTGTTGTATACCAACAGCTTTGCAGCTAACCTCTAGAACAGTCATTTAACATATCTATAACCTTTAACTGGTTTCATAGATATATTAAATAGCTGTGGCCATGCTTTGAGCCAAGGTTCCATCAACCCATGATGGAACTGGGAGGCAACTCCCCCTGGTTACAGCACCTGCGTGAAAGCTTGGAGACGACTAGCTCCATGCCATGGGGCCACACCTGCCCAGGCTCGCTAAGGCAGCCCAGAAAAGCTGGAAGAAAACAGGAATGCTGGCAGTGTAACCGATTGTAGGAGGAGTCAGAAATAGGGCTGCACAGGAAGACTGGCTTGGGGATTTAAACCCAGGCACAGGCAGCCACACCACAGAGAACCACACGACTTTGGCAGAGTGAAGACCCCATGGTTTTGGGGTGCTTCCTTTTGCCACATGGCTTAGGAAGCAAGAGAGACTGCCTGGAAATAAAGGGGTGAAAGGACTCTTGCTGGTGGGCCATGAGAAGGTGCCACACGGCTTTGGATTAACTGGAGATCATGGTGGTGACACAGCTGATGATGCTGGGAGCCTGAATCATGGACTTCTACTTCTTTTCCTGAGATGTGGCACCCCAGATTAGGGCAGAGGGGGAAGGAAGGACTGTGTGCATCTGTGAGTATTCTAAAGAACTTTAATATTTTAATGAAGACATTAGGTCACTACTCTAAGTCTGTATAACATTAAATAAACATTTCCTTTCCTTTTCACAAATCTCTGGTATTGAGAGACATATTTTCTCTGGCAGTGAGCATAGCAAACTTAGTGGGGGGGACCCCTGGAGATAAAAAGGGGGTCTTTTTGGTAATAATATATCATACGCCCCTCCGAGTCCATTCGGTGTCATCAGTTTCCTCATCTGTAAAATGAGGATAATATCAGTCCCCACTTCACAGGCTCATGACATGTATTAAATAAGATAACACATGCAAGTACCCAGCCCAGTGCACAAAATAAGATCTCACCAAACAAAAGCAATTATTACTGACATTTGACCTGGAGTTAAGACTAGGCCTTTGTAATAGATACAGGGTTTCCTTTTGGAATGATGAACATATTCTAAAATTGACTCTGGTGATGGTTGCACAAGTCTATAAACATACTAAAAGCCACTGAATGATACACTGTACATTAGTGAGCTGTATGTATATGAATTATATATCACTAAAGCTATTTTTAAAATAGTCCCCAAAAGAGAAGAGGTCTTGGATCTATTGATGGGCTGGAACAGAAGGTAGAACATAAAAGGGTCTCTCTCCAAAAGCAAGTTATTCACACTATTTGCCCAAAGCTTATAGAATCCATGAGGTTCCCTTTCCTTTCCGGTGAGAGGCAAGATCTTTGTAGTGTTTGGCCTACCAGGAGGAGTGAGGGTCACCCTGGTAAGCATGAAGCTTACATTAAAAATACTACTGAATGGGCCCTAGCTGGTGTAGCTCAGTGGACTGAGCAAGGGCCTGGGAACCAAAGGGTGGCCCCTTGGATTCCCAGTCAGGGCTCATGCCTGGATTGCAGGCCAGGTCCCCAGTAGGGGGCGTGCGAGAGGCAACCACACACTGGTGTTTCCCTCTCTCCTTCCCTTCCCCTTTCTATAAAAATAAATAAAATCTAAAAAAAAAATACTACTGGATGGGATCAGAGATGAAAGCAGTAAAAACCACACCACCTTTCATCTCAGACCAAATGCAGACTAGGTGCACTAGGAAAACCTTTTGGCATGATCAAAAAGGAATTAAACAGGCAGCATGGAGGAAAATCCTCCTAAGGGAAGCTCACGTGGAAATCAAGAAAAAAAAAGGAAAACAACAGGCTGCCTAGAAGAGGACAAGCTCCCAGGGATCCTCAGAAAGCTCCAACATGATCTTTCGATTCTTTCTGCCATCTATAAAATATCCAATCGCATGTTCAGTGCTTAGAAGATTGTTCAGTGCTTATGTCAGTGTTACTTGTGACAAAGCCAGGACCCAGAAGCCACCACTTGACGCTGGAGTGAGTTCAGCATCGCTTCCCCAAGCAGGAAATTTCACCAGGCACCTGAGGGGTCTACACTCTAACCTGGGCTAAATAACTAGTTAAATGAAGAGAAATTTATGTCTTCTACACCTAATGGCGGAGGAATCGGTGACTGAAGAAGAAATATAGAAGCTGGTGATCACACTTGATCCCTACTGAATACTGGGAAGAGGTTCTGGAGAGGAAAGGAAAGAATGGACAAGCATTTCATTGTATTTCAAGTTTAAAAGATTACTCATTAGATCCTTAAGTAACTTCCTCATATCACTACCACTTCCCATATTATTTCAAAAGTAGAGAATTATGAGAAGTACCATTTTTCCAAACTGCTGTGCAAGTTACACAGCAAACTTGCACTAAATTTCTGAGATGAATAAAAATTGGAGCATACATACTATTCTTTCATTAAATCCCAGATTCTACTACCTTTTGACCATATGTATGCCTAGGAACACCTTCCCACCACTCAAAAACCTCTAAAAGCACAAAGATATCAGCATAAAAATATTTAAATGGGCCCTCCAAAATATACTGCAGGAAAGAACACTAGGCAAAGTTTTGGGAGAGTTGGATTTTAGACGGGTTTTGTCGACAGTTGTATAACCCTCAAATAGTGTCTCTGGTGCTCAACCTCTCCTCTGAAATATGAGAGGTTTAAACTAGATCTGTCCTCAGTCTCAAGGTAGCAGTACTTACGGGGGGGGGAGGTGCATTTGAAAAAGCATAGGGACTGAGGGAAAAAGAAAAAGTATTCAAGTACACGGACAACAGTGTGGTGATTGTTGAGGGGCAGGGGTGGGTGGAGGCGGAGAGTATAAGGGGGGATAAATGGTGATGGGAAAATACAATACAAATATGTGAATGAATGATAGTGTGAATGAAAAAATAAATAAATGTGGAGGTGATTTTGCTTGGCACAATGACTCGGGGGAATACCACTGGCATTTATGTGGGGTAGGGAGGGACAGCTAGGATATTAGACATCTAGCAGCACCCCAAAGAGACAAACAGAATGAACTATCCTGTCGAAAATGCCGTGAGTATATTGCTCTACCCCTCCCACAAATAACTGGATGGAATAATTAAGATCTCATCAACCCTTAAAACCCTCTGCCACTGGCCAATGGGACAGAGAGCACTGCTACACTGAAGACTGTCCTATTAAGTCTGAAAGTGGGGAAATGTGGGTCATCGTCTTCTTGGGAAATGAGGAGAGAAGAAAAAGAAATTACTCTGCATTCCATGCTCTGAACTATGTAAATGACAAAGCCTCTTAGAACCCAATGCAATAAGATTTGAATCTGGAAATGAGCCTTACAACTGAAGACATGTTACGCACGCACATGCACACAGGAGGAACTTTATTAAGTGCAACCAGATGTTCCTTAGCAACCATTTGTTTAAAAAAAACCCACAAACAGTAAATTCCATTACACTCTGTTGTTCACATTTAAATCCATGTGAGTCTGCATTAGGGATAAGTAAGAAAACGTTTGAAAAGTGTTCACAGAATAGTGAAATGTTCACTCTGCTGGATCCGTGTGTTTCGAGCCAATTACAAAACATGGGTGGGTGGCTGTCAGTTACGTCCCAGGAGTCAAGAGAGTGGCCTCGGAGAGGCTTTGCTTATTAATATCATTTACTATTTTTTAATGCTAGCTCTGAAATTCTTCCCACAAATCTGCATGGTGTATTCTGTCTTACGGATCAGAAAGAATGACCACTTTGTATCCCCTACTTATCAATGTAAAAGTAAATCAGGCGAAATAAAAATGATAATTCCCGGTCTTAATCACAAACTGTCAAAAGCTGACAATGAACTCACTGACACAATACCAGCAGCCAAAGGGATGACAAGAAAGCCTCAAGCACCACAACAGAAGACAACGGGTCAAGTGTTAAATAGAATCTTTTGAGAAGACGGCTTTGAGAAAAAATAGTTTTTCTCTTTTTTCCAGGGTATTATAGACTTCATGTTTGTTTTTTTCTTCTTTATTGAATTTATTGGGATGACATTGGTTAAGAAAATTATATACATTTCAGGTGCACAACAACACATCCTCTCTGTATGTTGTATTGTGTGTTCATGACCCTAAGTCAAGTCTCCTTCCATCCCCATTTACCCTCTTCAACCTTCTCCCATCCCCTTTCCCTCTGGTCATCACCATACTGGGATTAAGCCAAAAAAAAAGTTTTTCTAACTTCTCTGGACACAAATTTTAATAACCACATCCAAACCCATTGCTTATGAAAGCCAAATTTAACCCCTTCCTGAAACAAGCCAAGAAATTATAGTGAATAAAACCATTTCCTTTTAAGGATGTCTTTCAAAAAGCAGTTATTTTCTGTGGCCAGCCCCACCTTGGCAGCAGTCCCCTAGAACATGGCCTAGAGTTCCAGAAAATTTAAAATCCTGAATCCACACCAGTAGTTTTTGCCAGTGGCCTCACTGGGCTGCTGTCCAAACTCCAGGTCTAATGTTTCAAAATAGGGCCAAACCCAATACTGAACAATCATTCTTACTGCTTAGCAGTGTCTTACTTCTAAGAATATTTTGCTACCAGCAAATTCTCATCTATACCAGGGAAACTGATATCCACATTTGGCTCTGGCAAATCAGTTATTTTCCTTGCCACCCACCAATTGACTTCTCTTAGCCAATCTATCCTCAACTGTTATTAACGGTCACAAGCCCAGTCAGCACTTATTAAGGGCCAGTTGTGTGGGTCTGTTTATTTTGTAAACTGAATACAGAAGGGGAAGTGTCAACAACATCTTGTCTCCATCTAACATTTGCCAAGGATGGACTCTAAGAAAAAAACTAAGTAAACTCTAGGCAAATTTAATGCATCAGCAAACTGATTTTTAACTTGCAAAGCGCTAGCTTCTCTCACCTCTGCTCTTAAGACTCAGAACAATAAGCAAAGGGGAATGAAGATTTGCTCATGCTGCATAGTTGATAAAAGTGTTACACTAACAAAAGCTACCCTTGTTTTATTCATTTCAAATAGGCATCTCAAATTTTATGATGTCCAAACAAAACTCTCCATGTCTTCTCACTCCCAGCCACTCCCGCACACCCACATGGCCCAGATGCTTGAGCCAAAAAAACTTATGATTCATCTTTGATCTCTCCATCCACCCTCCTTTCTCCCTCCCTCCCTCTCTCTCTCATCCAATCCCTTACCAAGTAATAAATAGTGATGGCCCCATTTTCTGGGTATATATTGAATCCCTGCACCATTCTCACTACTTCCACTGCTTTGGTCCAGGCCACCATCATCTTTTGCCTCATTTCCCTGTTTCCACTCTTACTCCCATAATCATGTGAACTCGCAGAAGCCAGAAGTAACTGTTAAAAATATAAAATGTGTGATACTCTCTATCCCATAATCCTGTTGTACTTTCTTCATCAAATAACTGTAAGAAAATATCTTATTTAATTGTTGATTAGTATATTGTATGCCTCTACCCTTAGTGACACCATGAATGGACTTGGAGAGCATTATGCTAAGTGAAATAAGCCAGGCAAATACCATACGATCTCACCTATAAGTGGAACCTAATCAACAAAACAAACAAGCAAGCAAAATATAACCAGAAACATTGAAATAAAGAACAATCTGACAGCAATCAGAGAGGAGGGAGGAGGGATAATAGTAGAAGGGCCATCAAGGAACATGTACAAAGGACTCATGGACAAAGCCAAAGGGGGTAGGTTTGAGGGTAGAAGGTGGGGATGGGTGGGGTGGGGGGCCGTGGTGGAGTGAAAATGGAGGCAACTGTACTTGAACAACAATAAAAATATAAAAACAAAAATAATAAGTAGAAACAAAAAAATTTTATCAGTGTATTATATGCCTTTCCCCATTAAAACCCAAGCTCTGTAAAAGAAAGCAACTTGGTTTGTCTCTTTCACTACTGCATCTGCAACACCTACCACAGTGCTATATAGGAGACAGTCAATAAGTATTTGCAGAATGAATACATGAATGAATGAGAGTTCCGCCAAGATGGAGGCATAGGTGGAAACACTGTGCCTTCTCCCACAACCAAGTTTGAATACAACAAAGGTTTGGAGGAACAAAGACACAACCAAAGGACAGAAAATTGAATTACACGGAAGTCCGACTACATCTAACCGTTCAATGGGGACGGTAAGAGGGGCGGAGCCAGCAGCGAGCAGGGTCGGGCAGGACAGGGCCCCTGACCCAGGCGCGCAGGCAGACGAGAACCAGTTGGGGTGCGGGGCAGACCGCGGGCGCATATTCGCGCACAGTGAGACAGACCACGCAGGCCCCAGGGGGCGAAGGCTGACGGCAGTGGCACACTCGCGTGCAGTGGGACGAAACGCGTGGGCCCAGTGACGGCAGCAACTGCGGCACCGGTGAGGGCCAGGGCGGCAGGCGGCGGACAGGACGCCATAGTCCCCCTTTGACCCCGCCCCCACATATAGCGTCACAACCCAGCGACTTAGTTGCCCTTCAGCACCGGTGAGGGCCGGGGCGGCAGGCGGCAGACGGGACGCCAGAGTCCCTCTTTGACCCCGCACCCACATACAGCGTCACAACCCAGCGACTTAGTTGCCCTGCAAGACCAGTGAGAGCCATTGTCCCTCTTTGACCCCGCCCCCACCTACAACGTCACAACCCAGCGACTGAGTTGCCCTGTTCTAGTGAACACTTTAGGGCTCTGATCCTGCTATGGAACAGGCACAAACAACCCAAAAGATGGCACAAGAAGAACTCAAAGTCCCAGAGCCAATAACTCTAAGCGACCGAGAAATTGCCAGCCTCTCAGAAGCACAATTCAGGACACTATTTATCAGGATGCTCACAGAACTGGTTGATTATAGTCACAAATTAGAGGAACAAAGTTACAAATTAGAGGAACGTGTGAGGGCTGGACTGATTGAAATGAAGGGAGATGCACAGGAAACCAATAGTGATGGAAAGGAAACGGGGACACAAATCAATGGAATGGACCAGAAGGAAGAACAAAACATCCCACCAGAAAGGAATGAAGAAATGAGAATTCAAAAAAATGAGGAGAGGCTTAGGAACCTCCAGGACATCTTTAAACGTTCCAACATCCGAATTATAGGGGTACCAGAAGGGGGAAAGAAACAGCCACGAGTGGAAAACGTATTTGAACAAATAATAAAGGAGAACTTCCCCAGTCTGGCAAAGGAAATAGACTTCCAGGAAATCCAGGAAGCTCAGAGAGTGCCAAAGAAGTTGGACCCAAGAAGGAACACACCAAGGCACATCATAATTACATTAGCCAAGACCAAAATGAAGGAGAGAATCCTAGAAGCAGCAAGGGATAAGGGGACAGTCACCTACAAAGGAGTACCCATCAGACTGTCAGCGGATTTCTCAAAAGAGACCTTACAGGCAAGAAGGGGCTGGAAAGAAGTATTCCAAGTCATGAAATCCAAAGACCTACAGCCAAGATTGCTTTATCCAGCAAAACTTTCATTTAGAATGGAAGGACAGATAAAGTGCTTCTCAGATAAGGTCAAGTTCAAGGAGTTCATCATCACCAAGCCCTTATTATATGAAATGCTAAAGGGACTTATATAAGAAAAAGAAGATGAAAAAGATGAACAGTGAAAGGACAGCAAACACACAGTTATTAACAACCACACCTAAAACAAAAGCAAACCAAGAAGACAGCTAGATCAGGAGTGGAACCATAGAAATGAAGAACACATGGAGGGTTAGAAACAGGGGGGTGGGAGGGGGAGAAGAGGGGAGAAGGCACAGAAAATAGCATAGATGGTAGGCAGAAAATAGATAGGGGGGAGGGGGAGAACAGTGGGGGAAATATAGAATCCAAAGAACTTGAGACACGTGGTTATAAACTAAGGGGGGGAGAATGGTGGGGGAGGGAGGGTGTGGGTGGAGGGGATTGAAGGGGGGGGAATAGAACAACTGTAATGGTATAATCAATAAAATATATTTTAAAAAAAATAAAATCTCCCAATGTTCCTCCAAAAAAATAAATAAATGAATGAATGACTGAGTAAATGAATGATTTTTTGACAAACTTTTTTTTAAAGATTTTTATTTACCTTTAGAGGGGAAGGGGAGAGTGAGAGAAACATCAATGTATGGTTTCCTTTCATGCATCCCCTGCTGGGAGTTGACCTGCAGGGAACCGGCCTGCAACCCAGGCATGTGCCCTGACTGGGAATCGAACCGCGATTCTCTGGTTCACAGGCCTGTGCTCAATCCACTGAGCTACACCAGCCAGGGCTTTTGACAAACTTTTCATGAGCACTGATCTGACAAAGCTGTGCTAGGTGCTATGGGTGATGAAGACAAAGGAGACATGGTCCCTGTCCAGGAGCCACAGCCATTAAATAATTACAACACCACATTGTGAATGCAATAAAAGTGTAAATCAAAGGTACTGGAAGAATAGATGGGTCATCTGATGATATTTGGGTGAGATGCAGAAAGGTTCACAGAAGAGAAGAAATTTGAGCTGCAATCTGAACAATGAGTACATTTTCCAGACAGAAAATGTGCAATGGGTGTGGCAGGTGAAGGGAACAGTGCAGGCAAAGAACAGAGTCTTAAGCAATGAGTGCAACAATGCCAAGTGTGTTCAGGAAACAATGACTAGTTTGGTGGGAAGAGTGGAGAACAGATATGGGAGGAAATAATAGAAAAAGAAACTTGAAGAAATGGGTTGCAGAGAGATTACAAATAGTCTTACATGCCTAGTTAAGAAGTTCAGTATTAATTCTTGAAGACAGTGGGGACTGAACTACAAGCAAAGAGTAAAGGGGATTCATCCACTCAACAAATATTTCTTCAGCATATGATCAGATTTTTTAAGGAAGATAACGCAGACAACAGAGACAGAAGTGCACTATAGTAAGGAATAAACCCAAGGTATACAGAACAATGAGAATGCAGCTGCCAGTTCAGCTAGAAGATTTATAAAATACCATAGGTTCCTAAGTGCCACCCCAGAGCTATTGAACCTAAATCTCTCTGGATGGAGATGGAGATTCAACCTTTCCTTTATTTATTTTCATTTGAAAACAACACATGTTCATGGAAACAAATACTCAGTTTGTACAGAAGAGTATGAGTTCCCAACATGTCTCCCCTCCCACCTCCTGCAACAACTCTAAGTGCTCCCATTACCACTGCCCCCTGCCCCCAGCTAAGTAGGCCTCATGGCTGCAGAGTGCCCGAGGCTGAGAACTACTGCACTGCAAGCTCCATTAGTTGGGCAGCTTTTCCAAAATGTCATTGATAAGAAGAATCACCTGGGATACTTTGTTTCTTAAAGACAGCTAACCAGGCTTCCCTCCCGCCCCAGACACGGGTTCAGTGGATCTTAGCTGGGCCCAGGAAACAATTACACCAGATAAGCTTTATCAGGTAAGCTTTATCAGGTAACCAGGACAGTTGTCGGAATGCTAATATACTCCACCGTGTCCCCAACTTTAATATGCACAGGAGTTACCTGGTATCTTGCACAAAGGGCTGACTGAAGTTCAGTAAGTGCGGGGCATAACCCAAGGGTCTACATTTCTAACAAGCTCCAGTGTGATGCTGGCACAGGGAACACACCCTGCTGAGCACTGGTTCTCAACTCTGGCTGCCCACCAGAATCACCTGGGGAGCTTTTAAAATTCTCAGTCACCAATGCTTTGCAAACAGCTTTGCAAACAGCTTTGCAAACGGCTCCTCCCACCCAAAAAGTTAACACACTCTGATTCTATGAGGCCAACATTACCCCAATACCAAAGCCAGATGAAAACACTACAAAGAAAGAAAACTATAGACCACTATCTTTTACAAATACTGATACAAAAAAATCCTCAGCAAAGTAGTAGAAAACCAAATTCAACAGCACATTAAAAGGACCATATGCCATGACCAAACAGGTTTTAGTCATGGAATGCAAAGATATTTCAACATACAGAAAATAATTAGTCAATGCAAAGCACCACATAAATAAAACAAAGAAATAAACACATGATCTTTTCCATCGATGCAGAAACAGCATCTGAAATAATATGGAGAGATGTTCATGATGTGTGATTTAGTAAAAAAAGTTAGTTATCAAAATCATTTTGATAACTGATTTTGAGATTGCTAAATTTTTGAGCAAATTGGCTCAAAAATTGACAGTATGAGCCAATTTTTTAGCAGACTGTACAGTGTCACAGTTAAGAGTGTTAGATCTGGAGTCTGACAAATCTGGGTTTCTGCCCCTTACGAACTGTGTGACCTTCAGCAACGGACATAATAATAGTATCTAGCCCTCATCAGGTTTTTGTAAGGCTAAATTGAGATAATATATGTAAAGCACTTAAAAGGCTATTATTATTATTATCAGCTACACATGGCAAGAGCTACTTTGGAAAAGCAAAACATTACAAAAATCTTAATCTCTAAAATTATAGTAAAATAAGTTATGGTGTATTTATTGTTATTAAATAGCTATTAAGGGCCCACTATGGAAATACGTGATCAAACATAAATAAAAGGCAGCTAGGCTCACCACTACACAAAACCCAGTTGCATTTCTATACACTAACAAACCACCTGAAAGAGAAATAAAGAAAACAATCGCACCAACAATAGCATCAAAAATAATAAAAATATCTTAGCAATAAATTCAACCAACAAGAAAAGTTCTGCATGCTAAAAATTATAGACACTGAGCCATGGCCAGTGTGGCTCAGTTGGTTGGAACATCCCACAGGCCCAAAGGTCACAGGTTAGATTCCTGGTCAGGGCGCATGCCCAGGTTGTGTGTTGCATTCCAGGTGGGGATGGGAGTGGAGGAAGGGGGGTGGATACACAGGAAGGCAACCAAACAATGTTTCTCTTTTATATGAATGTTTCCCTCTTTCTCTCTCCCTTCCTCTCTCTCTAAAAACAAGTAATGAAAAAATGTCCTCAAGTGAGGATTAAAAATAATTAAAAATTATACACATTGACAAAAAAATTGACCAACACAGAAATAAATGGAAAGATGCCCCGTGTTCATGGATTTGCAACTGTTAAAAGATCCATATTACACAAAGCCATTTACTGCATATGAAACCAAAACTACAAACTACAAAAGCAAAACAGACAGCTGTGATTGCATCAAACTAAAAAGATTCTGTAGCAAAGGAAACAATCATCTGGGTGAAGAGACAACCTACAGAATATGAGAAAACATTTCAAAACCATCCATCTGATAAATTAGTATCCAAAGTAAACAATCTGCCCTGACTGGTGTGGCTCAGTGGGTGGGACGTCTGCTTGTAAACCAAAAGGTCACCAGTTTGATTTCTGGTTAGGGCACAAGCCTAGGTTGCAGGTCAGATTCCTGGTAGGGGGCATATGAGAAGCAACTGATTGATGTTGCTCTCACACATCCAGGTTTCTCTCCCTCCCTTGCTTGCTCCCTTCCGCTCGCTCTAAAAATAAATAAATATTTTTTAACTGGATACAGAATTATGTCTAATCTTTATTGAGCATTTACTAAGTAGGGCTTCCTTTGATACATTAACTTTTTTTAAAAATTTTTTTATTGTTGCCCTGGCTGGTATAGCTCAGTGGATTGAGCGCGGGCCTGCGAACCACATGATCGCGGTTCGATTCCCAGTCAGGGCACATGCCTGGGTTGCCGGCTAGTTCCCGGCAGGGGATGCACAAGAGGCAACCATACATTGATATTTCTCTCCCTCCCTTCCCCTCTAAAGATAAATAAATAAAATCTTTTTAAAAAGATTTAATTTTTTTTATTGTTCATTTACAGTTGTCCCAATCTCCCCCCATTAATGTCCCCTGCTCTTCCCACCCTCCCCATATTCACTCCTCCCCATCCCGTCTTTGTCCATATGTCCTTTATACATGTTCCTTGAGTTGTCCCTTCCCCTTATTTTCCCTGTGATGTCCCTCCTCCATCCCCTCTGGTTACTGTCAGTTTGTTCTTTATTTCCATGTCCCTAGTTCTATTAAAATCTTTTTTAAAAAATAATTTAAACAATTTGATAGCAAAGAAGAAGAAAAAAGTTACCTGGTTTAAAAATAGGTAAAGGACCTGTGTAGCCATTTTCCCCAAAAAGACAAGACAAATGCCTAGCATGTTTATGAAAAAATGCTCAACATCACTAATCATCAGGGAAATGTAAATTAAAACCACAGTGAGATACCACCTCACAACTGTCAGAATGGCCATCATCAATAAATCAACAAACCACAAGTGCTGGAGAGGATGCGGAGAAAGAGGAACCCTTTTACACAGTTGGTGGGAATGCAGACTGGTGCAGCCACTGTGGAAAACAGTATGGAGTTTCCTCAGAAAACTAAAACTGGAACTGCCTTGTGACCCAGCTGATTCCATTGCTGGGCATTTATCTGAAGGAAAGGAAATCACTCTTTCAAAGTGATTCCCGCCCCTCCGCGTTCACTGCATGGTCAATAGCCAACATGCAGAAACAACCGGGTTGTGTGGATATAGAAAATGTGTGGCAGGCACCAGAGTTTAGGGTTTGGGGGAAATGAGATATTGGTCAAAGGCTACAAAATTCCAGCTATGAGAAGAATAAGTTCTGGTGATCTAACTTATAGTACAGTGACCGCAATTAACAGTACTGCATTACCCACATGAAAGTTAAGAGAGTAGATCTTAAATGTTCTCACCACACCAAAAAATGGCAATTATGTGCAGAGACAGAGATGCTAACCAAACTTACTGTGGTTATCATTTCACAGTATATAGGGGTGGATAAAAGAAGGTTTACAGTTGTCCATATGGACAATAATACAATTAATAAATAATAATACAAGAATAAACTGTGTTTCATGTACTCACAACTATAAGTCTACTTTTGCCCTGCCCTCTATGTGCATATCTATCTCAAGCCATCACATTATGCACCTTAAACAAGCATACATGTCAATAATATCTCAATAAAGCTAGTGAGAAAAACACAGAAAAGGACCCTGCCTTTCTATAACTTACAGTCTATAGAATAAGGTAAATAGCCCTGGCTGGTGTAGCTCAGTGGATTGAGCACAGGCTACAAATCGAAGGGTCACAGGTTCGGTTCCCAGTCAGGGCACATGCCTGGGTTGCAGTCCAGGTCCCCAGTAGGGGGCACACAAGAGGCAACCACACATTGATGTTTCTCTCCCTGTCTTTCTCCTTTCTTTCCCTCCCTCTCTAAAAATAAATAAAATTTTTAAAAAATAGGCAAATAAATAAGTAATAACATTAAAATAAGGAGCTGTCACAGTATTTACATGAAAAAATGTTAAAGCATGTAGGAAAATGCTCATCATTCAAAGATACTGCATCGCTTTCTTTTTTTAAGATTTTTTTAATTTATTTATCTTTAGAGAGGAAGGGAAGGAGAGAAATATCAATGTATGGTTGCCTCTTGTGGGTCCACTGCTGGGAACTGGCCTGCAACCCAGGCATGTGCCCTGACTGGGAATCGAACTGCGATCGTGTGGTTCGCAGGCCCGTGCTCAATCCACTGAGCTACACTAGCCAGGGCTGCCATCACTTTCTTAATGTTACTGTTAACAAATTACCACAATTCAGTATTGTTAAATGACAGACTTATTTTCTTAGGTTCTAAAGATTAAAGTCCAAGATTTCAGTCCTTCCCTTGTGCAGCTACTAAAGGCTGTGCACATTCATTACCTCTTGGATGTATGTACCACCCCATGTCTGCTTCCATTATCACGTCATTTTCTCTCCTCTGGACCTCCTGCCTCCCCCTCCCTTGTGAGGATCCTTGCAATGACGTCGAGTCCACTCAGATAGGCCAGGACCAGCTCCCTATCTCAGGATCCTTCCTCACATCTACACAGTCCCTTTTGCCATGTGTGGTAGCATATTCACAGCTTCTGGGACCAAGTGTTTGAACATCTTTGGGAAGCTGTTATTCTACCTGCCACAGACATGATTCTGTACTGAAAAAATAGAAGGGATTAGATCAAAATATTAACGGTGGTTGAGTTTGGATGGACTATGAATATGTTTATGTTTTCTCTTTTTGGCAATTTCTAAAATCTCTACAATAAGCAGATGCATTGTTTTTTAAATAGCAAATATGGACAAACACGAAAAGTAAAAGAGACATACAGGAAAGTATCTTCAAGTCACCCTTGTCCCTCAGCCCCTAGAGGTGGTCATCATTAGCAGTTTCTTTTTCTTCCAGAGAGAGGGTATGCAAGAGCATGTCTACAGTAGGCTGAATAAAGGACCCTCAAAGGTGTTCATGTCCCAATTTCCCAAACCTGTTTATATTTTACCGATCACAGCAAAAGGGATTTGCAGCCGTGATTCAGGGTCTTCGAATGGGGGGATAATGATTATGTACACAGACCCAATATAATCACAGGGGTCCTTATAAGAGAAGGGAGGTAGGAGGGGTAACGGGCCAAGGCAGAGACGGGACAACAGAAACGAAAACTGGAGTGATGTGCTTGCTTTAAAGATGGAGGAAGGGCCCACAAACCAAGCAATGCAGGTGGCCTCTAGAAGATGGAAGAGACAAGGAAATGGATTGTCCCCACAAAACCTCCAGAAAGAACCTACCCTGCTCATGTCTTGACTTTGTAACCCAGTGAAACTGTTGGGCTGGCCACAAAGTCTGTATGTTTTTCTCCATAAAATAAAAGACACATTTGTCATTTTCACCAGTAACTTCATTGATTTGGATATCTTAACCATGCCAGTTATCTCCTGTGTGGTAGAACACTGATTGTTCTCAATGAATATCTCGATTTGATGGCTATCAACTTCAACTGGCCTACTGAACCATGGAGCATCATCCAGTAAAAAGCCTCTACAACAAAACTTCACAAACCACTTCAGACACATTCAATCAGTCACAGCACCTTCTCTATACACTGCATGGATCCTTTTTTTTTTTTTTTGCATTTCGGTTGTATTTTTACCTTTCTTGAAATAATAAAGCATAATGTGCCAAAAATATTGCCTATTTTCTTCCATCTTCAATATTAAAATAGCTACACAAAAATCTCCAGTTTTGAAAAGTTTTTCTTTCTTTTTTTAAATATGTTATTTATTTATCTTTGGAGGGGAAGGGAAGGAGCGAGGGAGAGAAATATCAATGTATGGTTACCTCTCATGCATCCCCTGCTGGGAACTGGCCTGCAACCCAGGCATGTGCCCTGACTGGGAATCAAACCGCGATCCTTTGGTTCGCAGGCCTGCGCTCAATCCACTGAGCTATGCCAACCAGGGTGAAAAGTTTTTCTTAATGCATGCTGATATGACAGCTGTCACAATATAATCTAACAAAACTGTTTTGAATGGAGTTAAAACACAACTAAATGCTACTAAAGACATCTTATAGAAAAAAAAAAAAACAAAGAAATTTTTCAGCCAATCCAGTAATTTTGGACTTAAGAACTCTAAAACTGTAAGAAAATAAATAAATGTGTGTTATTTTAAGCCACTAAATTTGTGGTGATTTGTTACAGTGATGACATAAACCATCTTTGTACATATATCTTTTTGTACACATATGGATATATTGGGTATATATCTATAGAATAAGATCAAACAAGTAGAATTCCTGGGTCAAAGTATATGGATTTTTCATTTTTATTTAAATTGCCAAACTCCCTCCACAGAGGTTGTGCTGATTTCCACTGTGGCGATGTCTGACTGTCATTCTTTTGGATTTTGCCTTGATTGATGATGTCCTTTTTCCATAAAGAAGTTTGCCTTTTGTGCTCTCATAGATATCTTTTCCTTTTACTTGTTCTTAATTTTTGTGCCATATTTTAAAAATCCCGCCCTGGCTGGTGTGGCTCAGTGGATTGAGTGCCAGCCTGCAAACCAAAAGGCCACGGGTTCAATTCCCAGTCAGGGCACGTGCCTGGGTGGCAGGTTGGGTCCCCCCAGATGGGGTTGCGAGAGAGGCAACCAATCAATGTGTGTTTCCCTCTCTTTCTCCCTCCCTTGCCCTCTTTCTAAAAATAAATAATATCATTTAAAAAAAAATCCTTCCTCACTCTAAAATTAGTTTTTAAACACTCCTTTTTTTCCCTAGAAGTTTCATAGCCCTATTTTTTACATTTAAAACTTTGATTTATCTGTAATTTACCTGGGTATTAAATATGACATATTTTTCCCCAAATGGCTTCCAAGGTGACCCAAAAAACTTTTATACGATAATCCATCTATTTCTCACTAATCTGAAATTCCATCTTTACCAGGTGTAAAATTTAAGTGATTTCAATATATTGCTAGACTTTCTACTGTTCTATTGATTTGTCCTTATAAATCATGTACCAGTACCATACTGTTTTAACTACTGTAGCTTAATAAGATGTTATTTTTACTTTCTAATGAAACTAAAAACCACTAACTACTCCCCCTTTTCTAATGTCGCTGGGTTTTCATGCTCACTTGTTTTTACAAAGGTTATTTTATAACCAGCTTAACCAAAATTGAATTTTTATTTAACCGAGTTAAATTTATCCTATTTACTTAAGTGCATTGATATTCTTACATCACCGTCCATTTAAGGACATAGTATGTCCATTAGTCTGTATTCTTTTGTGTTCCTCAGTAATAGTTCTTTTTTTCCTACATATGAAACTTATTGCTTATTAAGTTTATTCTTAGGTATTTTGTCTTTTCTGTTGCAGTTTAAAAGGTGTCTTTCCTACCATTTTCTATTCCCATTATTACTACTTTATATAAAGGCAATTTCAGGATGATTTCAGAAAACCTGAGGAGTGTAGGATCTGTCTTTCTCCGACGGCATATCAAAGATTCAGGCCAAGAGATTGAGGGTGGAGGCAGACTGGTAGAACCCTCATCATTCCTCCCTGAGACAAAACATGGTGGGGCTCCCCTGTACAGCAATAAGCATCAAGGCTCTGGAGCTTAGGGGAATCTACCTGCCTTCTCCCCATGTCTAAGGCTTGAGGGACTTATGGGAGGTACCACCAGGCAGTTCCTGTGTCTGAATACTAATGAGTAGTCTGGTTTGAAGGTTGAACCCCTGCCCTGTTCAGCAGTAACTGGCTAGAAGGTTACCCATCACTCCCCACCTTCCCAGGGAAGCTTGCCCTCTGAGGTGTGCACTGAGAGGCTAATGGAAGCTGCAAATAACTGGATCCTGTGCCTAATCTTCTCTGGGTGCCAAATGAAAACTACCTCCCCATTGTGAGCAGACCTTCCCTTGGGAGCAATACCAGGACTGCTTAGCAAGTGGGAAACGCCTCCAGCACAGTTCACCCTGATTTCTTTCATCTGCTCTCAGTCTGTAATGTAAGTTCTATTTAGATAAAATCATAGCAAGGTGGAAAACCTTTTCCTTGTTTTGCTTTTTGCTTTTAACTTCTAATTTCCTATAAACTAGGACCACAGGCCGATTGCTAAAGGATTCCCAGCAAGTCTACAAAACAGGCCTCCCACGGACCTCCCAGGCCTCTTATTAAGGAAGCCAATTACATTTCCCTGCAGGCCTACAGTCTCCCAGGTACCTAAGTCCATGTGCACAGGGTGGCCTCAGCAGAGCCTAAAAGTTTATTTCTTTTAGCTTTTTTCCTGTTGATTTGTTAGCCTTTTCTTTCTTTATTTTTTTAAAGATTTTTTTTTTGAGAGAGAAGGAAAGGGAGGGAGAAGTAGAGGGAGAGAAATACCAATGTGTGATTGCCTCTTGTATGTCCCCCACCAGAGACCTGGCCCGCAACCCAGGCACGTGCCCTGACTGGGAATCAAACCAGTGACCCTCTGGTTCACAAGCCCATGCTCAGTCCACTGAGCTACACCAGCCAAGGCTACATTAGCCTTATCTTAATTCCCTAGGCTTTTTTTCTTTATTACCACCATCTTCCTTTTAGCACTGCCATGTCTAACATAACTCTTCCTTGTTACTTTTTCTTCTCAGATCAGGCTCCTTCCGTCCTCTGAAATGAACAAAGATAACTTAATGATCTTGCTTGGGGTTGGCGTGGGGGGCAGTTAGTTGCTTCAAAGAAAGACTGATCAGCCAGCTGTGCCCAGACCACAGCATCTGCAGGAAAACTACCAGACTGGGACACCACATATGGCAAAGAAACCAGAGCTGACTTTGATCTTCTGTTGCCTCCAACCCCCATTTCCTAGCTTTTATTTGCTAGTCTTTTTAAGAGACACCTTTATAGTTGTTCATGACTACATGTGTGTGCATTTTCCACAATGGGAGACAGTTCCACCTAAAGATCAGCCTCTTCCACAGGGCCCCAATGCCTGAGTGATCTTTGGATGTTTTGCATTTTCATCTGCTGTTCCATTAATTGATTTCAGCTACAGCCACAATAAACCTATGGAATGGTTTCCAAAGGTTTCAAGCCAACACATTTTTCACTTGAGATTTTCGAACCCACAAAAATGTTCTCCAACCCCTTCTATGTGTTCCATTTCTGCAGTAATGCTGCATTTAAGCGTAGAAAAGAAACCACCTAGGAAATAGGGCTGTCTGGCTTATAAAAAAGTCATGTGCTCTGGTCCCCCTACCTGGAACAAGGATCACATTTGCACAATATCAGAGAGCTAAGGCCCCAACCTGGAGACAGTGTGCTGCCTCAGACTATGAATCAGGAAGGTTGCTCAACATAATATAAAACCTAACATCCAATTCTCCCTACAAAATGGTCCTCTCAAGCATTCTCTGTCTCAGAAACTAGCCTACCATCCATCTAGAAACCATGTAGCGCCCTGACTGGTGTGGCTCAGTGGATTGAGCACAGGCTGCAAATGACAGTGTCACCAATTCGATTCCCAGTCAGGGCACATGCCTGGGCTGCCGGCCAGGTCCCCAGTGAGGGCCATGTGAGAGGCAACCACACACTGATGTTTCTCTCCCTCGCTTTCTCCCTCTCTTCCCCTCTCTTAAATAAATAAAATCTTCAAAAAAACTTATTTTAGAAAAATAGAAACCAGGTAACCATATGGAATATCTCCTTCTTTCTCTCCTCCCATAAATCCAACCCATCACCAAATCCCAGTGATTTAAGCTCATAAATATCTAATACACTTTTGTCCATCTCCACCCTAAACTAAGCCATCATCACGTCTTGCATGTACAACTGCAACTACCACCTAACCAATGTGCCCTCATTCATTCTTGCCCATCTTGAATCCATTCTCCAAAGTATAGCCAGGGTAAGCTCAAAATCACATCAACTCAATCGTCCTGCTTTAAACCCTCTGATGGCTGCTCAATGTATCTCCCTAGCTGACCTACAGGGAAAAATCTAGCTCTTTGCAACCTCAGAGTCTTTGCATACATTCTTCCCTCTGTTGGGAATGTTCTCCCCAACCCAGACTTCTGTGTGATTTGTACCTTCTTATCATTCCATTCTCAAATTAAATGCCACCTCTTCCAGGAAGACTTCCCTGACCAAAATACCAAAAGAAAGTCCCCTCTGTTCTTCTCTCAGCCTTTGTTTGGTCCCCCTCACAATTGTTATCATGGCTTATCATTATTTTATCTGATTCCTTGGTTTTTTGCCAGCCTCTGGAATAGAAATTAATTCCCTGAAGAAAGAGACCACGTTAGCCCTGTTCACCATACTATCCCAGGGCCCAGTATATAAGAGGTGCTCAATAAGTATCTTTTAAGGATTTAAGTTCTAAGATGAATACTTCTTTATTCCTCTGCCCTGCCCACCCTAAGCATCCGGGTTGGGTTTTTGCCATATTCTTTGCATAAAGTCTTTACCATCTGTGACAGACACTACTGTTGTTAACCAAATATTCTGATTCCTCCATCAAGGAAACCGGAAGGGTTGCACTTCCCCTCCTCCTCTGAAGGCAGCTGTGGCCACGTGACTGACTTTGCCAGCATAACATGAGCAGGCATGATGTGTGTCATTTCTAGCAGAAGTTTTAAAGGTCAGGTCAGAGAGCAAACCTCATATTGTTTTCCCCCTGCCCCAGTGATCATAAAAATGGAGCTCCATCAGCCTCAAACACTGAGTATCTAGGACAAGCAGAGCACCCAACCAAAGTGCCATGCATCAGGTTAAGGAGATAATCCTTTGCTATAAGCCACTGCTATTGTGGAGGTTGTTCGATACTTCAGCATAAATGTAGACCATCCTCATTAATGTATGTTATCACTGACTGTTAGTACTAGATTAGTTATACTAACTACTACAACTAGTACAACTAGTACTAGTACTAAAGAAAAAGGAAGGACAAAAGAAACAATAGAAACAGAGTCACTGACACATGGAACAGACTGACAGCTGTCAGAGGGGAGGGGGACTGGATGAAAGAAGGGGAAGGGGTCAGCCAAAGAACATACATGCATGACCCACAGACACAGACAACAGTGTGGGGATGGCCAGAGAGAAGGGGGGTGGGGCCTGGGTGGGAGTAGGCAAGAGGGTGGGAAATAGCAACTTCTATAATTGTGTCAACAATCAAAATAAAGTTTTAAAAAAGAGAGGAACGGAAGGGAAAAAAGAAAGAGAAAAAAAGCTGTCTTTGAGGTTTCAAGTCCAGCCAACTGGCAGGATGGGGATACCACGAGCCAAAATAAGGAAGTCAGCAGGACGTGGGGAAAATGCTTAGTTGCGTTTTGACTCAAAACAAAGTAAATGATGACTAGATGTGAGTATATATCAAATCACTAAACCCCAGGTGTAAATAAATAGTGTTGCATACCTCATGTGGACAGACCTCGTGATCTGCTCTCTTCAAAACAGCCCAGTGAGAGTTATATATAGTGCTACAGCCAGAACAAGAAACCAAAGGAATCAGCCCGGATAAGATATTCAGAGGAGTGCTTACAAGAGCAGATTTGCAAATTAATCCCCAAATTATCTAGTTTAGAAAATTTGGGAATTGATTGATTACTAGGGACTTGCTCCCTGAGAAAAACATACACATCAATATATAAAATCGGGGTGGGGGTGTTTCCACAAAAACTCCTAAGAGAGAATTGTAATTTATACAGGAGTAGTAGTAGTAAAGATTCAACACTTTGCTAGGCTGCTTACAAAAAATGACCATGTCATAGAAGACTGGAACTTGAACAAGCCAGCACTAAAGCACAGGAGGGTGAGGCAAGATGATGGAGAAAACAATGGCTGAAACAGAGAATCAAGTGACAGTCCCAGCTGCCAAACGTCAGTGTGTGCTGAAGAGAAAAGGAGCACAGATGCCGAAGTTTCAAGGCTGTCGACTCCAGTAGGACACTGTTTATTCACAAATGTATGGCTTCAGGAGCTTGTCTTAGAAGCTATCTTATCAGCAGCCTCAGAGCCCAGAGGCAGAACCAGTGTCAAATGCCTTGAACTTCAGCAGAGGGGAATACCGAGATGACCCTTACGAAAGGCAAAAGGTGCACAAAATGAATTCAAAACCAAACCTAAACCACTCATATCAGGAAGACAAAAGTCCTGGAGGGAAGCACTCCTACAGAGAAGGGTAGTGTTCACCACAACTGAAATATAAAAATCATATGCCATTTTTGGGACAGTTACTCTTTTCCTACAGATCAGCGATGTCTGTGCATGTGTTGCAGGCATCTGTTCGTTTTGGAGGTGTTGAGGTTGAAATGATGTCTGCTTTAAATCTGCAGAAATCTAAGGGGGTGGGCTCAGTGCTCAGCAACTAAATCAAAGCCCAATTGTGCCTTCAACTCTAAAAAGGAAAATTCTCTACCACTGACCTACTGCCATAGAGACTCACAGAGCTCTGCCAGTTGGCCGCTTCCTTATGATCACAGGCTCGAGAGAACGAGGCAAAGGAGCAGTAATGAGTCTCAACTGAGGCAGCATTCTGAAGGCTATGAAATCAGGCACTGTACCAGACATACTGCGAGATGGATGGGCCATTTCTCGAGCAACAGGGACAGCTGCAGCACACAGGCAAGGTCAGTGAAAATTCTAAAAAAGAAGTGCATTATTTATGATAGCCAAGACATGGAAACAACTAAGTGTCTCCTGATGAAGATTTTTATTTATTCATTTTTAGAAAAGGGAAGGGAGAATGAGAGGGGCAGAAACATTAATGTGTGGTTGCTTCTCACACATCCCCTACCAGGGACCTAGCCCACAACCCAGGCATGTGCCCTGACTGGGAATCGAACCAGTGACCCTTTGGTTTGCAGGCCAGCACTCAATTCTCTGAGCCACACCAGTCAGGGCTAAAACAACTAAGAATCTCTCAATAGATGACTGAAAAAAGAAGATGTGGTGTGTGTGTATATATATCATATATATATACATACATACAGTGGACTACTGCTCAGTCATAGAAAAAGATGAAATACATATTGCCATTTGCAACAATACTGATAGATCTTGAGAGTATCATGCTAAAAAGACAAGAACCAGATGACTTCAATCATATGTGGAATATAACACAAAAACTGTCAACTAAGTAACAAAATAAACAAAAACAAACTCAGAGCTACAGACAATGGAACAGTGATTACCAGAGAGCAAACGAGATGGGGAGGGTAAAGAGGATGAAAAATGTGGTAGCAGAAGGCAACTAGACTTCAGATGGTTACCACGCAATAAAATGCACAGATTCTGAATTACAATCGTATACACCTGAAAATTATGTTATTAACCAGTGTCACCCTAATAAATTTAATTAAATATAAGTGAAGTGCTGCAATCACATCTGACAATCTCACAGGGATAACACAAATAGAATAATAAAGGCAATGGGATACTGAATACAAAATCAAAAGAGCTGGCTTGAAATCTCAGCGTTACAACTGGGTAACTGTACATTGACGTCATTTCGCTTCTTTATCTGTGCAACAAGGTTAACGACTACAACCCTCCCTGCACCACAGAACTTGTACGAAATGCAAACATCATCAGAAAACCAGTGCATATTATTTTCTTTGAAATAATTAAATCCTCCATAAAGGTACAACATTTACTTCTCCATCAGCTATCCCCCTATTCCATTCATTACAGTCCTAAGATTATTTTCTTTCCTCTCTAACTTGGCACAGCCACCACCCTCCTGTATTACAGCTGAGGTCAAACCGGTGTATGCCTGCAATTCCCTAGATGTGAGCAGAAGAGCTGCGAGGAGCCCACATCACCACCCACGGGAAGCAGAAGCTACTGTGGAGTAAGTGATCTCTATACAGACTTCATCAGGTCTGGGTGGTACAGAAAGCTTCCCAGACAGCGTAAGCAACCTGAGGTGAGTGCAAAAGAAAGTGTTCATGTTTCCATTTTTGTCATTTAATTCATTTTATGTACACCTTTCATGCAAGAACCAACTGATGAATGCATGAATGGGTGGAACAACAAATCTCTCAATCAATCAGTCAATCAATCTCAAATCAGTAAATTAAAAATAAATAGATAGGAAAAATAGGCATCATTTTATAAAAACATAATGGACAAATAAACAACCCAGGCTCATAGATACAGAGAACAGATTGGTCATTGCCAGAGGGGAGGTGGAATAGGAGTGGGCAATATGGGTGAAGGGAGTCAAAAGGTACAGAATTCCATCCTGACCAGCATGGCTCAGTTGGTTGGGCATCATCCCACAAAGCTAAAAGTCACCAGTTGATTCCGGGTCAGGGCACATGCCTGGGTTGCAGGTTTGGTCCCAGTTAATGCATGTAAGAGAGGCAACGAATCATGTTTCTCTCCCTCTCTTTCTCCCTCCCTTCCCCTGTCTCCAAAATTAAGTAAATAAGATATTTTTAAAAGGTACAAACTTCCAGGTATAAATAAGTAATGGGAATGTAATACACAGCATGTTGACTATCGTTAATAATACTGTACCACATATTTGAAAACTGCTAAGAGAGTAAATCTTAAAAGTCCTCATCACAAGAGAAAAAATAGAAAACAAATTTTTGCACCTGTGTGTGGCGACAGGTGGTATCAAGACTTAATATGGTGATGATTTCACAGTATACACAAATATCAAATCATGATGTTGTACACCTGAAAGTGATGTAATGTCGCATGTCAATTACACCTCAATGATGAATTATTTTGTTTTTAAAATGTGGAGCAATGCAAGTGTTAACAGATTGATATATGGGTTAAAAATATGTGGTATATGCACACAATCCAGGCCCCCAAAGAAAGGAAATTCTGACACATGCTATACAACATGGATGAACCTTGAGGACATTACGCTAACTATAATAAGCCAGTCCCAGAAACACAAATACTACAATACAATTCTAAGAAGCTCATACAATTCCATTATATGAGCTACTTAGAATAGGCAAATTCACAGAGACAGAAAGTAGAACAGTACTTTCCCAGGGCTGAGAGGAGAAGGAAATGGGGAGTTATAGTTTAATAGGTGCACAGGTTCGGTTTTGCTAGATGAAAATAGTTCTGGAGATGGATGGATGGTTGCACAACAATGTGAATACATTCAACAAAATTGAGCTCTACACTTAAAAACGGTTACAATGGTAAATTGTATGTTAAGTATATATTTGACCACAGTTAAAAATAATTTTAAAATTATATCTCAGACTCTATTAAACATACTTCTTTTCTGACATCATAAGGAGGGCTGCGAAGGAGATAGCAATTTTATAAAGTGGGAGAAGAACTTGTCTAAAACAGTAGAAAGAAAGAAAGATACTAGGCCCATCTCAGCTGCGCACTTAGGACTCAAAAGGGGAAGAAAAGCAACTGAGGAACCGAGCCTGGCCTTTCATGTGGAAGTATTTATTTTATTATTCCAGTATTAATCTTTTAAAGCATTTCCTTTTTTACACAAGTGTCAGAGGCATCTGAAGGTAGTCTAGATGTCAGGTCAAGAATCAGAATTCCTGGGTTCCATCTACACCGTGGCCAAGGTTCCCTACAATCATACTGAGCTGCTGCAGTGACTGAAAGCCCAATGGGAGGCACAGACAGAGGAAAGATAAACAAGCCAAACAGCCTGCCATCTAGGTGAAATGATCCTGCTCCAACTTGTTTAGGCACTGTATGTAATAGATCCTGTTTGTGTATTTCTTCTGAAGTTTCTAAATTATGTGTGCAACAACTGGGGCATAGTGTGAAGTTCAAAAAGAAGCCAGCTTCCTACAGACGGTGGATATCTGTATATTAGGACAGAATTTCTACATACAGATCCACTAACTGTTGTATGCCTGCCCTGTGGCTCCATTTATCAGAATAACCAATTTTAAGTTAATTAATGCCAAGTCCCTGGGAAATGTAGGCAGATTCAAGGATGAGGGCTATAGAAGGAGATGTACTCTCTACACCCACACCCACGCATTACTGCTACTGTGTTTTCTTCTGAGCCAATACCATCTGCCTATAAATTCCAAGCCATGGCCCTGGCTGGTATGGCTCAGTGGACTGATTGCCAGCCTGTGATTTACCTCCTGGTGAAAGGTCACCAGTAGGATTCCCAGTCAGGGCATATGCCTCGGTTATGGGCCAGATCCCTAGTTGGGAGCGTATGAGAGGCAACCAATCGATGTATCTCTCGTACATCAATGTTTCTCTCCCTCTCGTTCTCCCTCTGTGTAAAAATAAATAAAATCTTAAAATCCATGCCATGACCACCCATCCTTCCCCACAACGCCACCCTGGCCCCTTTGTTCAACCTCAGCTCTGATGAAACATACAAAAAATGTATGGGCAGTCATGGCCCATATTTGTTGCAATTTCGACAACTAAGAAATCATAGATAAAACACTGTGCTTTAAACTGCCATATGGCACTCTCGTTGCATTTTTAGCCTACTCTCCTAATTTAGGTAAAAGCAAATCACCAGCTGGTAAGAGGAAAGGAAGTCTTTCTACATAATGCTGCAGAATATGCATGAGGCAACTGGAAAATGGGCTGGAAAGGAAAGGAAAGGATCTGTTCAGAAACCAAGGCAGGAGACCAGCTCCAATTCCAGATAAGCCTACAGTCTCTGTGTTAATCTTGGGTTAAGCCATTTAACTGTTCTTTGTCTCAATTTATGCGCTGTAAAAGAGGATTTCATTATTCATTCAAAGAAAATACTTGGAGAATACTGAGGGTTAGGGACTATGTCAGGCCCTCGACCAAAGAGTGTTCCTGTTCTCCACGCCAGCAGAACCACAGGGGGGATATAACATCATCTCAAGGACACCAAGGCCAGGCACACTGGTACCTTCTTTGACAGTGAACTTTCTTTTATATGCTATGGCAGAATTCTTCCTGATCAGTCCCTACTTTACTCTCAGTGAAATGTCTGCAAGGCTGTATGACAGAAAGCAACATGACTTACATTCCTTTGCTCTTCTCTTTGTAATGTATTCTTGAATTCTCATACAATGATCCACAAACATCCAAACTCTAGTCAAGTTGCCAATGACTACATTTTAAGGTGTTTTTTTTTTGGGGGGGTGTTTAATTTTTTTCTTTTACTGATTGTAGAGAAAGAGGAAGGGAAGGAGAAAGAGAGGGAGAGAAACATCAATCGGTTGCATCTACCACAACTGGGGACCTGCAACCCAGACATGTGCTGTGACTAGGAATCAAACGAGTGACCTTTCACTTTGCAGGACGATGCTCAGCCAACTGAGACACACCAGCCAGGGTTTAAGTTTATTTATGGCACAAGCATTGCCATAAATGCTTTTTCAAAATCTACTTAGACAGCAGTGACTAACACTTAGTAAGAGGGTGTCATTTGTAAATATGGCATTTCATTAATACACTCAGTGACCAAGGTTAGTATCACTGCCTCCATTTACAGTTGAGGAAACTGAGACTTTAAGAGGCTGGGTGCTTGCAAAATGCCACCCAACTAGTCAGTGGCAGATGTGGAATTCGAACCCAGGTCTGTGTGCTTCCAATGTCAATGCTCACTCTCACAATACCATGACACTGTACTAAGCCCCACCATGTCACTTGTTGCTAATGAACTTCAATTCCTAGACAGAGCATATGCTGAAACCTAAGCTCAGTAACAGAACCCCAGCCACTGCTATATTTGTAACTACTTTAGTCCTCAGTGCCCTTTAGGCAAGATTAACAAAATAAATAAAAGTCTTAGTTAAAGCTCTGAGGTCCAAAAGTTGTATTTCCCTAATAAACTATTTTCAAGTGCTCCCAAAAGGACAGAGGTTAATGATGGAAAACATCCCCCAGGGCAACAATCTAATTTCACTGCTTTTCTCACTCTCATGTATCTTGGCTGATTTAAGTGGCTGGAAAACCGAGGAGTTGACTCCATCTAACACTATAAATTCTGATTCTCTTTGCCCTACTCATGCAGGGGAACCTGTGGTCATTCTCTAAAACTGGAGTTTAGAGGCCAGATTGTTCCATTTTAGTAAAGATACCACAAGTAATGTGAAATTGCATCTAGCAACTGCCACACTTTTAAAATTCCTGTGCACTCATACCAAAATAATCCTATCAAAATACCAGAATCGCACCAATCCATCCGAAGGAATAAATAAGAACCAGAGAAGTTGAGAAATACTCTTATTCATAACATCTCATTTCTTTAGACCTCAGTGAAATAGTATCTGACATGTTGGAGAAAGCCTGGCCGGGCAACATGCCGCGTTGTGACTTTTGTGGTTCCTGCCCCATCGCCTTCCCTGCTTGGCATATTACATCACTGTTAACTCTAAAGGGAGCTGCTGTCTGGCCCTTTTCATTTCCCAACTCCGTCAAGGAAAGAGAAAGGCTCCTGCTATCTTAGTACAAATAACAGGTCGGAATGCATGGGTTTCCCTTCCGGCAGAGCTATAGGTTACTCATGTATTACTTGTACACCATACACCTTAGGGCTTAATACACCAATTCAAAATTCAAAACCAAGAAACGCATACAAACTACGCAGGGGCTCTGTAAACTATCTCAATGACTGTCTATAATGGGAAGGAGGAAGCGGGTTGGTGACCACATGCTGAAAGACAACCAAGAAGAGTGAAATATTTGCACTAGAGAAATAACGTGTTTCTGACTGGTCACTGGGGAAAGCAGAACCCCTGGACAACAGCTTCCTGAGACCAGAGCCAGGTTTATTTCAGGCCCTGGACTGGGCACTAGGGTTACATCACTGATAGTGAAGACTTTGCCCTCTCAAACAGGAGAACTCTGAGTAGCACCATATGGATTCAAAGTCTTCATTAGGTATGAGGAAGTAGGCTATTTCCCAAACCACTTCCTTGCATAGCTCTCTATGCAAACCCAGCTAAAGCTGGACAAAAATGAGAAGGCCCACGGAACATGCATGGAACTCAATGTCGTGCCCTATCCAATAACAGCCAATTAACGCTGTACGGCCTATTGTAGTCTTTGAGGGCTGTTCTGTCATAATTACTCAACTCTGACATTTTAGCACCAAGAGCAGCCATAGACAATATACAAATAAGTGGGCATAGCTATAGGCTGATAAAATGTTATTTACAACAACAGATAGTTACAAAACAGGTGGTGGGCAGGATTTTGTCCATGAGCCATAGGATGCTGACCCTTGCTTTACTGCAAATAGAGACACCCAGTTTCTATTCCTTCTCCCCTCTTTCTCCTGACCAGGACCACTGAGGAGTGAACAAAGGTCCAAGACTAAAAAGGTTTCCTTCAATCAGTTATTGTCCAAATTAGAAGCTACAAAAATACCTCAAAATAAACAATGCATGTGCGTACCTATTCTACTTACCTGTACTTGTCACCATTGGGAAATAAAATTCTTGCCCTGGCTGGTGCAGCTCAGTGGATTGAGTGTGGGCCTGGGAACCAAAGGGTTGCAGATACAATTCCCCATCAGGGCATATGCCTGGGTTCCAGGCCAAGTCCCCCAGTGAGGGGCTCGTAAGAGGCAACCACATATTGATGTTGCTCTCCCTCTCTTTCTCCCTCTTAAAAAAAAAAAAACATAAACTAGAGAAAACTCTTAGCTGGTCCAATGGAGAGCTATCTTCTCTGAAGTGCTAGTGGAAGACACACATTTTTTATGAAACATCACATTATTAATTGCTGCCTGATGCAGAAACTCAGAGTATCCTATAAGGAACACCAAAACAATAATTGGCCAGTAGCTTTCAGAATACCCAGAAGCTCTCGTAGGGCCACACTTCAGGAAACCAGTCCTACAAGGGGCTATTAACTCCATGAGAGTGAGACTGCCACCAAAAAAAAATTCTCCAAAAAAAAGAGAGAGAGAGAGAAGACTTGCCAAGCAAGTGCCTCCTTTGCTCAGCGGCCAGCTCAATGCATCAGTGGGCCAGATCCTGCTGGACTTGTTCGACCTGACAAAAGAACAGCAATAGCTGTGGCAATAATGCCAGATGTGGGCCAGGGCAACATGGCCTGCTACAAGGCAAACCTATATAATGTGCTCTGTGCAAGACACATGATAAATTATCCCCATATTGCCAGGGGAACAGAAGCCAATTAATTAAAGGCACAAAGGTTAAGAGAGAGGCCAAAGGATGGGTCTGGAATACCATCGTGGCACAGCTGTATTTACGAAGCCTTTTGAATGGGGGCTACATAACATGTGGCATGAGAGGACCCAAAAGACTTTCAATCACAATTTGAAGGGTGGCGAGTGACTCATGGGAGCAGGAACAGGTGGCTAGGCACAAAAACAAACCACAGTGCGGCCAGGTCTCTGAGAGGGCTTCCTAGGGTCCTGGAAGGAAAAGGAGATGGCAATGGTCAACAGGCAGCACTGAGGGGAATGAATGGTAGGGATTTACAGAGAGCAAGCTACATAGGGAGATGGTGTGGGGAGGGATGGTCCAAGGAGCAGGAGAGAGCTGAGTACAAAGTCAGTCCACAGCTGAGCCAGACATCAGAAATAATCAGGTAACTAACATGGCCAGGGGCCATACGGAAAAGCCCAGAGACACAGACTTCCTAAAGCCACCCTTCAGGGCATAGTCACTGAGTCCCTGCTACAGAGACTACAACAGAATACAGTAGCAAATTTAGAGGAATTAAGAGCCAGAAGATCTGGGTTTGCACCCCAATTTTCTGCACACCAGCTGAGTAACTCCGAGCAAATCACTTTACTTCTCTGAATTTCCATGTCCTCATCTGTAACACTGAGACCATTACCTGCCCTTGATGACTTCCCCCGTACAAGAGGAACACTAATAATCTCCTTCCTGATTAGCTCCTAGGATTGTTGTAAAAATCAAACTGAGATCATAGATTAAACTGTTCAGTGAGCTGAAAAACACTAAGATATTATACTTCATTATTTTTATGAAGCATTATAGCATATGGTATCAATGTAAACACACAACTCCATCTGAGGATGAAACTGGTTTCAAACAAGATGTGTATTAGCCCCCAAAACTCATTGTTCACAGATAACTTGGCCTAATAATGTCTGCACCACCTACTAAACTTCTAGAATAGAAAACAAGTGGCCCCTATTTTTCCTCCTTATTAACTTTACGATATTTCAGTTTATTTTCCACCCTAAAGATATAATGAAAAAGGCCCAGGGTCACCCCCTCCCCTTTCACCGATATGAGGCTTCCCCAACTTTTTTAACCACTCCGTTGGTTTCAGGTAATTGTCCTTTAAAGACCTCTACCTTGGGGTGGACTGTCTTCTCCACAGCAGTCCTCACAGAACAGCACACAGTCTGGCTGATGACACAAGCTCTGGTCTATCAGCCCTGCCAGCTTCCCGCGCCTCTACTGCTCAATGCCAGCTTCCGGGGGTGTCCATCCCACGGCCTGCAGATTGCATACGGCCCAGGATGGCTATAAATGCGGACCGACACAAAATCACAAATGTGCTTAAAACCTTTTTCTTGCTCATCCGTTTTCATTAGTGTTTGTGTATTTAATGTGAGGCTGAAGACAGCTCTTCTTCTAGTGTGGCCCAGAGACTCCAAGAGGTTGGACACCCCTGCATGGCCACTTCCTGTGTACACACGTACTGGCAGCTGCTTCCACTTCCGCACAGAAGTCCCCATGTCTCTTCTTCATACCTCTGCTTTCTGAACCACCAGTTCCTCTGAACAGCACTTCTATTCTCTTTCCTCATTTAAGGGAATAAAAGCAATATGGAATAGTGGAAAGAATACTCACCAAAATCTAAGTCTTAGCTCCATTACTGACTGGCAGCTAGAAAGTACTTCGGCTCCCTAAGCCTTAGTTTCCTCAACTATAAAAATGGAGATAATGACACTTTACTTCCCAGATTAATGATATATGTGAAAGTGCCTTGCATACCAGAAAGTGCTTTGCAAATGTTAGTTCCTACTCATATGTATGTTTACATCCACATCCAGGTAATCAGTCAGCCTGAGCGAGAGACCGCTTTCACAGACTCCATCCTGGGTGTTGCACCGCACAAACATTACCGTACCCACACCCAATGCAATTTCTATTAGACTTGCTTCTTCCTATTCATAATTACACTCTCTAAATTCCACATATCTGGAGAGGGGGCTATTACAGCAGTGCTCTGTCTTAATATTCTATTCCACGAAGCTCCTACTGGGCAAGTGCCAACCAGAAAAAGTAAAGCAGTACATTCAGACTCCCTGCACCTTCCCCCACTCCATTCCCGCAGGTCTGTGAAATGCTCGGCTCCTTCAGGCCGACACTGGAGGTACATTCTTGGCAAGCAGCAGTAAAGAGAAAACAATTCTTTTCTTTCACAAGCTGAAAGTGATTCTGAGAAAAAAAAATCATAGGCTCAGCAAAAAGATGTTGGTGAAGGTTAGAGACTGTTTTCCTGAGGCACAGCGACACTTCAGAGCCCTGGAGTGGGACTGAGTATTTGGTTCCAGTACAGGCTGAGATTAACCACCTCTGCCACTTTGGACAAGGACGATGCCCTATTAGGTTTGCTGCTTATCTGAAACATGAAAGAGTAAAATGAAATGTTCTCTGAAGGGCCCTTAGAATTCTCTAGTCCATTCGCCTCAAGATGCTGCCCATTAGTCAAAAGGAAAAGAAAATGGTTAAACAGCATCTGCTTTTCACAAAGAAAAAAGCAAACCAAATGCCAAGAATCCTCAGCTTTCCCTCCCCTTCCATTCTGCTGGTGCAGCCATACGATCGATGCCTGGCTGGGCTGTTACCCAAACAGCACACTGGTACCTCTCGCTTTCCCACTTGGTACCACAAACAGAATAAGCAGTCCCATAAACCCTGGAACACTAGGCACGAATTCTAGAAGACAGACCTGTCCACATAAACCAAATAGAGAGAGGTATCAATACTTCCCATGCTAAGAGTGAGAGAAATTCAGCATGGTGACAAGGGTGGCAGGGCCATTCTCTTTACAACCCTCTTTTTGGTTTTAGTTTTGCCACTCAAAATGCATGTTGTAAGGAACAGCTATAAAATACCTCAGTAGCTTGTTACTCCCCCTCCACTCCCCACCTAGTAAATTCAGGATGGATGAATTCAGGATCAGTCTCCAGCTGTCAACCACCACATACATAATACATATTTTTCCAATCACAGGGAGAGGCTTTTCCACGACAGCCTGGCTCTGGAAAGAGAGTTGGAAGCCGAAATGTGGCCCTCCTGCTTCTGGGAAGTCCTTAATGAAAACCTTTCCCAAAGAGCTGCCTTGAAGTTCCTAATATGGTGCTATAGTGCTGGACAGACTGCTTGCCACTTGTGAGAGATTCCATGCTGCCTGAGAATAAAAATAAATATGTCACCCTTTAGTAATGCCACACACTTCCCAATATACACTATCCGCTACATGGAAAGCAACTGTGTTTGCCGTAAGTCGATAGATGAGCAGACAGGAGGGGAGGCCTCTGGAAATGCCGAACCAGATGGTGGAGGCTCTTGGGGCAGGAAACAAAGAGAACAGGTGTCACACCACCAAGAGGTACTGCCCAAGGAAAGAAAATACAACCCGACCCTCAGTAACCTGGGGCTAGACTGCTCAACAGAAAAACCATCTGACCCCAGCTGTGATGGTTCAGGAAAGAGAATATAAGGGAACTTTCCACTGGCACAGTTCTTGGCAGCCAACTGGGTCATTTCAAACAAAAGCACCCTCGGCCCTAGTAAGGAACATCCAGGCAGCTTTTTAAAGCTTTTATGTATTCATCTTTAGACAGAGGGGAAGAGAAGGAGAAAGAGAGCAAGAGAAATATCAGTGTGTGGGTTGCTTCTCCAGTGTCCTGCACTGGGGACCTGGCCTGCAACCCAGGTAAGTGCCCTGACTGGGAATCAAACCAGCAACCCTTTGGTTTGAAGCCTGTGCACAATCCACTGAGCCACACCAGCCAGGGTCCAGGCAGTTTTAATGCAAGGTGCCTGCTTTAGAGTACAGTGCAGAAAGAGCCTTGCGGCTAATGGACTTGAGATGGAAAACCAAGAAATCTGATTCTTGTCCCAATCCAGACTCTAACTCTAGATCCCTGAAAGAGTCCGTTCTCTCCCTTAGCTTCATTTTCCCTGGATATAAACCTGACAGAGTACATGTGAAACTTTCTCAACCCTCCAGGTCTGTTGCTCTATAAGGAAGAGACCAAGGAAGGTGCAGGTATGTAAGCCAAGCACCTCTGTTTCTCCAAGCACAATGTTCAGAAAAATGGCTTTGAGATTATAACTCACAGAGCATTCATTAAAGTGTACAATTAAGTGGGGTTTAGTATAGTCACAGAGTTGTGCAAGTATCACAATCTATTTTTAGAAAATTTGCACAAGCCCCAAAAGAAATCCTTTACCCAATAGCAGTCATAACACATCCAGCCCCTCCCTGCCAGCCGTACATAAACACAAACATAACATACCAAATGTGCTTAGTGTTTTCATAATAAGGGAATGGACTTTTTTAAAAAAAATATCTGAATCTATTTTGCTAACACCATGGATTTTCTCTTCTTCCTATTATTTGTTTTACTACATTAATTACACTCATTGATTTTCAGATGCTAAATTAACTTTGCATTCCTAGAATAAATTCCACTGACTTACGGTGTACATTTTTTAATACATTGCTGGATTTGGTTTACTAGCATTTCGTTGTGGATTTTTGCATGTACACTCTTCAGGGAATTTAGTGTATGGTTTTCTTGTGATGTCTGGTTTTGGTATCAGAATATTATTGGCCTCAAAGAATGTGTTAAGAAGTGTTCTCTCCTTTTCTAATTTTTGGAAGAGTTGGCTAAGTATGTGTACTAGTCTTTCTTTAAAAGTTTGGAAGAATTCACCAGCAAAGCCATCTAGGGCCTGGGATTTTCTTTGTAGACAGTATTTTGATTACTCATTCAAGGCTTTGCTTGTTATAAGTCTATACAGATTTTCCATTGAGTATGAAGTACATTTGTATAGTTTGTGTCTTCCTAGAAATTTGTCCAGATCATCTAAATTTACTGGTATAAAGTTAGTCATAGCATTCCCTTTTATTCTTTTTATTTTTGTAGTGTTGGTAGTAGCGACCCTTTCTTCATTTCTGCTTCTGATAAATATCTCCCCTTTTGTCAGTCGAGCTAAAGGTTTCTCCCTGTTATCTTTTTAAAAAACAACTTTTGATTTTTTAAAAATTTTCTCTGTGGGGCAAAAAGGAAAAAGGACTCACATATATAGACAACAGTGTGGTGATTACTGTAGGGGGGGAGTATAAAGAGACTAAATGGTAATGGAAAAATACAATAAAGATTAAATCAAATTAAAATTTCTCTGTGGTTTCCCTATCCTTATTTCATTTAATTTCACTCTAATTTTTATCATTTCTTTCCTTCTACTTACTTTGGGATTAATTTGGTCTTCTTATAGTTTTATAATGTAAAGATTAGGTTATTGAATTGTGATTTTTCTTTTTTTAAATTTTTATTTATTTATCTTTAGAGGGGAAGGGAAGGAGAGAAGGAGAGAAGTATCAATGTATGGTTGCCTCTTGTGAGTCCCCTGCTGGGAACTGGCCTGCAACCCAGGCATGTGGCCTGACTGGGAATCGAACCTTGATCATGTGGCTCGCAGGCCCGCGCTCAATCCACTGAGCTACGCCAGCCAGGGCGTGATGTTTCTTTTCTAATGCAGGCAATTTAAAGCTATAAATGTGCCCCAACCCTGTCCAGTGTGGCTTGGTTGGCTGGAGCACTGTCCCATGAACCAAAAAGTGGTGGGTTTGATTCCCATTCAGGGCACATGCCTGCATTGTGGGTTCATTCCAAGGTTGGGCAGGCAACTGATGGATGTTTCTCTCACATCTCTCACATCTCTCTAATATCTCTCTCTCTCTCTCTCCCTCTCCCTCCCTCCCTCCACCTTCCTCTCTAAAAGCAATGAATGTATCCTTGGGCAAGGATTGAAAAAATATATAATTTTTTTTTTAATTTAAAAAGTTTTTCAAATGTGGTTTTCAAGAAAAAGCTATAAATATTCCCCTAAACACTGCTTTTGCTGCATCCTGTAAGTTTGTTTTCATTTTCATTCATTACAAAGTGTTTTCTAATTTCCCTTGTGATTTCTTCTTTGACCCACTGGTTATTTACAAGTATGATAGCTAACTTCCACAGACGGGGAGGTGAAGGTAGGTTTACAGTTGTGAGTACACAGAGTTTATTCTTGTATTATTATTTAGTAACAATTGTATTATTTGCCATACAAAAAACTGTAAACCTACTTTTGCCCTGCCCTGCATTTGTGAATTGCCTTCTGTTATGAACTATCCTTCTGTTATTGATTTGTAATTTCATTTCACTATGGCTATTGAACATACTTAATAGGAACAAATATATTCAGGCATGTTTTTTGCCCTAGCAAAGGAATAATGTTGCCTGTGTACTTGAGAAGAATATGTATTCTGCTGTTGTGTCAAGGGTTCTACAGGTGTATGGAAAAGACCTCATTGGTTCATAGTGTTGTTTAAGTCCTCCAGTTTCTTGTTGATATATTTCTACCTATTCTATCCATTATTTAAAGTAGAATATTAAAATCCCCAAATATTTATTGCTATGTATCTATTCCTCCCTTCAGTTCTGTCCACATTGTTTCATGTATTTTGGGGGTCTGTTTATAACTTTATACCTTCCTGATATATTGACTGTTTCACCATTATAAAATGTTTTTCTTTGTATATCATAGAAGTTTGTCTCAATATATATTTTGTCTGATATTAGTATACCCATCCTAACTCTCCTTGGTTACTGTTTGCTTGGTATATTTCTCTATTCTTTTACAATGGAACCTTAGTTCTCAAACTTAAAGATTTAAGTTTAAAAGATTTTACAAGATAAGTTTAAAGTCTTTTAAAGATTTTATTTATTTATTTTTAGAGGGGGGAGGGAAAAAGAGAGGGAGAAAAATATCAATGTGTGGTTGCCTCTCGTACACCCCCTACTGGGGACCTGAACCACAACCTAGGCACGTGCCCTGACTGGGAATCGAACCAGCAACCCTTTGGTTCCCAGACTGGTGCTCAAAACACTTAGCCACCCCACCCAGTGCTCATCTTGCTTCTTTCAAGATCCTCTCTTTGTCTTTGGATTTTGTCAGTTTGACTATAATGTATCTAGGTATGGATCTCCTTAAGTGGTTCCAATTCCATTTGCACTTCTTAGATCTGGAGATTAGTGCTACTCATGAAACGTGGGGATTTTTTTTTGCCCATTATGTCTTCAAATAGTCTTTCTGTTCCTTTCTATGTCCTCCTTCTGAGACTCCCATTATTCATACATTAATACACTTTATGGTGTCCCACTTTCTGGAACTCTGCTCATTTTTACTGATTTGAGAGAGAGAAAGAGAAAAGGAGAGAGAGAGAGAGAGAGAAACACTGATTTGCTGTCCCACATCTTGGTGCATTCATTGTTTGATTCTTGTATGTGCCCTAACTGGGGATCAAACTTTCAACCTTGAGCCCTGGCTGGTGTAGCTCAGCAGACTGAGCACAGGCCTGCAAACCAGAGGATCACAGTTCGATTCCCTGTCAGGGCACATGCCTGGATTGCAGGCCAGTTCCCAGCAGGGGATGCATGAGAGGCAACCGTACATTGATATTTTACTCCCTCTCTCCTATCCTTCCCCTCTAAACATAAATAAATAAAATCTAAAAAAAAACTATCAACCTTGACATAGCAGAATGCTCTAACCAACTGAGCTACCCAGCCAGGACCTGTACATTTTTCTTTTTTTCTTTCTTTTGCTCAGACTGGATAATCTCAATTGATGTCTCTTCAAGTTTTGTGGTTCTTTTCTCTTCCAGCTCAAATCTACTGTAGAGGGTCTCCAGTGACTTTTTAATGTCAATTATTTTCCTTTCAACTACAGCATTTCTAGCTCATGCTTTTTCATCATTTTTATGTCCTTATATTATGTCTTTTGTGAGGCACTGTTCTCTTGCTTTCCTGTAAATCCTCAAAAATGGCTTCTTTTAGGTCTTTGAATAGATTTACATCACCCGATTTAAATCTTTGCCTAAATTCTGACATTTAGACTCCATCAGGGACAGTTTACACTGACTGCATTTTTCCTGTGTAAAGACCATACATTTCTTTCCTTTGCAGGTCTGAACATTTTTTGTTGAAAATTGGACATTTTAGACAATGTGATACTTCTAGAAATCATATTCTGACCCCCCTAGGTTTTATTGCTACTGTTGTTTGTGTCATTGTCATTATTTGTTTGTTTAGTATCTTTTTGGACTAACTCTGTAATGTCTATATTCCCTATAGCAGGGGTGTCAAACTCATTTTCACCGGGGGCCACATAAGCCTTGCAGTTGCCTTCAAAGGGCCAAATGTAACTTTAGGACTGTATACATGTAACTACCCCTTAACAGTTAAGTGAGAGCTCAGCACTGCCACTGGGTAGAAACAAGGTGCTGGGCCGGATAAAACAAGGTGGAGGCCCAGATTCAGCCCGCGGGCCCTGTGTTTGCCACCTGTGCTATAGTGTGTGGCCACTGAAGTCTCCACTTGGTTAGCTTAGTGGCCAGTTAGTGAGAGTATTCAGAGATCTCCTTAAGCGTCTCGAACCACTAAGCCTCCCCCCTTTCGCTGAGGGGCACAGTGTGCCTGTTGGGACATTCCTTCAACACTCATTCAGGCAGTTTACAACTTTCCCTCACGATCAGCCAGAGAGAAACTGGGGCCCTCTTGGGTCTTTTCTAGGCATATGCACAGCCCTGAGCATGCACATAGTCTTCTAGATCCCCTGCAATATGTCAGAGGTTTTCAAAGCCCCCTATGGATACCTCATTCCCCATTTCTTCTTTTTATGCTTTTGGCCAGGCTCTTGCTTCTCCTGACTCGTACTATAGCTGTAGGACACTGTAATGTTAAACACCCAGGAGACAGAACTTTTCTCACTGAGCTAGCTTCAAGTCAGGTGATGCAGTGAGAAGCCCTGTGAATGGGGCTTTCTTAGGTGGCTTTGAAACAGGTTAAGTAGTGACAAGACTGTGGGTATGTGAATTTTGAAGAGGTACAAACTGAGTCTTTCCCCCTCAGTTGCTGAAAGACTTCTGGTTTCCACAGCTATTGTAGTTATGAAGCTGTTGGTTTTGGAAGCTGCCCCAAAGGTCTGGAGAAGGGAATGGGAGGCAGGAAAAATTAAAATGCCACTATGCGAATGACTTCAGAGGTTCAACATACTTTCATCAATAAGTACTCTTCAGATTGTTGTAAGCTTTTTGGCTGATTTTCTGGCGTTCTGAAAAAGTTGATTGTGACCATTTTTGCCAGTATGTTTGTTTGTTTTTCCTTTCTGGAGGAGTTGATTTTCTGAGATCTTTAGCTTAGCCATTCCCTCCAAGTACAATCTTAAATCTGGCCATAGTGGGGTGGGGAATTTGCCTACCATGGAGCACAATCCTGAGAAAGCAGAGGTTCACAGAAGTACTGGGATAAAGTTATCTCAAGGATAAACAAACAGTTGTCCATTGTTGCCTCTAAGGCAGAGAACTGGGGAACTGGACAAGGGAGGAGTGAAAAGATTTTCCTGTTCATGTGTTACCAATCCAAAAAAACATTTTACTATACTTATACAAGAAGGAAGCAGTAGGTATATACGTTAGGTTTTCCCTATATATCCCATGACAGATACCACACCCTGCCTATTTCTGAGAAATTCTTCATTCACTTAAAGTCTTGTTCATCGCCAGGGCCTTTACTGACCAAGATAGTAAAACAGTGGGCTTTGACTTTGGAACTGTTCCTCCTCGGTTTATTCTTTTTCTCCTATGGACAATTATATCTCCATGGTCTAGCTCCCCCCCCCCAACAAAGCCCCACTCTGTAACATGTAACAGAATATATTTCATACACTCATCTTCTTCATAACTCTTCTCACAACTGTAATTAAATTACTGGAATGGGTAATCAGATGTTTAATGTCTGCTACAAGAAGGCAGGCCCACAGCATTCTTATTCACCATTATATCCCCAATTTCCAGAATAGTGCCCGACACATAAGTAGATGCTTAGTAAATCCTTATTGAATTGTTTTACAGGATGCAAGCCTTTAGCACTTGATGCAAGCCAGATAGAGCATCATGAGGACCATCCTCCCCACTAGAAAAGAAAATCAGCTCAAGATTTCCAGAGTACTCTCCTGGAAAAACATGTATCTTTCCATCCTCACGGGCTTTTAGGAAATTTCTGTAGTAACTGATTACAGAAACAGATGTCAGATTAAACAAAAGGGTTGGCGATGCTGTAAAAATGGGGCTATAAAAAATGAAGCTGAAAAGTACTTTTCCTTCATCACTCTTAACCCTGACTGAAAATCTTTTCTTAATGAGCAGGTCAAGCCATAACATTCCCTACCCCACTCCCAACACCATCCCCCATCACTCTAAAGGTTGGCCTGCTTCGCTTTTCCACACTAGTTCCCACAGAACTCTCAGTCCAGCTACTTCGGAATCTGGGCTGCTGAGGCCCTTCAGCGAGCATGTCAACATCATCTCTGCCCAATTCCGTTTGACACTGCTTCATATCTACTAATAGCAGCACCACAAGACATACTCCTCACACTGATCTGAGTTACTTTGGAGAATATCTAAAATAACTCATGTACCCCAAAGCCCTGGTTAAATAGCACTGGGATAATGATAGGATGTCTGCTGACTGAGAATGTGTATTACATAACCAACTCCTCCCCATATACCATGGCACTACAACCGCCCCAAAGGGAAGGATTAAAAGCCTTGGTCTCCCTCACTGTAGAGTGAGTCAGGAGAGAACCAAAGGGAATCAGGTTAACACCAGTCAAGATTCATTCATCGAGAGGAAAATCAATCCCAGTCATCTACGCGCACTAGACCTATCAGTTAGATTTTCCCTTTGCCCACACTCCCAGATTAAAGATAAATTAGCTCTAAAGTTTATCATAGAATCCATTTAGGTTGCTCTATTTGAGTAAGACAGTTGGCAGCCCAGGTAATGCCAGGAGGAACCCTGAAGCTCACTGACCAAACCTCTAGTTTTACAAATGGGACAGCAGGCTAATGAAGCTAAAGGCTTTTTCAGTGTTCTATGGTTAGCTAGTTGGCATGGTGGGAACTGATACCCAGGTTCTCTGTGTGCCAAGCTAAAGACGGCTCCACTAAGTATATACAATATCAAATCCACCTCATGGAATGAACCCATCCTTCCAGGAAAGCCAACTGGCTGCCAGATAGGTGCCCCAGGTATCAAAGCAAGAGCTGAACGGGCAACCCAAAAGGTTACCTTAATATAAACATCTAAAACTCTTGTCTTTAAAAGTATAACATGTAAGAAACTGACATTTTTGTAAAACTGTAAGACTAGATTCTAAAAGTTACACCAGTTATATTATTTCAACTTTATTAACTTTATGTACATTTTTAGTACAGAATGCATACTTATATTCTTTTAAGATATACGTGTTCATTAGTACAAGACAGACTAAGTATGCATGGTTGTGCATATATATGTGAGGGTTTAGTGATAGAATTCTTTTACTGATATCTTTTATGTATAAAAACATACATACACATAAAAGTATACTGTCCTTGGTTTGTTGACATCTACTTAATTCTGAAATTTCTCCTTTTTAATTAAATACTACTATCATGAACACTAAATATCAACATTTATGCCAACATAAAGTTAGAAGCTATAATTGGGCTATTCATTTCCTAAATGATTCAAATACAACAGGAAATGAAGTTTTAAAAGGCACTGAATGTTAGAGCTATTGAAAGTGAGCTTATACATCCCCTAACTGCCCCCACTTTTCTAAAGCTGCAGACCTGCGGCCCCAGTGAAACACCTTACCACTGTCACAGATTCCATTAGGAGCAGAACTAGCACCATACCCCGGTATCTAGACATCACTTCTAGGGTATTTCCCATTATACCATCCTTCTGCCTCTGCCACTTGCAAACAGTGTCCAGTGGTACTTTCCCAGACAAATCTGTATCTGCAGACTGTCACCTTCCATATTCCTAGCCCATCAGAGTCCAAGACTCAGACACTAATAGAGCTAAATCATCTGGCTCAGGACTTGCAACCTAATTGAATTTAGGCTGTGAATATATTTTATTTACCTAGCACATTTTTTAAAATGATTTTATTTATTTTTTTAGAAAGAGGGGAAGGGAAAGAGAGAGGGAGAGAAACATCAGTGTGTGGTTGCCTCTTGTGAGCCCCACTACTGGGAACCTGGCCCACATCCCAGGCATGTGCCCTAACTGGGAATCGAACCAGCGAACCTTTGGTTCACAGGCCCACAGGCCCACACTCAATCCACTGAGCCACACCAGCCAGGGTGTGTAGAAAGTAAAGACCTTTTGAATGGGGCGAGGCCACTATATTTCACCCCAATCACTCCAATCCTATTAACCCACTTCCAACAGCTTCACACTTTTCTGTTTCCTCCTTGGCCTCTCACAGCATTTAAGCCTGTGATCCCTGAATCCAGAGCAGACATAATTAACAGCACAGCAAAGTAAAACTAGTTGATGGGAAATGTGAAATATCCTCCCAGTAGGTATATTCACTGCCTTACCAATAAAAGTCCATTTAGGTTAACCAGTTATACCAAAGGTATGCAAACTACCAGCGAGACAAACCCAACATACCACCTATTTTTGTATGTTCTCTAGTGGAGCTGACAATGGTTTTTATATTTTTAACCAGCTGAAAACTTCAAAGAAAGAATAATGTTCCGTGACGTGTAAAATTTAAGTGAAATTCACTTTTCAATGCCACTGAAGTTTTGCTGGAATATAGGCACTCTCATCTTATATATGTATTTTCTATAGCTGCTTTCTCATAACAATGGCAATTAATCAATTGCCATAGTGATTGCATGGCAATCAAAGCCTAAAATATGACCCTTTACAGAAGACATCTGCAGACCTCTGAGCTATATCAAAGAAAATTTAAAGCTGCCAATCAACTGCTACAAAGTCACAAGTATTTGTTTGGAATTGCTAACCCTACTCATCACTCTCAGATGAATCTTCATAAAACACAGTTCGAGCCATGCATGTCTCTCACCAAAATGTTTTTAGTACTCCCTGCCTACAAAGAAAAGTGAATTGCAACATTATTCACAGTGCCCAAGACATGGAAGTAACCGAAGTGTCCTTCAATAAAGGACTGGATAAAGATTTGGTAATATACAATGGAATAGTACTCAGCCGTAAGATAAAATACTGGATGGACCTCGAGGATATCATGCTAAGCAAAATAAGTCACAGAGAATAACTTAAGAACCATATGACTTCACTCCTATGTGAATTATAAAACTGAAAACAACAAATGAACAAACAAAAAAGACAAAAACTCATGCCAGAGGAAAGAAGGGTGGGGCGTAGTGAAGCAGAAAAGGGGTCAAATATGTGGTGACAAAAGAAGATTTGACTTTGTGGGGTGAACTCAACACAAAACACAGATCATGTACCACAGAAACATATACTCGAGCCCTGAGTGATGTGGCTTAGTGGACTGGGCAAAGTTCTGCAAAGTGAAAGATTACCAGTTCAATTCCCAGTCAGGGCACATGCCTGGGTTATGGGTTCACTGGGGCTGCATGACAGAGGCAGCCAATTAATGTTTCTCTCTCACATGGATGTTTCTCTCCCTCTCTTTCTCCCTCCCTTCCCTTCTGTCTAAAAAAAAATAGTCTTTAAGACAAAGAAATGTACACTTCAAACCTGTATAGTCTTATTAACCAATGTCACCCCAATAAATTTAATTTTTAAAAAGTCTAAAGTAGTTAGTAGTCCCTGCATGGTTAAGACCTCAATCTTCCATTCCACCCTCATCCCTCAAACCTCACTTCCTGTATTTCATATTCCAGATGAGCTGAATTATCTGCTGTCCCTTTACACTGTCTGTATTGGTAGTACTACAATAAATGCCCAGCCCCGAATACAGTGCAATGTAGTAAAATAAGCAGGATCTATAGAGTCGGGTCTGGCTTCTAATTAAGACTCTTGCCCTTAGTAGTTGAGAAAGTTACTTAAGACCTCTAAACGTCAGTTTTCTCATCTGTAAAATGAGGATAATAACCCTTGCATCTTAAAGGCTGGTGTAAGATGTTAAGATCTGGCACATGGGAACAGCTAAACAAGTAGTAAAGGTATTAATTCTGCCCAATCACAATGCTCCTTCCTCCCGTTTTCCCTTGTCCTCCCATTGGGAAATGACCTCTCCTTCTGATGTACACACACCATGGTATCCGCCTGTCCCACTCTTACGGCTCGGATCTGTATTTACTACCTTATGTGAAACTAATCTTTACCTATATCTTGTCTGGGAACTCCTTGAGGGCAGAATCCATCTGTGACTCACTCTGACACATCAGTGACAGCCCTGAGAACAAAGACTTGAATACAGTATGGGCACAAGGATTTACTGAATGGGTATGTATCCACTGAACTATATATAACATTATTAGGCGTATCATGTTCCATTGGGATGTGAGCAGGAACCACCCCACTGGCTCTGAGTACTACCCAGTCTGAGTGCTTAGGAAATGTTCAAACCACATCAGGGGCCAAACCTCCCAACATAAGAGCAAAGAACAAACAGAAAAATAGGCAATATTATTCAGTGTTTTTATTTTTGTTACTTTGAGTTATAATCTTCATCTTCCAACAATTATAAATAGATCACATTTAAAAGGGGGGGGGGAATCAACCATTTCCCCAAAGGAGACATGTTGAATATCATTCATAACCAATTATCTCTCAGTGTAGATCTAAATAAATCTAAATATTCGAGCAAGACCTATATTTAATAAAGTAAGCATCACACTCAGTTGTGACTACACCCTCACCTAGAGCTGTGTACTAAATCAGACAGAAGCAGGATAAATGTAAGAATCAAGTCACACCTGGGCTAACAACTGTCACGGAAACTGAGGTGGGGGTTCACAGCAGGATGCACCACGTGTCATTAATTCCTAGAAACACTGGCAATCTGATTCCATGGGCAGCTTCATAAATTTAAAAAGTTGTCAATTATTTTCCTCACTTTTTAAAAAATCCTCACCCAAGGATATGTGATTTTTGATTTGAGAGAGAGCAGAGGAGGGTAGAGAGAGGAACATCCAAGTGAGAGAGAAGCATCTATCGGTCACCTCCTGAATGAGGCCACGACTGGAGATAACCCCCACAACCTAGTCAGGTGCCCTGACTGGGAATTGAACCTGCAACCTTTCAGTGCACGGGACAACACTCCAACCAAGTATCCTAGCCAGGGCTCATTTTCCTGACTTTTAATACCAAATTCCAAATGCCAAAATGAATCCACACCCAGGAATACAAAATGAACTGCTGAGACATGCTAATGTGGGGAGAGGCATTTTCCAACAAGATAACAAAAAAAAGAGTTTCCAACTACATTTGTTGATGCATTTCCCTTCAGAAACCTCCTGACAAGCACACACTTCACCAGCAGTCATATTATTAAACTGAAGATATATTACAAACAACTTACAATGTTTAGCTGTCAGGAAGCACTTCACAAAGCACTTTCATAATCCATCAATTCCTGGAAAACTCACAGAGACCCTGTGAGCTGGGTATAATTACCCTCACTTTACAGATGAAGTAATTTGTGCCATCTTATCCCAAGATGGTGAAGCCAAGATGGTAACCCAAGTCTTAGAAATCCAATTCCCAATCTCCTAAGAAATCCAAAACATTAATTTGAAAGAATACATACAGACTGGCTGGTATAGCCCAGTGGATTGAGCACAGGCTGCAAACTGCGAACTGCAAACCAAAGGGTTGCCAGTTTGATTCCCAGTCAGGGCAGATGCCTGGGTTGCAGGCCAGGTCCCCAATGGGGGCCATGTGAGAGGCAACCACACATTGATGTTTCCCTCCCTCTCTTTCTCCCTCCCTTCCCCTCTCTAAAAATAAATAAATAAAAATCTTTAAAAAAGAAAGAAATAATACATGCACCCCTATGTTCATTGCACCATTATTTAAAATAACCAAGTGCGCACTAGTAGATGAGTGGATAAAAAAACTGTGGTATATTTACACAATGGAATACTACACAGCCATAAAAAAGAAGTCTTACGTTTTGTGACAGCATGGATGGACTTGGAGATTATTATGCTAGGTGAAATTAACCAGTCAGAGAAAGACAAATACCCAGTAATCTCACTTGTATGTGGAATCTAATGAAGAAAATAAACTGATGAATACAACTGAAACACAGGCATGGATACCTGGAACAGACTAACAGCTGTCAGGGGGAAGAGGGGTTGGGGGACTGAATGAAAGAAGATGAAGAGATTAAGCAAAATATATATATATTTTTATGTGAGATATATATATCTCACATAAATACAAGTGTGGGTATAACCAGATGGAAAGGGGGTGGCAGCTGGATGGAGGTAAGCAATGCTGAGGGGGGTAGGAGGGTAAGAGGGTGGGGAATGGGGACATCTGTAACAGTGTCAACCATAAACACAAAGTTAAAAAAAAAAGAAATCCAATCCCCAGTGTTCTCGCCTCCTTTTCCCTCCACACAAAGCAAGAGGCTACATTTGTTTTCCTCCCACCGCACTTACTCAAACCATTACTCAAACCGTCGGCCAGCCAGCACTGCATGAGGAAGCAGAGTGGGAGTATAAATATGACTGTGGTAAACACAGGGAAAGACATCCTGGGTTTGCCTCTTGCTGATCACGTTTTTAGAATCATGCGACTTGAAAGAAAGAAATGGAATGTGGGTTAACTACTGGGTTTTCTTTCCTACCTGTCCTATTTTGGGCTGTTTATGTATACTCAGAAACAGACAACCACCATAAATACCAAGAAGCCCCAGGGCCAAATTATCTCTTGGATCTTTTGAGCATTATTCTAAGGTCTAGGCCTGCATAATTGTTGAGTCTTACCACGTTCGGTCTCAGAAAAGTCTCAGAAAAGGGAAGAATAAAAAGCCCCGCAACTTGCCCCTGGTTTACAAAAGTTTTGCCCTTCCTCAAATGTCTCATGGAACACTTAATTTTTTTTCCTCATGAATCTTAATCTGTCTGACGTGCCTTAGCTGCTCATTTTTTAGCACACTTTGTTTGAACTGACGGTAGACTTTACAAAGCCACTCCCTCCCCGGGCCTTGGGAGGCACTTCACTTGACTGTGGATACTGCACCAAGCAGTTCACTGTAACAATAAAAAGAAAATCCAAACACTCCCCGCCTTTCCTTTTTGGTGAACCCTCACCTTTCTCACCACTTTTGTGGCACAACGTGCGTATCTTTAGCCTCTCAATAAATTCTTCAGTGCAGACACACCCCAAAGCCTGGCCTGTGAGTCTCTAAGGATCAACATCAAACACCCCATCTTTAAGGTACTGCCAAGAGTTTACTCTTGTTTGGGCCACAACAGGACAAACCTTTAAAAGAGCAAAGTCAATCAAATGACCAGCAGGCACTTAGACAGTGTTATACATTTTGACTAAGGCAGGCAGACAGCATGTGCTGGGACAGCACAGACTCCAAGGGACAAATCGGAAGAGCTACACAACAAATCCCAGCTGGTAGCAGTTACCATTGCGCCGAGGGTCCAAGCCTTTCTCCCTGCTCTCTGGTGGCTGCATCCGCCTTAAGAAGGTCTGCACAAGGGACCTAGATGCAGTATGCATGGGATGAATCCGCTCAGAACAGAGTTATAAGCACACAGGACATGTTTGCCAGTGAGTCTGACTTTATTTTTCACAATCACCTTTCAGCCAAGAAAAGGAAAGAATAATTATCACTCCATCCAATCACTATCAGCCATTCTTCTGGGTATATACTTTTGGCACAAAGGGTTGGTTTGCCTGCACTGTTGGTGGGGATGTTTATTATTCTTTCTCTTACTCCAAACCTTCTGCCAATGAGCAGGAAAAAAAAAACTCCACACACATGGTGGGGGAGGGAGGGGGGAGTCCCACAGCTGTCAGCTGTGACCACTGGGAAAGCCAAGCTAGGTGAGGTCCCTTGAGTCCCATGGGTCCCAACCCTGGCTCTGTAATTTGCTCCCTGGGGGCTGGGCTCCTTCTGCCAGGGACCAGACAGGTCTTTGTTTGTTCCACCCTCAAGCAGAATTCAGTGGCATGTGAGTCCATCCAATAATTCTGAGCTTAGAGTGACCTTAACCAAAACCACAGCTCAGTAACTTCAAGAAAAAAAAATCACCGGGGCAATGGTGCTTTCTTTAGAAAACTAACTTCCCCGGGGAATATTCTACTCGCCCCCACACACCTAGAGACCAGGACAAAACCACTGCTCAAGCTGTTGACTTGAATTCCCAATTCTTTAGGGGGTGCTGAGGCAGTTACCTGATCAGCTTGCATGACCCCTTGGAACAGACGTGGGTGCTTAACATGTCTGACAGTACAGGCACATTGTCTCTTTCCAACAACAAGCAGAGCAAAAGCGTCCCTGGCCCAGCTATAGATCCTGTCTTACAAGGTCAAGGCCACAGTAGGGAAATGCCCAGTATTCTAAAACCTCCTTTCCCCCTGCGGTGTGGAAGAGTTTAAAGGCAAGAAGCACACCTCATCGAAGCCTTCTACTTACTTCTCATTGCGCTAATAAGCGCGTTGCCGTCTTTGATCACGTCCTTGATGAATTTATTGGTCCTCTCCAGCTCCTGCTCATAACACTTGAGCCTCTCGCGGAAATTGGGGCTGTCCAGGTAGCAGTCGCTGAACTCCAGAGGAGGATGCCCCATGGTTTTGATGACGGGGTCTGGAAGGAGAAAGGAAAAATACAAAGACCCAGAGCATCAGTGGTACAGTAGGGGGAGTACATGGGACGGGTAGCTCCCAGCCCCCCTCCCTTGGGCGACAGGTACCTGTTCTAATAAGATTCCTGGGGGAGCTGGCTGGTCAGTATCCGCCCGGCGGCGATTGCTTCAGGTGACTGGAAGAGCTAATTAATGCAGCCGGATCCCCGCGGGGCGCAGCTTAGTAATCAACATAACCCCCAGCAGTCGCCTTCCCAAAAAGGCAGCAGAAACCGCAGCCCGGCTCCCCTACGAAGACCGGCCGGATCCTAAGCAATTGCAAACTTGACACTTCGGCCCTCCCAGGGTGTAGGCGGGGGTCAGAGCTGGGAATGGGAGCCGCCTCTCTTCTCTCTTCACTGCTCCTTGCTTCCGAACTAGATTTCCTTCGCCGAACTCCGCGGGCAACCCCGAAAGCACCGTCCCCTCCCCCTCCTTAAAGCTGGAGCCTCTGCCCCACCCCGGCAAAGCCCTGGTACCGAAAACGAGCACTCGAGCTGCTTCTCCAGCTGTCTTCCACGCACCCTACGGTGTTGTTGCCGGAGTCCTGCGGCTCCCAGGAGTTTTCCCCGGTCCCAGGGAGCCGGCCTATTGTCCTCTTAGGCGCCGGAGGGGTTAAGCCGAGGCGGCAACGAAACGTAGCCTTCCTCCACAGACATCCAAGCGGGAAGAGGAGGGCGAGAGCACAACGTACAATAGCTGCGGTGGCCGGGCGCTTCCCTACGGAAACTGGGGAGCAGTCAGCGCCCTAGGACTCCAGCTGGAAAGCGTGGCGGCCTGGGAGATGTAGTCTTTCCGTTTCACGCCCCTTGACTCCTCCCTGCGATCTCCCGACCACCCCGCAGGGACCGCCGCCCTTCCAGAAAGGCTTCCCAGCCTGCCCCAGGCTCGAGGTCCCGGCCCAGCCTCCAGGGGCAGGTGCGCAGCACTGGAGTCTTAAGTGGAAAGTTTCTGGAACTGCTGCAGAACCCGGGAGGAGATTGCGAGAGGCTATCTCTAAGTTACCATTATTTGGCTGGATTGTGTATTTGTTTTTCTTCCAGCCTCCCTCTGACCTACCAAATTCTTTTTTACTCTACCCTTGCCCCTTTCTGCTGCTCCTAGCGCTCTAATTCCCATGGGCCTTCGACTTGCAGGGGTGACTCCTTCTCCAGGACCTTTGTGTCAAGCTCAGAACCTCCTGCCAAAAAAAAAAAAAAAAAAAAGATCGTAAGTAGTATTTCACTTTTTCCTGAACAGGACCTCAGAACATGGTTTTTGTGACCCAACTCACTGCACAGGCTGTTCATTAAAGCACATGATTTTCCATGTTTAAGTGGAAAACCTAGGAAGAAGATATTATAAAGTGTCCTGCAACTAACCTGAGAGGCGTTTTGTCCATGGCCCATTGCAGAAGAGGGGCTACTATTAGCAGGTGTCTGCCATGAGATTAAGGATAGGTAGAGGCTGGAAAATAGTGTGTCCATGTGCAAAAGGATGCGTTTTGATTTTGGAGAAGTGTTTAATACTACATTGCCCTGTGAAGAAAGTTTTAAAAAGCCAGAAGCAGCCCTGGCTGGTGTAGCTCCGTGGATTGAGCACGGGCCTTCAAACAAAGGGATCATGATTCGATTTCCAGTCAGGGCACATGCCTAGGTTGCAGGCCAGTTCCCAGCAGGGGACACAGGAGAGGCAACCATACATTGATGTTTCTCTTCTTCCCTTCCCCTCTAAAGATAAATGAATAAAAAAATAAAAATAAAATGAGCCAGAAGTGAATGGAGTTGTAAATGGAATAATAATGGCAAGTTAACCTGTATTAGTACCCAATTGCTACTAAAACAAATTACCACAAGTTTGGTGACTTAAAACAATACAAATTTATTATTCTACAGTCTGGAAGTCAGAAATCAGAAATGGGCCTCACTGACCCAAAATCAAGATGTTGGAAGGGCGGAGTTCCTTTTTGGAGGCTATAGAGGGAAAATCCATATCCCCACCTTTTCCAGCTTCTAGAAGCTGTCCACACCCTGGAGGTGATAGCCTGCTTCCTCCATCTTCAAAGTCAGCGGTGGCTTATCAAGTCTTTAACCCTCTGCATGGCTATGACACTGACTGTCCCAACTCCCTCTCACTTATAAGGACCCACCAAATAACCTAGGATAATCTCCCCATCTCAAGATCCTTAACTTAATTGCATCTGCAAAGTCTCTTTTGTCAAACAAAGTAACACTTACAGGTTTCAGGGATTAGTGCATGACATCTTTCGTGGGAACACTCTTCTACCTTCCACGCCAGCTATGATCTGATAAAACACCTCCCTAATCCTAGAAACAATCCTAACAGGTTAGCATTGTCATTGTGCCCATTTATTTATTTTTGTATTTTTTAAATTATTTTATTGTTGTTCAAGTACAGTTGTCTGCATTTACCCACCCACCACTACCCCCCACCCCAGCTACCCCCTGCTTCCACCCCTGCCCTTGGTTTTGTCCATATGTTCTTTATAGTTGTTCTTTACTGTGCCCATTTAAAGATGAGATAGCTGAGTCCGAGAGAGGTAAAGTGACTTGCCCAAGGACACACACCTTGAACCTGAGCCTAGCCTGGCTGCTTTTAGAGACACTGTGCTTAACTACTACACTATATCACAGCATGCTAACGAGTTTAATGAGGAAACATCTTCTGAAAATTAATAAATAGCCACATCCCAGGGTAGGATTTTATTTCAGACCCTTTTTATATTTATGAGAAAATGCCCAAAATAGGTTTTATAAAGCACCAATGCAGCTTACTAGGGGAAGGTGCCCAGTGAATAGGTACTTGGTCTTTCATTCCAGCAAGGTTCTCTATGGCGTTCACTCAGTCATTAGACAAGCATTTATTCAACATCCACTATATGCCTTCCAGAGCCTATGCTTACATTTCCATCACTACGAACTTTACTGTTGATGTTGCTGATGGTAGGTACAATCATGCTCATCTAACTTCCTACACAAAGTATTTTATGGTCATCTGTGTTACTCTTTATCTACACAATGAAAGTAAAGTGCAGAGGAGAACAAATGCCATGGACCAGATCCCGAATAAGAAAGAGAGAGGGTTAAAATTAGCACTCGGTCCTTCAGAAAATAGCTGCCTTAATTGAGCATTATCCCAGATGCCTTGTATGCACAACAACTAGATACGACTGGGGTCTTCTCATTTTTACTCACATAATCCCTAGAAAAATTTTGAGAAGCTATGCAGTGCCTCACACATTTGTAAGTTGACATCTATATTTTTAATGATGTTTAAATGGTTGCAAATTTCCACCCTACTATACATATTGATGGCTTCAAATAAAACCGTCATGCTTTTAAAGATTTTCATTGGATTTAGCATCGCACATTAAACACAAAGCACAAGGAAAGTGTAAACTTCTCTTTAGCCTTCAGAAAATTGACATTGTTCCTGTTTCTCCTCAAAGTCATATGTCCATGCCATTCTCCCCACCGAGTTGAATTCTGTCACAAACTATGTTTGTACTTGAAAGTCCTCTATTGATTGCCATATTGAATTTCTCTGCAACAAAACATGTCCATTAGTAGAACATGAATTATTTTTATTTCCTTTTGACCATAAGGCTCCGAGGATAAAGCCTTCTGACTGGAGTTATAATTTCAATTATTACGTACGCACAATAGATAAAAATAACATGAAGATATACACTATGATTATTGTTATTAGACATAAAACAAAATTTCATTGGAAATGCATCTCCTAGTGAGATGGATGGGGAAGGGGCACGTTATAGGGCCTTGAGTTAAAGAAGGTTCTTGGATATAAAAAAAAAGAAAGAAAATGAAGTTTACTGGATATCAATATTTGAAATTGTTGCTTTGTTTAGCCCCGAGGATTTGCACACCCTGGGTCAAATTACCATAATAGATGTGTGGCCTTTGAAAGGTATGTTTTCCTTTTGAGAGTCTAGGAAAGAGCAGTGGGAAAGGCAAACATGGGGTAGTTCTCAGGCAAATCGTTTTTAGAAAATAGTACTAGAGGAAGTGGAGGATTTGGAAATTTGATTCCCTTTCAGCTTTATTCATAATTACTAAAACTTGGAAGGAACTAAGATTTCCTTCATTAAGTGAATGAACAAATAAACTGTGGTCCATCCAGACGATGCAAGGAATGAGCTATCAAGACACGAAAGGACATGAAGAATCTTAAATGCACATATTACTAAGTGGAAGGAGCCGATCTGAAAAGGCTACATACCGTGTGGTGCCGACCATATGATAGTGCAGAAACGCCAAAACTATGCAGACAGTAAAAAGAGCAGTGTTAGCCAAGGGGTGATGACCGGGGGAGAGAAATGAGTAGGTGGAGTACAGGGAGTATGTTTAGAGCAGTGAAAATACTCTGTACATTACTATAGTGATGGATACATGCCATACATTTGTCCAAACCTATAGAGTGTACAACACCAAGAGTGAACCCTAATGTAAACCTGGGACTTTGGGTGATGACCATGTCTCAGCGCAGGTTCATCAAGTATAACAAATGTGCCCGTCTGAGGGGAGTTGGTGATAATGGGGGAAGTCACACATGGGTGAGGGGCAGGGATATACGGGAAATTTCTGCACTTCCCTCTCAATTGCTATGACCCTAAAACTGCTCTAAAAATACATTTTTAAAAATGTCCAAGAAGACAAATTCCATTTCCCCTGTTTCTTGTATGTCAAGGTAACAGCACCTCCCCAGTTTTAATACAGGACAGTGTCTTTCCTAAGCAGTCACTCTGTTTCAGTTGTGATACTGTAGAAAGACCACTGAGCCTGGAGCCATACCGATAATACAGACCTGAAGCTCACTGTTTTCAGTCTGAAAGACGGCACCAGAGGCAGAGAGGAGTCAGATTGCTCACAATGATATTCCTAGAAAAGCATTGCTATATAAATACCCACACAACTTGATCTCTGCTCATCACCATCGTGGCAGGAAATGAAAAAGCCATGCTTAGAGGAATGTACATTTCAACTTGCTAGAAACTGCGGCTTTGTGTTCTGGTTAATATCCCATCACCACTTGGGGCAGTGAAAATACTCCCCAGGCCTGCACCACTGTGACATGGTCAAGGTTCCCCTTCGGAGTTTAAGAACCTGAACCTGAAATCCTGGAGCTAATCATTTTAGCAGGTGACTCTGAGGTGGAGTTTGCAGCACAGCTGTTAGACTCAGCACTGTTCAGCACAGGTTAGGAGATTCTCAGCTGCATGTGTCTATCTGTCCTTCATGCTGGAATGAGAAGGAACCATAATCCTTTAACCTAATGAAGCAGATCATCTCCTGTAAATTTCAAATTGCTTTCACAAGTTGAAATATATAAGGAGAGGAGAAGTAAAGAAAACAGATGTTACAGGTTCCTAGGAAAGGCAATGTACATGCCCAAGAAAACCAAATAAATACCCAATATTGACTTAACATGGCAGCTTTTGCTTTATCTCTCCCACCTGGGACCATAGCTAGCCTCATTAAAATTTTCTTTTTAAAAAAATTTTACCTATTTATCTATAGAGAGGAAGGGAAGGAGAGAAATATCAATGTATGGTTGCCTCTTGTGAGTGCCCTGTTGGGAACTGGGCTGCAACCCAGGCATGTGCCCTGACTGGGAATCAAACCTCGATCATGTGGTTCGCAGGCCCGCGCCCAATCCACTGAGCTACACCAGCCAGGGCTTAAAATAGTTCTTTACAGTACTTATTAATCACTTGCTTCTCTCCACATATGAAAAATACATAAGGAGTTCTTTCAAAAGTGGTCTGAGAGCCTGAAAGGAAAGGCCATTTTCCAAATGACATTTGTTCGGTTTCATTAATTTATGAGACGTATTTTAAAAGAGTTTTATCTTAAAGATACAAATTAATATTTTATAACCCCCTGTGCTTCTTATAAATACTCCTAAAGCTCTTTGTCTTAATATGCTACAGTCCTTCTTTTAAAGGACTACAGTCATTCTATTTTCTTTCACAAAAAGGTAGAAAAGACACAGATGTTAACTGGTCTATATCAGTAACAAGAGGAGAAACTTGAGGGGAAGAATGGGAAGCTGGGGGCAGGGAGAGGGGCCGGCATAGATGAGGACTTTTCTTAGGCCACGCATTTTACATAGATGGTATCTTTTGCTGTTTACACCAAATCGGAGGGGACAGCTCTGTTGTCACCTTCATGTAACAGATGAAGCAACTGAAACTGAGAACAGTTAAGCTACTTGGCCAAGATCACACAGAAAATAAATAATGTGCCAGAGATTTAAATCTGGGTCTGCCTTTTTTTTTTTTTTTGCCACCACATCACACTGCATTTCTAGTCCAGTACATCAATATCTAACCTATTCCCTTCTGCTTATGTGGCTGGGTGTACTTAGTACTGTATGATGGAAAAATGGTTCAGGGTCATTTGTTGGTAATTGCAGCAAATGATTTGAAATGATCCCAGGTTTAGCATTAGTGAAAGCTGTTTGTTGAATTTCTCTGAAGAGCTAGCTGACAGATCTGGTTCCCATGCCACATCTGCCCAGCCCTTTAGAATTTCCATATTTGCACTGCACGGGATATGAGACAAAGTACATGTCAGCTCCCCAGCCCCATCATATGGCTAGCCTTGCCCCTAGTTGTAGCCTAGCCTAAATCCTGTACTACCATTGGCACCAGTCCCAGACCCAATCTTGGCTCAGGCCCATTCTGTGCTTTGACTGGGCCTGGCCTGGTTCCTTTCCTTAGCCTCAGCCAAGATCTTAGGAGCCCTAAGTGACAAAGGGTAGAAGGAAGGGAAAATCCTTCCCCCTAGTTCTCCATACATCCAAATCTCCACTTACAACCCCTCCCCTACATGTCTCCCCTTTTGATTTTTTTTTTTTGGTGAAAAACAGCTATCAATGTATAGCTTTACAAATGTGATCTATTTCAATCTCTGTGATAAACTATCAAACTTTTTTTTATGTATAAGATTCACAGTTTCCATCACTCTGTCATGTCGGCAGGACCATATCAAAGCTCTACAGTCAAGGACCTGGCGGTTTTCTCCCTGTGGCCATTTTCTGTGTTCATTTTGATTTCCGGTTATCCACAACTCAGAAAAGAAATCCAAACAGTCTATTTCAATTCTGACAGACTTTATAAGGGTAACGAAAACACAGCTGTTTACTCGTAAAGTCCGAGAAAGATATGGATACCCACCAATCCGGAACAGTCCCCCTACAATGGTTTTCATTAGTAACATGAGTGCAGGTTTCTACTCCTCACTGTGGCAACAGTTAAGCTTTCTGATTCCCATACTAGTTCACCTTACACCTGATTCTAAGTAACAATTAAATAAATATGACTAAATGTGCATTGCATATCATTTTATATGTGGCCATTTGCACTCATATCACACAGCATACTACATACTTTTTTAAAACAATTACCAAAATGACAACTTGAATAAAATAAAACAACTGAAATATTTCTGATAGGTTTCTGGCCCTGAGGGTGATAAAACAAGAAGGAGCTTTCAGATAATTGACCTTAGAAAGTTGTTTTAGTTTCTCCTAAAGCAACACAAGATAAAACATGCAATTCTTTCCATTTTTAAGATCTTTTTCATGATTAAAACAAGAGTAGACAAGTTCTCAGAATAACGGTGTTGACTGCAAATGGATATGCATTTATACTTAAGGTAAAATATTAAGATTTAAAATAAAGAATTTGAATAAGGCCCCGGCTGGTGTGGCTCAGTAGATTGAGTGCCGGACTATGAACCAAAGGGTTGCTGGTTCAATTCCCCGTCAGGGCACACACCTGGGTTGCCAGCCAGGTCCCGAGCATGGGGAGTGCAAGAAGCAACCACATATTGATGTTTTTCTCCCTCTCTTTCTCCTTCCCTTCCCCTCTGTAAAAATAAATAAATGAAATCTTTTAAGAAGAATTTTAATAAGGTATTCTAAAATACATTGGTCCATTTTCCACGAATTTGCAATGTCAGGCTAGTGATTTTATAAATGGCCACATCACGCAATGAACACCAAGATGGTTGTCTCAGAAGGCAATATTACAGTGGCAATGCCCTGGCAAGGAGCTAGTACATGACAATCGTGATTTCTCTCCTTCATTGTTAACCCAACATTACCACAGGAAGGGAACTGGTTTCACATCCTGACTAAGAAAGATGGCGGCATAGGTAAATGCGGTTCTCACATCCTCCCACAACCACATCAAAAATACAACTAAACTACAGAACAACCATCACTCAGAACCACCTGAAATTTAGCTGAAGGAAGTCCTACAACTAAAGATATAAAGAAGAAGCTACATTGAGACTATTAGGAGGGGTGGAGATGCAGAACAGGCAGGTCCCACTTCCACATGTGGCAGATAAAAATCCAGAGGGACATTTGGGCTGCAGAGGTCCCCCTCTGAGGACTGGGGGGTCCCAGCCCCACACCAGGCACCACTTCCCTGGGACCCAGTGCCAGGGTGAGAAGTCTCTATAACTTCTGGCTGTAAAAACCAGTGGGGATTGAGGCTGAGTGAGAGGGAGGGGGCATCAGCTATGAATCAGAAAGAAGGCTCTCACCAGGAAACACAACCATGCTGGCACCTAGATCTTGGGCATTCAGCTTCTCTCAGAACTATAAGAAATACCTGGCTGGTGTAGCTCAGTGGATTGAGCGCGGGCTTGTGAACCACGCAATCGCAGTTCCATTCCCAGTCAGGGCACATGCCTGGGTTGCAGGCCAGTTCCCGGTTCTCGGCAGGGGACGCATGAGAAGCAACCGTACATTGATATTTCTCTCCCTCTCTCCTTCCCTTCCCCTCTAAAGATAAATAAATAAAATCTTAAAAAAAGAACTGTAAGAAATAACTTTCTGTTGTTTATAAGTTACCCATCTGTTGTATTTTTTCAGATTTCATTTATTTATTTTTAGACAGAGGGGAAGGGAGAGAAAAAGAGAGGGAGAGAAACCTCGATGTGTGAGAGATACCTTGATCAATTGCCTTTCATTCACCCTCCACTCGGGGCTTGGCCTGCAACCCAGGCATGTGCCCTGACTGGGGTGAATCCAACTGGTGACCCTTTGAATCACAGGCCAGTACTCGGTCCACTGAGCCACACCAGCCAGGGCAAAATGTTGAAGTTTTAAGGAGAAAAAAAAAAGGTATGAGTGGGTGGAATATGTGTTATCACCAGGAAGCATTAAGGGTCCATAAAGCTTTCTGGTTATTTAAAGTAAGACAAGTCAGCATGGTTGGGTGCTTTATCCCAATTGCATTTAGCTGACTGTGCAGGCACCAAGTAGATACGGCGCTGGGTTAAACTAGGGTCAGACTTTTGTTACTTCCATTTGATAAAGCAGAAGAGGGTCAAGGATGTTGAGTGTTGCATAGGAAGGATTGCCGTGGTTATCAATAGAGGTTAAGCTGAATAATGAGCGAAGAGAGGTTAGTAGTGGGATGAGGGACAGTAAAATAGTTGACCAATGAACTTTAGATCTCAATATGATCAAAGGATAGGAAGGAGGTGGTCTTATTGTTCCCTGAGCTTTAATTTCTTCTTCATCACATATACTTTAAAACAGTGGGCTTTTCTAAGAAGTCACACGTAAACCGAAATAGTATAAAATTTGGAGGGCTGGACTGAAAATTAAGTATGTCTTATTTTATTTTTTAAAGATTCTATTCATTTATTTTCAGAGAGAAGGGGAGGAAGGGAGAGAAACATTGATGTGAGAGATGTGAGAGAGAAACATAGATCAGCTGTCCCCCGCACGCCCCAAAACAGAGACCCGGTCCGCCACCCAGGCATGTGTCCTGACTGGGAATTGAACCAGCGACCCCTCAGTTTGGAAGATGATGCCCAACACACTGAGCCACACTAGTAACTACAGAATTAAATATATTTTGAACGTGCATATAAGTAGCTCAGATACTAGTGAATCACGTACTCAACCTAAGGGAGTGCAAGATCTAAGAAAAATCAGTGGCCTCTGCCCTACTTTTTCACACCCACTCACACAATTCTCCTTCCATAACCCTATTATAGAAAAAGCCTACTCTAAAATGATTCCTATATGGTGTTTTCCACATTGCAGATGACTTGAAACAAAGTATGGGAAAAGTTGCTGTTCCCTGTTCCTCGGGGTGTCCTTTCCTTGTCTATGTTTCCTCCTTTTCAAAAAATTTTTACTGTTGTTCAATTCCAGGTGTCCCTATTTCTTGCCACTTCCTCCTTTTTTTATTGACAGTCTTTCTTTTTCAAAAAGAGATGTTGGGGAAGGGTGGGAAGAAGAAATGTGCAGCCCAACACACACATTCCCTTTGCTCTGTTTGTAATTTTAATGGCAATTTCATAGTATAGGTTTTGTTTTGCCTTCCAAACGTGTACTTTTCAGATGAACTTATTCAGAACAAACAATGACTAGACCTTCTGGGGTTTTTTGTTTTGTTTTGTTTTTTTAGTTCTTTTGACAAGTGAGCTACGAAGTTCCTCCACAGTAGCCCGATGTCCTCCTTTTTCTTAGTTACAAGAGGGGAATGTATTGCTGCTAAGAAGCAAGATAGTGAAAGATCAGAAAAACAGGCAGAAGGAATAACCAAACGAGGGAAGGGAAGGAATGCCTCCCCTTGGCTACCTAGCGCCTGACATTAACCGCTCAGTTTATCTGAGTTCCATTCCACTCCTCAGCTTCCCTCAACGCCTCAACCTGACTTTGCTGGCAAAATAGCTTGACGTCACTTTCCAACTGCTTGAGCCCAGGGCTTCTCATCTCAATATTCCATTCATGGGCCTTGCTCTCTCTGGCCCTTCACGGACAGTGTGGGTTGCTTTTCTCTTTTCTGAAAATGAAAGCATTCTAACAGATACAGGACACTTAACATTGTACTGTATACAGTTATGTATCCTGATTCTTTTAAAAAAGACTTTATTTATTTATTTATTTTTAGACAGGGGAAGGGAGGGAGAAAGAGAAGGAGAGAAACATCAACGTGTGGTTGCTTCTCTAGAGCCCCCCACTGGGGACCTGGCCCACAACCCAGGCATGTGCCCTGACTGGGAATGGAACCAGCAACCCTTTGGTTCGCAGGCCAGCACTCAATGCACTGAATCTCACCAGCCAGGACTATATCCTGATTATTTACAACAAATGTATTTCTATTAAAGTATTAATAGCTTACACTTAGCTCATTTAGTGCTCATAAGTCTATAGGGTAACTATTGTTATTATCTCCATTTTACAGGTGATGAACTGAGGCACAGAAAGGTTTAGTAACTTGACAAACGTGAAGCAAAAACTAAATGGTGGGGGTGAGTTTCACACCCAGGTTTTCTGGTTCCAGAGCTCATGTGCTTATTCACTTCATTAAGTTGGCCCTGTTTTTATAAACAAAAATATAAGAAAGTAAAGAACAAAGAAAGCAAAATTGCCTCATTGGCACTCCTGCTAGCATTTTCAAAGTGCTAATCATCTTGTGTTCAGACCAGGGGTCAAACACCTCTCATGCCTTGCTTCGCATCCTCTTAGCCTACAATTCTGCAAGCAGGTGAAACATGGCAGTACTTCTCTATGCTGTGCTGTATGTCACTTTCTGCCGTAGGGCCGTGGGAACCTGTTCGGTGATTCTGAAGCATGCACGAGTGTGGATGTGCAAGAGAATTAACGCATGAGGTAGTGAGCCTTCACTGATGGATACGGGAGCTGCAGGGAAATGTTCCCTTCTTCTCTCCCTCCAGCGGACAATTCTGAAGTGCCTTCTATATGGCTCCTCAGTGGGATCTACGCCCAGTTTTGCCACTTGAAAACATACCCTTTAATAACTTTCTTTTCATTTCTGCTTCACTCTTCCCAGTTTCCTGCTCCTGTTGTCTAAGTTTACTTCCCAACATTAACATGTATATGAAACTCCTTGTCTCAGGCTCTATTTTTCTGGAGGAAATCTAGGATAAGGCAGAACACTACTCAATAAGATATATTTATCCTGATTTTTGACACTTTGCTACTTTCTCCTACACTTTTACATTTAAGTCTCCAAATTTTACTTTGAATTAACTCGATGTCAATATTACCTCGTTTTTAAATTTTTTTTATTGATTTTTATAGAGAGGGGAAGGGAGGGAAAAAGAGAGGTAGAGAAATATCAATATGTGGTTGCCTCTCGCACGCCCCCCTACTGGGCACCTGACCTGCAACCCAGGCATGTTCCTTGGCTGGGAATTGAACTGGCAACCCTTTGGTTTGCAAGCTGGCACTCAGTCTACTGAGCCACACCAGCCAGGCCTATATTATCTCATGTTTAATAAAGATATTTATATATTATAATTATATATGTGATGACTGTTTAAAAATTATGCACAGAACATGAAAAGACCTTCTTTGGCATATGGGCTTTTGTCTTCATCTTTTGTTTTTTGATTGCAAGTTGGCTGTTGTACCTACAGACATCATATCTGTGTTCAAGGCCAAAAGATTGGGAGAAGGGGCAAGCCATGCAAGCTAAATCTGTCTTTTCTATCTACAAAAAAGTCATTTGTTCACATTCCCAGGAGATGTCGACTTTGTTCTCATTAGCCAGACCAGGATCATACGACCCTCCCTATTGGCAAAAGAAGCTGGGAAATTTCAGAAGATTGCCACGATTGGCTGTGATTCAATACTCAGGCCTGGACCCATTTCCGCACTGAACAAAAGGGGGCTTCTGTTGAGGAAGCATAAGGGGGAAATGGAGATTGTTTAGGGAATTAAATTTGTATGTCTCCATTAATCCTTATATTTAATATAAATAGGATTTTTATAAGTTACCCTTTTCGTTTAATATACCATGGGTCTCTTTATATGTCAATACATTAAGATCTATCTTATCCTTTCAAAACAATTCACGCTGAAATGTTAAGGTATAAAGTATTCTGATGTCCACAACTTACTTTGAAAAGTATAAAAAACAAGATAAATGATGCAGGAATGGATAGATGGATGGGCAGATAGATATAATGATAATAGAGAAACAGGGACCTGGCTGGCGTAGCTCAGTGGATTGAGTGCGGGCCTGCGAACCACACGATCGCGGTTCGATTCCCAGTCAGGGCACATGCCTGGGTTGCCGGCTAGTTCCCAGCAGGGGACTCACGAGAGGCAACCATGCATTGTTATTTCTCTCCTTCTCTCCTTCCCTTCCCCTCTAAAGAGAGGAATAAATAAATAAAATTTTAAAAATATATAGAAACAGGGAAATGTTCATTGTAGAAGCTAAGTGGTGTATATATGGGTGCTTATTGTGCTCTTCTTTCACATTTTACTACTCTTTCAACTTTTCTATATAGTTCAACATATTCATAATAAAATATTGGTGACAGCATTAATCAAATTGAATATGTACAAATGTGTATGAAAATTGGAAAATGATCTCTTTTGCCATAAAATTATAATTAGGATACATGCTAAGTGCGTGAATGTAATTTTATGGATTAAAAAAAGCACATATTAACTGCTCTATAGAAATGCCCATAGTTTGAAAGAGAGTGATTAATGCAGGTGGAGGAGATTAAAAATTGTAACTGAGAAAAATACCATGGCAAATCCTAATCTGTGAGTTTGTTCATGTCTTTCACAATTTTTACCTTTAGAGCGACTTTCGAGTTTTTGTGGCTTGCTTATCCAAAAATACAGATACTTCATCCTACTCTACTTCACCTTACACCAACCTCCTACCCTGTTTGTTAAACAGGGACCAGGCATATGTAGACAGGAGGGGCACCTGGATGACCTGAATACTGACTGAATCTACAATTGCTTTATAACCTAACCTCCTCCGAGCCCAGTGGCAAGGCAATCTTGAGTCAGAAGCACTGAGAAAGCCTAGTGATGAATTAAGTGAGGATCCTCACTTAATATTGTCAACAGGTTCTGTGACTTTAAGAGAAGTAACACATAACAAAACCAATTTTACTATAGTCTAATTAATACAAATAAGAGTTAGGGTCCTATAGAATCTCATTAATGTTTTAATGCAACAATGATATTTGAGGAGCTGTTGTACATGGTAGAGGAGTTAGATAATTTAGTGTCAAGATTGGAATGGAAATAAAAGTTGTAAAAAGTCTCAGGGAGGTAGGCGTGAGGGAAGGGGCTGGGCCACAGCAGGAAGGGGAAAGAGAGGGAGGAAAATAGACGGGTTAGGAAGGGGTTTGTCACTAGCTCTTTACAACAGGAGAGAAGATAAACTGCATTTATACCAGGAGGAGTAGCGTGCTTATACAGAGGAGTGCTATACTCTGGAGAGGCAAGTGCCAAGAAAAGGAAATACTGAAACTAAGAAATATGGCTGGAGTTCATAGGGCTGAAAGGTTGCTTATACACTGTATTACAGAGAGAAGGCTAAGCTGGGGCTCATGGGTGAGAATATCCAGGGGATCAATGACCTCAGAGAGAATCTGCAAAGCTAGCCCTAGCCAGAAGAGGAAGAGTCAGATTGCATTGTCTGGCACTTCCAGAACAGTGTGACACATAATAGTGGCGATAATAGGCATTCTTCTCTTGTTTCTTGGCTTTCTTGGCCAGATATAGCAGGATGATGGCTTTTGGTTGATGCAGATTTCTTTATCATGTTAAGTAACTATCTGTTCTGTTCTGAAAGGGAAAATTCCACCCCGCCTCCCCGCCTTCTTTAGTTCTTATGGCTGGACTAGCAATAAAATACAAAAATCAACACAAGACTAGATAAACAGGAGAAAAAGTAATTCAATACCTTCGCACCAAAGAACCACAATGTTCAGATCATAACATGAGGCTCAGAGAAATGACAGAAGCAGGCAATCTTTTATGCTTTTTAGACAAACAAATGTGTGAGAAATTGACAGGGCAAAGAAAGTTAGTGTTCATGGAACGCAATCTAAGCAAGGTTTGGGCATTTATTAATGAGACATTTAAACAAAGTAGAACATTTAAAAAGAGGATGTAAGAGTTGATTAAAGAGACTTTTTGGCTCTGAGTTGTTTAACTCTAGCAATAAGGGAGTCTTCCAGGTTGGGGTAGGACACCTTTCCCAGGGGACATTTATTTCCTGCATTCAAGGAGATGAGGGAGGGCCAAGGTGCCCTTCTTGTACTGGCTGCTGGTCAGGTAACTTGAATTCAAAATAATCATGTGCCACTGTGGGATATTTTGAGGTGGTCCGTCTTGGACCTGACATTTCCCTCCTTTGAAAGTTCCCTGGATATTTCACATATTAAAAGCAGGATTGGCAAGCCCTGGCTGGTGTAGCTCAGTGGATTGAGCGCAGGCCTGCGAACCAAACAATCGCAGTTTGATTCCCAGTCAGGGCACATGCCTGGGTTGCAGGCCAGTTCCCAGCAGGGGACTGACTCACCAGAGGCAACCATACATTGATGTTTTTCTCCTCTTCTTCCCTTCCTCTCTAAAGATAAATAAATAAAATCTTTTAAAAAATAAAATAAAATAAAAGCAGGATTGGCAGCTGTAGATACACACACATACGCACAAACAGAATAAACACTGAGTGCTGAGAGATCTGATTAGAATGAGGATGAATGAAGAAAACAAGCCCATTGAAGCAGTCCCCCATTCCTGGGAACATGTCGGTCCAAAACAATGTCTTTCATTTATTTATCTGACGGAAAATTTTAATCTTTTCTATTAAGCTAGATACTATTTGTCCAGTTTGGCCTATATAGAAGCAACATTTTTCACTGATGAACACATAAGGTCCTCCTTGCCGGGCACATCAGGGTATCTAAGGCATGACAATTTTGCTTTGCTTTTCATTTTTATTGGCTTTATTGGGGTGACATTGGTTAATAAAATTATATAGGTTTCAGGTGTACGATTCTATAACACATCATCTGTACATTGTGTTGTGTGTTCACCACTCCAAGTGAAGTCTCCTTCCATCACCATTTACCCCCCTCTTCACCCTCTCCTACCTCCCACCAAACCCCCTTTCCCTCTTGTACAATGATTTTGAAGCACAACTGAGGCTAAGCTCTTACCTTCTGAGCAATCCCAGAGTTTACACAATGGTGTCGAACTCTTATTCCATGACCATAGAAAACTTTAAGACTGCCTTCTCTTATTCAGGAACCGAAGCTGAGGACTAAGATCCTTAACACTGAAAAGAACTTGGAGCTGTGATACCCGGATGGATTTTCTCCGATTTCTGTACTGGCATGTTTATGTTGCACAGCTTTATGAACAAGGGAGCCGAAATAGGTGACCTGACTGACATTTGGTGAGAAGTGTTCAGTGAGGAAAGGAGCCAGGTATCTGAGTCCATGTCACATTCTGGCCTTTGAGATGGGAAAACGTTAGTATAGGTTGCTATCACATAAAATAAAAAGACCAGTGTGGTTTACAGACAAGGTTCCGGTGGAATCATGGAATCTTTAACTCCTAGGATCTAAAGTAGTTCATGATTAATGTTAGTATTTATACATCCTGTCAATCTGTGATTGCAGAACAGATTGCAAAAAAAAGATGTATAGAAGGCCTGTGGTCTGGTTTTGGCAGCCATAAACATTGGTTCTGTCACCCAGCCGAGTAGGTCCAGATTTTTGGCCCCTCTACATAGAGTCCATGGTATTGGGCAGTTTAATCAGGGGAGCAGCTTCAATATCCCCAGATGTAGAAGAGTGGCTTGTAAGCCATCCAAAACATTTGGTGATTTGGCAGACATTTGTGTCAAAAAGGGTAATGCTGGTATCACTTACAATTTCCTTGGCGAGTGTGAAAAAGCCACCAGTAGAAGCAAACCACAGAGTTTGTCACCCAGAAAAAGTCTAATATCGTGTCTGTTTTTAATGTTAAGGGAAATATTCTCATTTATTGTCTTTCTGGTAAAGATTTTATTTATTTATTTTTAGAGAGCGGGAAAAGGAAGGAGAAAGAGAGGGAGAGAAGCACCACTGTGTGGTTGCCTCTCATGTGCCCCCTACTGAGGACCTGGCCTGCAAACCAGGCCTGTGCCCTGACTGGGAATTGAATCATCGACTCTGGGCGACTCTGGTTTGCAGGTTGGTGCTGAATCCACTGAGCCACACCGACCAAGACTCATTTATTGTCTTTATCTGGGTAAGAGACAGTCCTTCAGCCTCTACAGAGTTTTTCCTCTGCCCAAATGACTCAGCAGAAGGAGAGGCACAATAACGTCCCTCTGGTCACAGGCGCCACACTTTATCATTCACCCTCCTTCTGTACTTAGTCCACTGGGTGTTGACAGTGGCCAGAACAAACAGTAGTTCAGACTTTTTTTGCACTAGTAGGATGTTGACATAACCAACAATTAGATCGATTAGCTAACATGGCCAGCCTTTAGTAAACTAGCATAAGAGTATCCATTTGTGCCTGGCCTGTTCAAAAAGACAGCAAGACCTGAGTTGAAAAGAGTCCATGGTGGAAACCTAAAGAGGGAAGATAGGATAGATGGAGACAAGCATTCACCAGTTAGCCTCCTAATAAATGATTAATCAATATAGAAAAAAAGTGTTCATTAATTGCATATATGTGTGTTTTTTAAAGGAAGGGTAATACGTGAAAAATACGTTTTTTGATCTGTGATCTTGGGAAAAACTGTCCTCATCATGGTGCCATCTGTTTGGGGGCCCTGGAAATCCTAGTTTAAGGTCCCCTGTAGGGACTCTTTCTCAGTTGTCTTGAGAGGAAAAGCCTGGGTTTATTTTGGCATGCCTTGCATGGACCCAGGGGAAATTTTCTTTTATTTTGATGGCCGTGTAGGTTGTTAGTGGTACCTCATAAGATCCTCCCCAGAGACATGACAGCATGCATTTTCTTCTAAAGACCTTGATGTAGCCCTGGCTGGTGTGGCTCAGCGGGTTGAGCGCTGACCTGCGAACCAAAGGGTTGCTGGTTTGATTCCCAGTCAGGGCACATGCCTGGGTTGCAGGCCAGTTCCAAGCAGGGGACTCACGAGAGGCAACCACACATTGATATTTCTCTCCTTCCCTTCCCCTCTAAAGATAAAAAAATAAAATCTTAAAAAAAAATACCTTGATATACATCCAGTCTCATGATTGAAAAGGATGGCAAATCAGTTGGTGGAGACCATGCTTCTTTTACCTGTTGGCAATATACTTCAAGTATAGTAGCTAGTTCTTGTATATAGCTAGTCATAGCATCAAATTGTTCACTTAAATTCCCATAAAGTTCACTTAATCCAGGAATGGGAGGTTTAGGGATGCCTGTAAGCATTAGGTGTCCAAATAACTACTTCAAAAGGGGTTAATCCATGTCTCTGATTTGGAACTTTTTAAAAAGATTTTATATATTTATCTTAGAGGGGAAGGGAAGGGGAGAGAGAGAGAGAGAGAGAGAGAGAAAGAGAGAGAGAAATATCAATGTATGGTTGCCTCTCATGCGTTCCCTGCAGGGAACCGGGAACTGGCCTGCAACCCAGGCATGTGCCCTGACTGGGAATCTAACCGTGATCGTGTGGTTCCCAGGCCCGTGCTCAATCCACTGATCTACACCAGCCAGGGCTGGAACTTTTTTTGATCTTTATAAGGGGCAAGAGCGAAGCTTCTGGCCATTTCAGTTCCATTTTTTAAAAGATTTTATTTACTTATTTTTAGAGATCTTTAGAGAGAGGGGGAAGGGAGGGAGAAAGAATGGGATAGAAACATTGATGTGTGGTCGCCTCTCATGCAGCCCCAACTGGGGACCTGGCCTGAAACCCAGGCATGTACCCTGACTGGGAATCAAACTGGTGACCCTTTGGTTCACAGGCTGGTACTCAGTCCACTGAACCACACCAGCTAGGGCTAAATCTGGTTTCTTAATGGATGTTTCCTAAAGTCTTTTTTATGTCTAGATTTTTAATTTTTGTTTGCCTTGGTGATTAAGGATGATATGTAGTATGAAACTTTAATGTCTATCCCAGTTTTTGCAAGTAGATGGTTCATTTCTGCTGTGAAATGAAATTCTTTGATTCAATCCAGAAACGAATGCCAAAATATGTAATAATCCCAGTTATTAGTTTCATTACCACTGTTGTACTGTTAGCATGTCTAGTCAGGTACCATTCAGATCACCCATAAACATGCAGACAATGACCAAATAGTGAGAATAACTGGGGTTAAGTCAATGAAAGCCATTTGGAGCGTGCAGTGTGGTCCTAGGAGGACTTCCTGGGATATGTTGATTTCCTCCAGAAATTTGTGAGACTTTCAAGCAGTGCACTAGGAAATAATTAGATCAGGAATTTTGTGGATGCCAAGGCAAAAGCAATTGTCTCTTGGTTCCTTAACTATCCCCCGTCTGCACATATGTCCCATTTGGTGGGTGTAAGTATAAACTGCAAAGTCAAAAGAGAAGGAGCTCTGTTTGGCCCAATATACAAGCCATCTAACAAGTGTTTGCCACTCTTTTGTATCCATTTTTCTTTTTTAGACTGTGGGGCATGCGCCTGTTTGTGAATAATATCAGTGAGGGATAAAGGCAGGTTTAAAAATTGGGTAGAGAGAGGAGAAAGGAGGTCCATTTTGAGCTGCATATTTAGCAGCTTTGTCAGCCCTGTCATTTCCTAAAGATAGAGTACCAGTTTCCTTAGTGTGGGCTGAGAAAGAATGGTAATTTCAGAAGGGAGGTAAACAGCTTATAATAGAACAGCAATTATATATCCATTAGCAATAGGAGCTCCTGCAGAAGTTAAGAATCCATGGGATTTCCAAATGGTGCCAAAAGCATGACAGATTCCTAAAGCGTATTTAGATAGTAGCAGTTTTATGAACCCAGTTTTTCCCTAGAGTTCTATAAATTATATCCAGTTTAGTTTTATGATCTTAAAGTTGTCAGGAATCTGTGTTCAGAGTTCTTTTTATGAGTCTCATTGAAGATGAAGCACTTCTGTAAAAAAAGCATGAGAGTGAAACAATAACTTCCTATAAATGATGACAGACTGAAAATGGTGTGGTTAAAGCTTTGATGAGAAGGCAATTGACAAGGAAATTTAGTTATTTCTGTAATACACATGTTAAGATAGTGACTAAAATTATGACTGATAACATTATACCAAGACATATCAGAATTTTAGAAATTATATATAATTTTAGAATATGTATCTACTTATATATACATAACATAAAGAAGGCTTAGTATCATTTCTCATTTGCCAATGCTCCCATGTAGTCTAATATATCAAAGAAGCTGAATTAGCTGAACACTTCTCTTCTAAGGAGAGAAAATAAATCTTTGAGGTGCTCTAGGGGCCCTCTGGTAAACCCCAAAGTTATTTTTAGGTCAGTGTGACTTAATTAAAAAACTGATTTGGGGAAGTTTCTCAAAAATATTAAAAGGTTTTAGAACATTTGATCACATAGGATCATAGCTTACTAAGAAACAATACATAGATAACCATGTAATCATAGTGACAAAGCCTTCACAGGCAATTACAGGAAGTTACACAGTTGTATGTAAAAGGTAGTGCTCTTAATGTTAGGAAGACTCAATTTTAAGCAATGAAAGACTGGATGAAGACAGTGCGAAGCAGAGTTAGTAAGACACAAAATCTTCTCATAATATTTTATCAGGATCAGACTAATAGTGCAAGAAAATTTTGTTCCTTTAGCAGATGAAAGAAAATTAAGTTTTGGTTTTATATAAGTATATTATTAATATTAAAGTTTTCTAGAAAACTCTATAACAGCCCTGGCTGGGGTGATTAAGTGGATGGGAAGCAAAGGATCCCTGGTTCGATTCCCAGTCAGGGCACAGGCCTGGGTTGTGGGCCAGATCCCCAGGTTGGAGGTGTGTGAGAGGCAACCACACATCGATGTTTCTCTCCCTCTCTTTCTCCCTCCCTTCCCCTCTCTCTAAAAATAAATAACATTTTTTAAAGCTGAAAATATCAGTCAGGGACATTTATTTTTTAAGATTTTATTTATTTATCTTTACAGGGGAAGGGAAGGAGAGAAGGAGAGAAATATCAATGTATGATTACCTCTCATGAGTCCCTTGCTGGGAACTGGCCTACAACCCGGCATGTGCCCTGACTGGGAATCGAACCATGATCCTGTGGTCCACAGGCCCACGCTCAATCCACTGAGCTACACCAGCCAGGGCATATTTTTAAAAAACCTAAAAACTTTTCCAGCTTAACCACACATAAAATTTCTTTTCCAAGTTTCCTTTTTTATAAACATTTTACAAATTTCTGGGTCCATTTTAGTTTGTCCCTTGTTCTTTACCCACTCAGAAATAACTGACTTCATTTAGGACAAAATCATTTTCACTTTCCTCAATAAAATGCATCTTCACAATTCCAATTTTTTCATAGCCTAAAAACACATCTTATCATTTTATTAGTTTTAATTACCTATATTAGAATGTTTAACCCTTAGAAACCTTTAATTTCTAGTGAAAACCAAGAGGTAAACAATCAGGAATGGTTCTTTATTGATAAATTTATTAACATGTGCCACGATTTTTAGAAATGCTGTTTGCCCTTAAAGAACATGATGGTTAGGAGTGCCAAACCCCTCCCCCGTGCTATTGGAAATACACATAACTTTTGACTTCCCCAGAACTTAACAACAATCATCCATTGATATCTGCAGGGGATTGATTGCTTCCAGAATGCTTCACAGATGCCAAAGTCCATGGATGTTCAAGTTCCTTCTATAAAATGCTATAGAACAATGCATACAGTCAGCTCTCTAGATCTGCAGATTCCCAACACAAATCAAAAATACCCCTGGTTGCTTGAATACACAGATGCAAAACCCAAGGTCACAAAAAGGGTTGATGTATATTTACCCTAAATAGATGTATATTTATTGAAAAAAATCCACTTATAAGTGGACCCACGCATTTCAAAACCACGTTGTTCAAGAGTCAATTGTGCATGCTTCTTCATACTTATATTATTCATGAATATTTTATGGGACATTAGACAAAGTCAATTATTATCCCAAGCTATTTTATTTTTATATAAATATCATTTCTTTAAAAATTATTTATTTATCTGACAGAGAGAGAGGTGAAGAGAGAGACATTGATTTGCTGTTCCACTTATTCATACACTTATTGGTTGATTTTTGTATGTGCCCTGATTGGGTATCAAGCCTATACCCTTGGTGTATTGGATGAAGTTCTAAACAGCTGATCTACCCAGCCATGGCCCAAGCTATTTCCTCTGCTGACAAGTGAACTTGACTTTTAGTACACCTAAGTAGAATAAAAATATTATATTAAACATGGCTAACTCTAAATATATGCATTAAAAATAAACCAAGTTAAATTAGCTTTACCAAATATTTTTCTAGATCATGTGAATTTGAAAAACATCAGGGTTAGTTTTTATTCTTTCTTAATTTATATAAACAGTTAATTCCTTTCAGCCAATTAAATAGAGCTCTTTATAAACCACTTTTAGAAATATCCTCTGGAGGCAGAAAATATCATAGTTTTATAGTCCCACATACAAATATCCATACATATATAGACCTGCAAATAAATAGATAGACACACATACAAATATTTACATAGATGCAACCAGAGACCTGATAGTTCATTTTAAAATTTTAGCTAGGAAACAGGTACAATAATGCAAAACACATTAATTTATAGATAACAGTTGGAATACGTTTATCTGCTCAAATGATTAATTCAGACTTTTTATTTTTTGTGGAGGAGACTTTTAAGATTTGTATTTGTCCCTGACAAACCAGGGAACTGGGAAGATATTAAGGAAAATGGGCTTCATTATGGGGAATGAAGCCTTTCTAGCAATTTGTACTTTTTTTAAAGACCATTTTTCTTTCCTTTATTTTCTGTGGTCTCAGATTTCTCCTGGTTGAGTACACTGGGCTCAGTCTCAAGCAGCTGTGGGATGTTATCTCCTGAGGTGTTTACATTTTAAAGACGTGGTAAAATTTATGACTTCAAAGGAGAGAAAAAATGGGAGGGCTTTTTTCTCTTCTAGGAGTTTAAGGTAATTGCTGTTTCAAATTTCCTTCCTTTACATACAAAATAATAGTGCTTCTAATGCCCTGAATTTTATCATATCTGCAAATGTCTGAAGCTAAATAGGAAGGTGTCTGAGTGGACTTTGATTTTTGTTTTAATTTCAGTCCTTCCATTTTATTAGGGAGTCTTAATGGCTAGTCATTTTATCAATATGAGAGCTCTCTAAATTTCTTTTCACAATTTAGAAGTTTCTCTAATTAATCTCAATAGTGACTTAAGCCAATAAGCCTTTTATGGCTTAACCAAAGTACAAGATCTAGAAAATTTACTCCTAGAGAAAGACCATGTTTTACCTCCTTTGAACAGAATTTAGTTTTAGATTCTCTAAGCTTACATCCACAGCTTATTTGGCTGCCTGCCAGGTATATGCATCTTCTAGCTGGAGGAAAAAGTAGACAGAAGAAATCAATGACGACCTCTGCAAAGAAAAGAATCAATACAAACAAGAGTACTCAAACCAAGTTTTTATCAAAGTTGCTCTGTCCAAGGAACTAGTTCCAAAAATATTTTCTCCTGCTAATCTAAATTTATTCTTTAAGCCCTGGCTGGTGTAGCTGAGTGGATTGAGCACGGGCCTGCGAACCAAAAGATCGTGGTTCAATTCCCAGTCAGGGCACATACCTTGGTCGCAGGCCAGTTCCCAGCAGGGGACGCATGAGAGGCAACCATACATTGAAAAAAAATTGTAGGTTGCAATCTGCATTTTTTAAAAAAAGATTTTATTTATTTATCTTTAGAGGGGAAGGGAAGGAGAGAAGGAGAGGAATATCAATGTATGGTTGCCTCTCGTGAGTCCCCTACTGGGACCTGGCCTGCAACCCAGGCATGTGCCCTGACTGGGAATCGAACCGTGATCGTGTGGTTCGCAGGCCCGCACTCAATCCACTGAGCTACACCAGCCAGGGCCGCATTTTTTGAATAAATGAAATAGAATACAATAGAATGAAACATATATAGCTTTCAATATAGGGAAATGTTTTGCTTTAATTGTATGTGTTTACTGAATATAATATAAAATATATTTCATATTTAAAATAAAATAAATTTATGTTTTAAGATTTTATTTATTTATTTTTAGAGTGGGGGAAGGGAGGGAGAAAGTGAGGGAGAGAAATATCAATGTCTGGTTGCCTCTCACATGCCCCCACTGGGGACCTGGCCTGCAACCCAGGCATGTGCCCTGACTGGGAATCAAACCAGTGACCCTTTGATTCGCAGGCCGATACTCAGTCCACTGAGCCACACTATCCAGGGCTTGCTAAATTTAGAAAGAGAAAAAAAATACCATTTTCTTTTTCACAGCACCCACAGCTAAATGTTTCAGGAGGCTGACGAGGTAAGAAAAGCTTACCTGTTTGCTGGTTCTGTTGTCAGACACCCAGGACCTCTTAGCTGTAGTCGTCTAAGGAAAAACATCCAGAGGTGTGTTCTTTTAGCCGGCATACCAAAACCACCAGGGAGGCAGAGAAGTCCTCCCCACCCCAACCCTTCTTCAGTGCTTATGGCTGGACTAGCAATAAAGTAATAAAATCAACACAAGACTAGATAAACAGGAAAGAAAAAACAGGTGAATGAATACCTGCCCACCACAGAATCATAATACAATGCTCAGATCATAAAACGAGGCCCAGAGGCATGATAGAACCAGACACCTCTTTATACTTTTTAGACAAAAGAACAATACATTTGTGAGAAATTGACAGGGCAAAGAAAGTTAGTGCTGATTGGAAAGCAATCTAAGCAAGATTTAGGGATTTATTAATGACACATTTAAACAAAGTAGTACATTTAAAAAGAGGAGGTAAGAGTTGATTATAGAGACTTTTTGGCTCTGAGTCGTTTAACTCTAGCAATAGGGGAGTCTTCCAGGTTGGGGTAGGACACCTTTCCCAGGGGACATTTATTTCCTGCATTCAAGGAGACAAGGGAGGGCCAAGGTGCCCTTCTGGTACTGGCTGCTGGTCAGGTAACTTGAATTCAAAATAATCATGCACCACTGTGGGATATATTCGGCCAGCCAGTATTGGGCCCTAACGTATCTCTCTATTCCTATTTTATTAATGTGTTTATTTTCAGGAATGGAGTTGAATTTTTCAGCATGTTTTCTTTTCTTGGACCTATTAAAACGATCAGTTATCATCACTACATTTCCTGCTTCTGAATGAACGTTATATTTCTGGGGAAAGCTCTACTTGATTACTGGGTGTTATTATTTTGCCAGATTTGATTTGCTAACAGTTTAAAATGTTTGTACCTATATTAATAAGTGAGACTGATATATAGTTTTATTTTATATTTTAACATCAATGTGTGGTTGCCTTTCATGCAGCCCCCACTGGGGACTTGGCCCCCAACCTAGTCTGTGCCGTGTCATGTGCAGTGACTGGGAATCGAACCAGTGACCCTTTGGTTGACAGGCCCCACACTCAGTCCCCTGAGCCACACCAGCCAGGGCTACAGTTTTTTTTTAAGATTTTGTATTTATTTATCTTTAGAGGGGAAGGGAAGGGGAGAAGGAGAGAAGGATCAATGTATGGTTGCCTCTCTTGAGTCCCCTGCTGGGAACTGGCCTGCAACCCAGGCATGTGCCCTGACTGGGAATCGAACCGAGATTGTGTGGTTTGCAGGCCCGTGCTCAATCCACTGAGCTACACCAGCCAGGGCATACAGTTTTATTTTTTTAGCACTGTGTTTGTCAGGTTTGATGCCATGTTTACACTGGTCTCTAGAATTATAAATTTCCCTTTTCCCTCTCTTCATAAAATTTTGTATAGTGTGGAAATTATCTGCTCCTCGAAGACGTGAATGAAAAGCCTGTGAAACCATCCAGCCCTTCAGGAGTAGGAAGATATATCTTTGGCAACTTTTTTTTAAAGTTAACACATGCATACGGTAACAATTTCAAACTGTGTGAAGGGTCATACACTAAATAGTTCTCCCTTGAAAGTCAATAAATAGTCCCTCAGCTTCTTTCCCCAAAGGCAAGCACTGTTATCGTTTCTTGTGTTGCCGTTAGAAAATTGTCTGAAATATTAAAGCACATAAATATATATAGGGTGAGCAAAAGCAGGTTCACAGTTGTTCATATGAAAAAATATATAAGAATAAACTCTTGTGTTTCACATACTCATCATTGTAAACCTACTTTTTCCCACCCTTGTCTATTCCTTTTCCCTAGATGATGGCATACCATCCAAACTTTTCTGTACCTTGCTTTTTATATATTTAAATTTTCTTTTCAAAAATTTTGTCGTAATTAACTTCCCTACTTCATTTTTGAGTTACTTTTGATCATTTTTTTTCTAGGAAACTGCCTGTTTTCTCAGTATTTAAGTTGTCACAGGGTTGTCTCTAATATTGTCCTGTAATTTAGAACTAGTAAAGTGCTTTATACATTTTGGCCTAAATGTTAATACCACTTCCACTACTTATAAAGTTTCTAAGTAGTTCTGGGTAAATCATGAGGGTAATGCTGTACCATGAACACCCATAGCCTGACAGAGGGTAATGACTCTAAGTGTATTGAAGAATACTGAATTAGTCTGGCAATTCTGTGGCACCTATTTATAACGAAAAATATAAAACCATTCCTATTTTAGGAGCTTCCTCCACAACTTTCCATGCCTATGCCACCCCCTTCCTCCACAACCTTCCATGCATAATTTCTTTCTTCATAGCATGTTATCTCACACTCAACCTGTACCCTATTAGCTAACAAACTGGCACTTTTAATCTGAAACAATGCCTAAGTAACCTGAGCACTGCCTGCCTCCACTATTGTTTTATGGCCTGTCCTGCTCTTCAACTAGCATCAAAGCCATCTACAAGAGCGGCAAAGAGGCGAAGAGATGAGGTTAGGGGACAGAAGTTGAGGCTGAAAGTTAGGGAGAGATAACTAACTTTAGAGGTTGCCAAGGAAATGGAAGAGGTTATCAATGGCTTTAGGGAAGTGGGGGGGGATTTGGTAATCCAATAATAAGCTCTGGAAACGGGGGCCAGTGTCACTCAGGGCTGAGGGGTGTTGTGGTAGGAGAGTGGCTATCGGAGGCTGAGGCTGGGACATTATACATAATATTCTACTGTAATTTTAAAAGGCTTCATACCTACTGGTCTAAATTTTAATATCACTCTCGTCAGTATTTGCACAAGTACTGAACATGTTCTTGGTCTGAAAAATTTTAAGAATATTTAAACAAAACAATGCACACACAATTCCATTAGTTGATTAACTCTGTCCCACCACATTCCAGATTCTTTCTCCTTTTTTCCCTTTTTTAAAATTTAATTATTGTTCAAGTGCAGTTTTCTGTCTTTTACTCCCATCCCAGCCCCCCCCCCCCGCCGATTCTTTCTCCTTAAGGTTACTACTTAGATGCTTTCCTGGATTGCTAATTCAAAAATGCAAAGTACTTTATTTCACACCCTTCTATCCTGCTGTTTTTTTTTAAGCCGAAAACTGGTATTTACGTCCCCAAAAGGCACTAGGTATCCTGACTACTACTTAGTCAACACGGGATGCATTGCCTGACCTCATTTTAGCCCGGGGTTGAGGTGAACTGGAGTCAGAAACACCTAGAGAACCCCGTGATCAGGTTGGGACATGCAGGATTTGAAAAAGTTATTCTTACAATAATCACCCTCTTTCAGACCTTGAACATTTTTAATACTTGCCCCAAACCACTTAGCAAGTTTGGAAGCTGTAGTGGGATTAAAATTTTGCCCAATGTCTATAGAGAAGCTCCCATCTTCTCCTCAAAGAGCGTGAGGGAGGAAAATAATCCTGGAGGTCGGCGTGCACACAATACGCAAGTTTATGAAATTCGAGAACGTGGGAAGAGGACAAGGAAAGAGGGCAGGAGCGCAGGGAATCAGCCGAGCAGGGGCTACAGAGGCGGGAGCAGCAGATTAGGGAGAGCTTTCGCACGGAAAGGTGAGGTTTTCCCGCGGCCCGGGGCGGGGCAGCCGGTTCCGTAATCAGCTTGCTGGGGACAGGGCACCCTGAGCCTACCCGGGACAGCCGGGACGGGCGCGTGGGGGCGGGGGAGAGCACGTAGCCCGGGTCCGGAGACCTCAGAGCAATCTGAGAATCGGGGTTACGTGTGAAAGGGGAGTGTGTCTGGTGGGACCCGTAGCCCAGAAGAAGCGAAGGGAGGAGACAAGAACCTGTCCTCAAGACCCGGGACAAAGGACAGTAAAGAGCCCGGCGCGCCAGCCTGGGATAGGCGCCTTTCGGTGACGTAGTCCTCCCGCGATGACGCGGTGACGAGCTGGGACCTCCACGTCGTCGATTCCGCAAAGGCCTGTGGGAGCAACCCTGGAGCAGCCGGGCCAAGATGGCGGAGGCGGCGGAGTCTCCAGGAGACCCGGGGACAGCGTCGCCCAGGCCCCTGGTGAGCTGGGGATCTGCGAAAAGAGGGACCGAGGGTTAGGCAAAGTGTCCCTTAAGGAAGTCAGGTGATGGGCCCTCGGCCCTAGAGAATCGGAACCCCTTTCTCCCGCAGGCCCTTCCTGTAGCCGATTCCAGAACCAGTCCCAGCACTGCACCTGTTCTTGGGGCTAACCGCTTCGCCCCTCGCCTTCCTCGTGCCTTCCACGCCTTCTTGTGAAACTGCCATTCACTTTCCTTTCCCGTACTCGCATAGCTTGTCCTCTTTCCCTACATTGTGTTAAATGCCGAGCTTTAAACAATTTAAGTGTGTTTGCTTCTGCCGTCCCCTAATTTTATCAAGACCTGTCACTAGCCCGTGTTGGAGTAGCAGCATTCCAGGGTTAATGAAAGATTTGCAACGTGGTAACTTGGTTATTGATTTCGGTGACTCAGGTAGTTTTGGTATGATCCCTGCCCTCCTGTCGCAGCTCCTTGCCATCCTGTTCACGATGCTCTCTCACTCCTGTTTGCACAGCGGATAGTATTTCTATTGAAAGTACGAGCCCAAAGCCTGGACAAGTATTTCACAACACAGGTGGTGGAGTTAAATTTACCTGGACTGGAATCACCCACTCTGCTGCTTGTGTGAATTTGGGAAAGTCATTTCATGGAGAGTATTTCTTCATCTGTAAAATGAAGATTAAAAAAATACATACCTCAAAGAGTTTTTAGGAAGGCGAGATGGCATAATTTATGTAAAGTGTCTAATACAATCAGTGCCATGAACTGAGGAGTGTAATTAACTCAACATTCCGCCCCCAAGTCCCTTATCCTAAGCAGGGTTCAGTTATCTCCCAGTGTTAGGTAGCAGTTGTTTAATGAATGGTACATCCCATTCCTGTGTTTTAAATTGGCATCATAGTAGAAGACTGAACTGGGAGTTAGGTGACATTGATTCTAGTCCTAGATCTGCTTACTAGCTCTGTTTGTTCATCTCTTCATTCATCAAGTATTTATTGAGCATCTAATATGTTCCAAGCAATCTTAGGCACTTGGGATAAAGGAACGGAAAAGTGTGAGGTCCAAGTTGTGATGGAACATCTGTGGCCCTGAGCAAATCACATGGAACCCATTTCCTCATTTGGAAAATGGGGATAGTAACTCATCACAGAATTAGTGAGAGTACTAAATGAGCTAATTATACACATAATGCCGGGAGTGACATAGTTACAGGTGCCAAACTATTTTTAGTTCTTGTCTTTCATTTAAACTGCTCCACTGCTCTTTTAATGAAGCTTTCCTCGATTACTTTTAATGGTCTGGTCACTCATTATTCAGTACCCATTCTGCTTCTATTCAATAATGTTTATTGAATTTCTAAAATGTGTAATGTGCTATGCCAGAGCAACTATTTAGGGACTACAAATAACCTGCTCTAAATGGTGCTTACAGCCTAATTCGTAGGGATAAGACAAATGTACCTATTAATATAAGGCAGGAAATACTATGAATATTTAGAAGAAGATGCTATAATGTCTAGTTGGGGTGATGAAGCAAGCTACAGAAGTTGTATTTAAGAGGTTCTCAAAGGATGGGTAAGATTTGAAATTCCAGGTGAGCATAATAGTTATTGATGATTGAGTACCTGCTGCATGCCAGGATTGTTCTAAACATCCTGTGTATATTTTCTAACCCCCACAGCAACCATTTCTGTAAGATGATTTTCAGACTGTGTTTTACTTGCAGAGGAGGAGGTGACTCAGAAATGTTTGACAATTTCCCAGGGGTCTCACCAGCAGTTAGAGATCAGGCCTGAAATTTGAACCTAGGTCTGCTTCTGAAGCCCAGATGATTTCTAGTAGCATTACACAGACTCTTTATCAGCTAAGGTACAGAGGTTGGAAGGTACTGATGCATTTCTACAAAGAACAGAAAGATTACTTGGGCAGAAGCACAATGAAGTATTAGGAGGTGAGCCCTAAAAGACAGGCTACTGAATTAGAGAGGCAGTATGGAACAGTGCTTAGGTAGGAATATGAGATCTGGGGTCAAATTGCGGAGGTTTGATTCTAAGCTCTATTCTTCAGTTAGCTGTGGGCTGTTGGGGAAATTACCAAACCCCTCCATGCCTTGGTTTTCCCATCTGTAAAATGGAGATATAGTAACACTTAGGTAATAGAGGCTTTTGGTGAATTAAGTGAGCTAACACATAAAACTTAGTGGTGCACCTGGCACATAATAATCATGCAGTAAATGTGCTGTCTTATCGACTACTAAGCTGGGAGGTTTAACAGGCACTGAGGAGCCAGTGAAAGTTTTTGAGGAAAGTTTAAAATCATGAATTTGACAATATAATGGAGGAAGGGTTATCGTGGGGAGTGTCTGGAATCTAGGAGACCTGCAGAACTGTTGCAGTAGTTCTAGGAAGAAGTGATGGCTGCTTGGACTAGAGTACTGGCGGGAGACATGAGGATTCAAGAAAGGCAGAATCCTTGAGGATTTTCAGTGCTTGGGAGAAGGAGTTTTAGATCAGCTTTGCAAACTCTAGTGTGCCTAGCAGTCATCTGGGAGAATCATGCTAAATTGCAGATTCTGATTCAGTAGATGCAGAATGAGGTCCTAGGTTCTGCATTTCTAACAAACTCCCAGGTGGTGCCGTTCCTCCTAATACATTTTGAAAAGCAAGCCAGTATTTATATGGGAGGATAGTGGTGCCCTGGACAGAAATACATAAGCAGAGGACGAGGGCCCTAAAAATTGATTAGTTCCCTTTTGTACATGTCTACTTTGAGATATTGGCAGGCTGTCCAGTAGATAGCCAGCAGGCAGTTGGACTGTTAAAACCTGGACCTCAGGACTCGGAAGAGGTCTGAGCTAGAGATATTAATTTATGAGTCATCTGCATAGAGTGGGAAAGACGGAATCTTGGGTAATGCCTATCTTTTGCCTATATATTTAGGGAGCAGGAAACAGTTGTAATAATGGCTTTAGCCTGGAGTCTGTAAGAAAGCTGGTCCCAGGTGAAGGGGCTAGCTAGAGACCATGCCACAGGCCACTCCCTCCCCACTTCTTGGAACCAGGCCTCTTGGACTGAGCTGGCTTCTGCTTGATGCTGCCCTCACCCCACCCTTGTTGATTCGTTTCTTTCTCCAGGATTTTAGTCATTAGTATAACCCATCTGCTCCCAGCCACTTAAAGCTGCAGTCCCTGCTTTTACTATGTGTTTTTGACCCTGCCTCTACCTGCTCCCCTTGTTGGCCCAAGCCAGGCCACAAAGTGACCATGTATGTTTCTGTGCACATAAGTACATATATGTGCACACGCCTGCCTGCCTGCACAGGGGCAAGGGGAGGGACATGGGGTCCAAGCCAGCTTTCATTCCCACTGAGGGCTGGTTGAAGAATAGGGTGCGCTAGCTGAGAGCCTGCATGCCCTGTCTGCCTTACCTTGGGCTGAGGGCCACAGATCCTGGCTCAGCTCAGTGAACAATGTCACTAATTCTCTTGAGAAGAGATACTGAGGAAGGGTTAGGTTGGATATTAAGATGGGAATCACATGACAGTCTAATGACTGCAGTGACTTCTGAAACCAGTTAGCTGGAGTTAGGTCAAACTTCACAGGTTGAGCCACAGTCTCCACAAGACTGTTGTCACTTGAGACATCAGCCACAGGTTCAGAGGCTCCCAGAAGCGTCCTCACTTCTGACGTATTGGCTACAAATCAAGGATTCCCATGATCCCCTCAGGCTCCGTAATTCACTAAAGTGACAGAATGACTCACAGAACTGAGGACAGTACTATATTTAAAATTACAGTTTTTGTTTTATTTTGTTATAATTTTATTATACCAAAAGGATACAGTTGAAACCAGCAAAAGAGGGAGATGCATAGGGTGAGGTGAGGGAGGGTCCTTAATACAAAGCTTCCTTGTCTTCTGCGAAGAGAATCAGGGCCCTTTTACCTTCCTCATACATCAAAGTGTGACAAGATGCAGAGTATTGGCAACCAGGGTACCTCACGAGTATAACTAGAATTTTATTGGGGTTTCATTATGTAGGCATGACTAACTGGATTATTGGCTCCTCCCCTCCCCAGAGGCCAAGTTTATGTCACAAAGCCCCAACCCTCTAAGCTTGTGTTTGGTTTTTCTGGAGTGGTTAGTCCCCATACTAAGTCATCTCCTTAGCATAAACTATAGGGCGAGGGTTGGGGGTGGCTACTGTGACTACCCGGTTAGCTAAACTCTTAGGCCCAAATATGAATAACAAAAACACTACCATTTGGGGAAGTAAAAGGGTTTAGAGGCTACCTCGCAGGAACAGAAGACAAAAGCTAGGCAATTTTTTTAACATTTTAACAAACATTTTATTTATGCTGTTACAGTTGTCCCCATTTCCCCACTTTTGTTGCCTTCCACCCAACCCTTCACTCCCTCAGGCAATCCCCACACCACTGTCCATTTCCATATGTCATACATACATGTTCTTTGGCAAATCCTTTTGCCTTCTTTAAACCAGTTCCCATTACCCTCCCCTCTTACAGATCTCAGTCTGTTGCCTGTTTCTATGCTTCTAATTCTAGTTTGTTTTTTAGTTTACTTTGTTCATTACATGCCACATACAAATGATTTTGTATTGTGTTTGTCTTTCACTGGCTGGCTTATTTCACTTAGCATAATACTCTCCAGGTTCACCCATACTGTTACAAAAGATAAGAGTTCCTTAATTTCTACTGCTCTGTAGTATCCATTGTGTAAATAACCAAAGCTCTTTCACCCACTCTTCTTGTGATAGGCACTCAGGCTGTTTCCAGAACTCTTTTTTTAAAATTTATTTAATTATTTTTCAAGTGCAGTTTTCTGTCTATTACTCCCATCCCATCCCATCCCATCCCACCCCCCATCCTCCCCCCTCCCTCCCATTTCCACCCTTCTCAGTTGTCCATGTATCCTTTATATAGGTTCCTCTAAATCCCTCCCTTATTTCCCCTGAAATTCCCTCCCCTCTCCCCTCTGGTCACTGTCAGCCTGTTCTCTATTTCAGTGTCTTTGGTTATATTTTGCTTGCTTATTTGTTTTGTTGTTTAGCTTCCTGTTAAAGGTGAGATCATATGGTATTTGTCCTTCAACGCCTGGCTTATTTCACTCAGCATAATGCTTTCCAGTTCCATCCATGTTGTTGCAAAAGGTAGTAGCTCCTTCTTTCTTTCTGCAGCATAAAATTCCATTGTGTATATGTACCATAGTTTTTTGATCCATTCATTTACTGA